>NC_139708.1:50088889-50116389 GCF_964188405.1 Protomyctophum parallelum
CTGAATGAGACTGACTGGAGGATGGAGTGGGAAGGAGAGGTTATTTTAAGCCACCTTCATAACAACAGTGGTGGAGTGGCACTTCTTTTTTCCAAAGACTTTGCGCCCAAATCATTTGAGGTTGAGGAAATCGTAAAGGGCAGATTTATAGTTGTCAGGGCCAAGTATGAATTATTTTCTATGGTTTTTATTAATGTATATGCTCCTAATTTGGGAAATGCTAGAGTTCATTTTTTAAATGAACTCAGTAACTTTTTGAATCTGTGTGGGCCTGAGGAATATTTATACCTGGCTGGTGATTTTAATTGTACTGAAAATGATCAGGTTGACCGTAACCATGTTGAGCCTCATGGTCCCTCTAAAGCAGCCATGCAGCGGCTGGTGGAAACAAACAGTTTAACTGATGTTTGGAGAGAATTTCATGGCAAGCAAAGACAGTATACATGGGTCCAGAGCAGAGACAGTTATTTTTCTATGGCCAGATTGGACAGATTATATTGTTTTAAGCATCATTTTAGCATTTTTAAAAAGTGTATTATACTGCCTGTTGGGTTTTCAGATCACTAAATGGTACTGTGTAATGTTTTTATTGCTAATGTAAAGCACAGATCTGCATACTGGCATTTTAACACTGCTCTTTTATTAGATGTGCATTTTAAAGAGAGTTTTATTTTTCTTTGGAGTGGGCATCAATCCAGAAAGAGTGATTTTATTTCCTTGAAACAATGGTGGGATTGTGGAAAGGTGGAAATCAAGCAGTTTTGTCAACAGTACACTTTCAATGTCTCCCGTGACATCACCAGATCCATGAATGATCTGGAGATTGAAATCGTGGAGCTGCAGAATGTAGCATCCACAGGAAATCGAGGCAGTATTGATGACCTCAAATACAAAAAAGCCGTTTTGGCTGACCTGCTGGGCTCTAAGGCGCAGGGGGCGCTGGTCCGGTCGCGGTTCCAGAGCGAGGCTCTAATGGACTCACCGTCAAAGTTCTTTTTTGGTCTGGAGAAGAAGAAGGGACAGAGCAGGTTCATCCATGCTCTGCGCTCCGACGACGGACAACTGCTCACTGAGGCCAGTGACATCCGCCAGAGAGCAGTGGACTTTTATTCCCACCTGTACAACAGTGAGTACAGCGAGGATGAGGAGGCTTTCGATCTGTTCTGCAGTGGGCTGCCCAAGGTATCAAAGGGGACCAACAAAGAGATGGAGGGTCCTCTGACTACAGAGGAGCTACATGCAGCGCTGCAGAGTATGCAAGGGGGTAAGGCCCCTGGCATAGATGGACTACCACCTGAGTTCTTTAAGGCTTTTTGGGACACTCTTAAAGGAGACATTGTGGATGTCTACAATGAATGCTTTCAAGACTCTTTTCTGCCCCAGAGCTGCAGGAGGGCAGTATTGACTTTATTGCCAAAGAAGGGTGACCTACAGGAGATAAAGAACTGGCGGCCGGTCTCTCTATTGTGCACGGAGTATAAGCTGCTTTCCAAAGCCCTGGCCAACAGGCTGAAGAAGGTGTTGGAGCAGGTCGTCCACCGGACCCAGACATACTGCGTGCCCGGCAGGTCCATAGTTGACAATGTGTCACTAATTCGGGATCTTTTGGACGTCTCCGGTTCTTTGGGTTTAGATGTCGGGCTGGTCTCATTGGACCAGGAAAAGGCTTTTGATCGTACTGAGCACTGTTACCTCTGGAAAGTGTTACAGAGGTACGGCCTCAGTGACGGTTTTATTGCCAGGATCAAGGTGATGTATGAAGACATTGAAAGTGTATTGAAATTCAATGGGGGTCTATGTAAACCTTTTAAAGCAACACGGGGAATTAGGCAGGGGTGTGCAATGTCTGGTATGCTCTACTCTCTGTCAATTGAACCCTTGTTGAACAACATTCGCTCCAAGGTTAATGGTTTAAGTTTTTCTAATACACGTTTTATTTTATCTGCATATGCAGATGATGTTGTTATCATCATTAAAAATCAAGATGATGTCACGAAGTTGGGGAATATTGTTGAAACTTTTGGTAGTATTTCCTCTGCAAAAGTGAACTGGGCCAAAAGTGAGGCCTTGGCAGTTGGAAGTTGGTCTGCAGGTTTGCCTAAGCTGCCAGGAGGGTTAATGTGGAGGAGGGGAGGCTTGAAGTACCTGGGGGTTTATTTGGGCGATAAACAAACCGAGGAAAAGAACTGGGAAGGAGTGGTGGAAAAGGTGGAGGGAAAACTGGCAAAGTGGAGGTGGCTATTACCACAAATGTCATACAGAGGAAGGGTTCTAATTATTAACAACCTAGTGGCATCAACTCTTTGGCACAGGCTGAAATGTATGGAGCCCCCTGCTGGTCTGTTAAATAAAGTGCAATCAATAATGGTTAATTTCTTTTGGGACAAACTGCATTGGGTGTCACAGAGTGTACTTTATCTGTCAAAAGAGGAGGGGGGTCAGGGGCTAATTCACCTCGAAAGCAGAACAGCAGCTTTTAGGTTACAGCACGTACAACGGTACCTCACGGGAGGCTCTGAAGTGGTTTGGAAACCAATAATGGACATTATTTTAAGGAAAGTAGCAGGGTTGGGGTTAGATGCTTCTTTGTTTTTGGTAGACTGTAAGTGTTTTAGGTTGTGTGATTTGTCTCCTTTTTATCAGGGGCTTTTTAGAGCCTGGTCGCTTTTTAAATGGAACAGACTGGAGCCCGCATCTTCGTTGTACTGGCTCCTAGAGGAGCCTTTAACGCACGGGGCCCGACTGGATGTGCAGGATGGAAGCAGACCGGGGCTCACACAGCGTCTGGTGTCAGCTGGGACAGTAAAATTCAAGCATGTTGTGGATGTAGCTGGTCCAGGACTCTACAACACAGAGGCAGCAGCCTCCTTGCTGGGTCTAAGATCAAGGCGGCACACAAGAGACATTCTAAACGAATGGATTAAGAGGCTGAGTAAGGAGGAACTGGATATGCTACCGGACTATTTTAGTGGGGTGGAGCATCCTGATGGAGGGGATCCGTTCCCTGAGTTGGGTCTTGAAGTGGACCAAACTGGTTTGGTGGGTTTTTTTTCGAGACCCCAAAGTGAGGCCACTACAGACTTGTACATGCTGAGGGGGAAGGCATTGTACAAACACTGTGTAAAGGCTTTGAATAAAACACAGCTGAGTGGGAAAACAGACACTGTATGGAGAGAGACTTTAAAGATGGACGATGTTCGCAAACCAGTTTGGAGGGTGCTTTATAAGCCACCTCTAAATAAGAGATCAGGGGATCTACAGTGGAGGATTTTGAAGGGGGCGCTGGGCGTTAACAGTTTTGTCTCTAAGATAAATCCCTCAGTGTCCACTAAGTGCCCTTTCTGTGATGAGCCGGAAACCATTTTTCATTGTTTCATGGAATGTTTCAGGTTACAAGCTTTATTTGACACTTTAAAAGTGTTTTTTTCATGTTGTGATGAGGACTGGTGTGAAATGGGTTTTATTCTTGGTGCTGGTTACAGAAAGGACAATGCGAAGAAGTGGCAGGTTTTAAATTTTGTAGTGGGACAGGCTAAACTGGCCATTTACAAAACTAGAAAGAACCAAATGTTGAATGGTTCAGGGGTGGAGCTCTTGCCAATGTTTAAGGCGTTGGTAAAGGCCAGAGTCAGAGTGGACTTTGGGTTCTATTCACTTATGAATGATCTCGATTTTTTTGTGTTTCAGTGGTGCTTTAATGAGGCGCTGTGTTCTGTTGTGGAGGAACAGTTGGTTTTTAATTATGTATTGTTATAGGTTTGAGCTATTTTTAATTTGATGTCATGCTCTTAAAACTATTGTAATGTAATTAATAGAAAATAAAGGATTTAAAAAAAATCAAATCTCTCTCTCTCTCTCTCTCTCTCTCTCTCTCTCTTCCTCTCCTCTTTCACTCTGCCGTGCTGATTTCCAGGAGGCCCCCATGGGGAATGTTCTATACTGGATATTATACTGGCATTCCTCCCATCCTTCCTTGAGGCCAGTCAGTGGTTCTTAAAACCGTTATTTTTGAGACCCCAATTTAACTACGCAACCGTCCTCAGAGACAGGAGGAGGTGTGTAGATGTGTGTGTGTGTGTGTGTGTGTGTGTGTGTGTGCTGAACAAGCGCATTTAGATGGGTCACGAATCATTGCAGCACCTCCAGAGGGGAGTCAGGAGTCTATTAGGAGCAATATAAAGAAGAGAGAGAGAGAGAGAGAGAGAGAGAGAGAGAGAGAGAGAGAGAGAGAGAGAGAGAGAGAGAGAGAGAGAGAGAGAGAGAGAGAGAGAGAGAGAGAGAGACAGAGAGAGACAGAGAGAGAGAGAGACAGAGAGAGAGAGAGACAGAGAGAGAGAGAGACAGAGGGAGAGAGAGAGAGAGAGAGAGATCTACAGTTGGACAAGGAGAGAGAGGAAAAAGATGAGGTGAGGAACGTCAGTCTGTTAAACTGTTGAAAAGAAGGAAAGAGTTTTGACTGTGAAACAGATGGAAAGCAGTGTGTGTGCGTGCGTGCGTGCGTGCGTGCATGTGTGCGTGCGTTGCATGTACAACAGGGAAACGATCAAAATAAGCTTCTACATTCTTCTAATTGTTTAGACTTTGAATGAATTAATGCAGTTAATGTAATTCTTGACTTTAAATGAAACCATATGGTCCAATCACAAAACCAAATCATTTGGTTTAATTTTACACTCTCAAGAGATAAAGATCTAATAAGGGTTAAGGTTGGGTGATATGCCAATTTTTTTCAACCGCCAATCGTCTGACCAATATTCGCCGATTGACGATGTATTCGTGTCATAAAAGTAGAGTGAGAACAGCTCACTGCAGGTCGCAAAAAAGCCAGATCTACAAGCTCTCAAGGCGCCGCGTCCTGCCTGTTTTCGCAGCTCCGTTCGCTAGGCGTTGAGAGCTTGTAGATCAGTCTGTTTCTGCAGACTGCAGCGCAGCTGTGCAGCCAGGGTAACTTGCTCCCTTCCCTCCCCGGTCCGGTCGTCGGAGGCTCGGAGCGGAGCACTGAGCAGCGGAGCCCACAAGCTGCTGCAGCCGGGCTGATCCACACAGGCTCTCAAGGCATCGCGTCCTGCCTGTTTTTGCAGTGCCGTTCGCTACGCGTTGAGAGCTTGTAGATCTGTCTATTTTTGCAGCGCTGGTGTCGGGGTCCGTTCACGTTGTCAATAAAAATAACTTAGATTACAGGCGGAGATGAAGTTCAATCAGTGGGTTGCACCAGTATTGGCTACACGCTAAGCTAAGCTCTAAGCTAAGCGCTAAGCTAATGAATGATCCCCGTGCCTAGTATAAACTAACACTAGTAGACAGTTTTTTTATTTTCCCCCCCGCCACTCACGGGTGGCGCATTGGGATTGTGATGAGACACGAGACAGCAGTGTGCATTCTGTTGTGACTGTATATTATTAAACTGCATGGGTCTGGACTCCGGAGCTTAAACAATATGTAGGCTACAGCCTCCCTCGGCTCCCAGCCAGGCTGCTGTAAGTGCCGTGCCGCGGTGCGGCGGTGCCCGATGCTGGCTGCTGACAGTGCTGAGTGCGGGGAGTCGGGACTGTGGGAGCATACATTATAACGGGAGGAGGTGATTTCCACCCGGCCGCTGTTACTACTTTGCTGGGCCAAATTGATCCACATGTTGCTCACACTTTACAGGTTATCTGGGCTAAATCTTCCCGATAAATCGCCTAATAAAAATATTCAGCGATTGGATTCGTATATTCGCGATTGACGATGTATTCGTATCGTCACCCAACCCTAATAAGGGTCCATTTGGTTACCATCTCTCTCTCTCTCTCTCTCTCTCTCAATTTCAATTTCAATTTCAAAAGGCTTTATTGGCATGATAAATATGTTTTACATTGCCAAAGCGTACATACAACAAAACAAAAGTCAACAAACATCCCAACAATAATGAACAACAAGCAATACAGTAACAATGAAAATAAATTAACAAACATAAACATAACAGCAACTTAATGACCCTGTTCAGACAGATATACCTGTCTCTTCTGTCCTCTCTCTCTCTCTCTCTCTCTGTCTGTCTGTCTGTCTGTCTGTCTGTCTGTCTGTCTGTCTGTCTGTCCCCACATCTCACTGTCTGTCTGTCTGTCTGTCTGTCTGTCTGTCTGTCTGTCTGTCTGTCCCCACATCTCACTGTCTCTCTTTCTGTCCACACATCTCACTGTCTGTCTGTCTGTCTGTCCCCACATCTCACTGTCTGTCTGTCTGTCTGTCCCCACATCTCACTGTCTGTCTGTCTGTCTGTCCCCACATCTCACTGTCTGTCTGTCTGTCTGTCCCCACATCTCACTGTCTCTCTTTCTGTCCCCACATCTCACTGTCTGTCTGTCTGTCCCCACATCTCACTGTCTGTCTGTCTGTCTGTCTGTCTGTCCCCACATCTCACTGTCTGTCTGTCTGTCCCCACATCTCACTGTCTCTCTTTCTGTCCCCACATCTCAATGTCTGTCTGTCTGTCTGTCTGTCTGTCTGTCCCCACATCTCACTGTCTGTCTGTCTGTCCCCACATCTCACTGTCTCTCTTTCTGTCCCCACATCTCACTGTCTGTCTGTCTGTCCCCACATCTCACTGTCTGTCTGTCTGTCCCCACATCTCACTGTCTCTCTTTCTGTCCCCACATCTCACTGTCTGTCTGTCTGTCTGTCTGTCCCTACATCTCACTGTCTGTCTGTCTGTCTGTCCACACATCTCACTGTCTCTCTTTCTGTCCCCACATCTCACTGTCTGTCTGTCTGTCTGTCTGTCTGTCTGACATCTCACTGTCTGTCTCTCTGTCTCTGATGCTCTCCTTCCCTCTGTGTCGTCTCTAACAGAAGCATGCGTCATCTTCTGGTTCTCACCACAGTTAAAGGACAAAGGACTGAATGCCTGGAAATGTGGCCATGCTCTTAATACGACCGTTTCATCTCTCTCACACTATGACACACACACACACACAGTGATGATGTCATTGAGGACAGCTGCTGGAGGGATTCCCTACCCATGATGTCATCACTTCCCCCCCCCCCTGGGGGGGGTGGAGGTCTGTCTGTGGCTCTACAGCATGAAGGTGGGAGACATGTGGACCCCCCAGAGGTCGCTAGGCTACGCTAGGCTAGGCTACGCTACGCTACGCTACGATGGATTATCACAGGAAGAGTTGTGTTGTCTTTTGTACAAGCGTTCAGATCTACTCAGGGATTACTGTTGTAGCGCGCCGCTGTGCTTCCGCTCACATGCTCCCTCACACCGCAGGTCTTTAGATTATTAATGAATGAATCTGACCTGAGATCAGATTCATACGAGGTTTCCGCCGGACACACACTGGTCTGATGAACCCATTCTGACCTGAGATCAGATTCTAAAAATGTCAGTCGTTCTTCGATTTTTCAAAAAATAGCAGACCTACAAGCTCGTATCGCGCCACTCGGTGGCGCGATATGAGCTTGTAGGTCTGCTATTTTTCAATAGCTAAAGCATAACATGATGCTGACACCAAAATGGGTGCCCGGTCAGAATGGGTTAACCCATTCAGAATGGGTTAACCCATTCTGACCTGAGATCAGATTCTATAAAAAATGTCTTCTACATCCTGACAGTTTTCTGAAAAAGCTATGTTTCTATGTCAGTCGTTCTGAATGAATGAATGAATGAATGAATGAAAATGAAGTGGAAACCGAGCTACACTTCCTAACCATCTGTCCATTGTACCAAGACATCAGAGACACAGATTACAGATTACAACCACACACGGAGATTTTGAAAACATGACCAATGACAAAAAACTCCCATATCTGCTGGGCGAAGTACAACAATGTGCAAACACAGCAGTAAGATTTGTGAGTTGCTGTGATAGGAGAAGGACATCAAATGGAACACAACCACCCTAAAGACTAATCATTGTGTATCTTCCTGCACTATACCTTCATTGAGTGATTTTGGTACATAGAAGTTGATCTATTGAAGATTCTGACCTTCAAAGTACATTTTTGTTTTGATTGTATTGCTGTATTGTTGTATTGTTCTTTCTGCTTTGGCAATGTAAACGTATGTTTTCTCATGCCAATAAAGCCCATTGAATTGAATTGAATTGGTTCTTGGATTTTTCAACAATAGCAGACCTACAAGCTCATAGCGCGCCACTCGGTGGCGCGCTATGAGCTTGTAGATCTGCTATTTTTTCAATAGCTTAAAGATAACATAATGATAACACCAAAAGGGGTTCCCGCCCAGAATGGGTTAAACCCATTTAGACCCGAGTTAAAAACATTCACTTTGAAAGAAATATATATTCAAAGATCTGTGCCACATTTTTACGATTTTTCAAAAATAGCAGACCTATACAAGCTCGTAGATCTGCAATTTTCCAATAGCTAAAAATAAAAAGTGTTTTCTGAAAAACCTATGTTTCTATGTCAGTGGCTCTCAAATTATTTCATGTCAGGGACCCCAGAAAATGTTTATGTAATTGGACGCCGACCCCCATCTGAAAATGTGTTGTTCCAGGGACCCCCCCCCCCCCCACCACCAGGGACCCCACGGAAGCAAAGATGCGAGTTAAAAACGTTTGCTGTGCAAGAATCTATATCCGACAAAGATTTTTCAAAAATCGCTAAAGTTTAAAATAATGATTAAAGTGGATACAAGCTAAGTTCCAGATGAATAAAGATGCTGTCATTCTGCTATTGAGGATAACACACAGACACAGGGGAGGGCCTATCACAATGAGGATACCATACAGACACAGGGGAGGGCCTATCACAATGAGGATACCTAACCATACAGACACAGGGGAGGGCCTATCACAATGAGGATACCATACAGACACAGGGGAGGGCCTATCACAATGAGGATACCATACAGACACAGGGGAGGGCCTATCACAATGAGGATAGCACGCAGACACAGGGGAGGGCCTATCACAATGATTACAAAATGTTCAATTATAACTATTTGAGATAACGTTAATTATTTACAAGCATTTCCAACATGATCATACATTTTCAAACATTTAAAAATAAATAGCAGATCCACAAGCTCATTGCAAATTGCATGGTAATTGAATTGGTAACGCGTTGAGAGCTTGTAGAAGTATAAAATTAGTGCAGTCATTTATTTATATGCTTTTCATATCTGGCCTGTGCAGCTTTTGTTTACAAAGCCTAAAAGGCAGATTTATTCAGAATTGTATAGTTTATCTGTATTTTAAATCGTCACATGTCTCTCTGCATATCACCATATGCAACCAAACTACAGAGCTAATTTGTAATATTATGTGTAAGTATGCAACCGTACACATTTCCTCTCTCTCACACGCACACGCACACACACAAACACACACACACACACACACACACACACACACACACCAGATCAAAAGAGACAGCCTGCTGTCAGATGTGAAAGAGGAACATAAAAAAGGCAGACGCATCTGAGATCAAAGGAATTCCCAGGATGCCTTGCATGATGAGCAGATCATCAAAACACACACACACACACACACACACACACACACACACACACACACACACACACACACACACACACACACACACACACAGAGTATGCATAAGGTGGAGTGACAGCTCAACATCCCTTAGAAGAAAGAAACACACGATATAGCCTGAGAATAAAATAGACCAAAGAAGACAGGTTGAGTCACGTCAATAGAAAAATATCAAATAGGGATTAAAGGAAAATATAGGACTATACGTGTGAGAGGCACATTGGAAAGAAGCAACACAAAAGCAGAGTAAACTAGAATGCTATCTGGCCCTAAACAGAGAATACACAGTGGCAGAATACCTGAGCACCGTGACCGACCCAAAACAAAGAAGAATCTTAACTAGGTACAGACTCAGTGAGCACAGTCTCGCGATGGAGAAAGGCCGTCATAGGCAGACCTGTATCCACGAGAGAAGACAGACTATCTGCACCCACTGCACACAGAATGAAGTGGAAACCGAGCTACACTTCCTAACCATCTGTACCAAGACATCAGAGACACATACTTCCCACAGATTACAACCACACACAGAGATGTAGAAAACATGACCAATGACAAAAAACTCCCATATCTGCTGGGCGAAGTACAACAATGTGCAAACACAGCAGCAAGATCTGTGAGCTGCTGTGATAGGAGAAGGATATCAAATGGAACACAACCACCCTAAAGACTAATCATTGTGTATATTCCTGCACTATACCTGCATCGAGTGACCTTGGTACATAGAATTTGATCTATTGAAGATTCTGACCTTCAAATGTACATCATTTTTGTTTTGATTGTATTGCTGTATTGTTGTATTGTTCTTTCTGCTTTGGCAATGCAAACATATGTTTTCTCATGCCAATAAAGCCCTTTGAATTGAATTGAGAGGACTAGTACCCACACACACTTCGTGAGGAAAAACTAAAATCATTATTGAAACTTCAGAAGCACGCTTTTAAGTTTTACACCTTTTAAACATATAGGGCTGTATTTTGCGTGTCTTAAGTACCAGGTCTTATTCCCTAACTTGAGTAAACTAAAGACCTGGAGGCGTGATCAATGCTCTTTGGCCACTCAGAATAGCCAAATGGCATTGATCACGCCTCCAGGTCTTTAGTTTACTCAAGTTAGGGAATAAGACCTGGTACTTAAGACACGCAAAATACAGCCCATAGTGTGACCGCTGCTGAAAACACAATCCTTAATAACTCCAAATACTGACCCTACTGCAATTTGTTTTTATCGTTGCATTATTCTACTGTGTATACTTAACCTTTTTTTAACATGAATAGGTACATTTCCATGTACTTTTGTATTCATGTTTAATCGTAGCTTTTGTTAATGCTACCCGACGGCCTTTACTGCATGTAAGGAAAGGAAAGGTACTATGTTTACCCAGGGTAACTGGACTAAGGAAAGGAAAGGTACTATGTTTACCCAGGGTAACTGGACTAAGGAAAGGAAAGGTACTATGTTTACCCAGGGTAACTGGACTAAGGAAAGGAAGGTACTATGTTTACCCAGGGTAACTGGACTAAGGAAAGGAAAGGTACTATGTTTACCCAGGGTAACTGGACTAAGGAAAGGAAAGGTACTATGTTTACCCAGGGTAACTGGACTAAGGAAAGGAAAGGTACTATGTTTACCCAGGGTAACTGGACTAAGGAAAGGAAAGGTACTATGTTTACCCAGGGTAACTGGACTAAGGAAAGGAAAGGTACTATGTTTACCCAGGGTAACTGGACTAAGGAAAGGAAAGGTACTATGTTTACCCAGGGTAACTGGACTAAGGAAAGGAAAGGTACTATGTTTACCCAGGGTAACTGGACTAAGCTCAAGACCTTGTTTACAGCCAGGCCCTGCTCATAGAACATTTCATGGTAGGGGTTCAATGCCTTGCTCAAGGGCACTTCAGCGGTGGTAATTTTAACGTGGACATAAGAAGAGAGGAATCCAGGTGGGAGACATGGGGGATTCGTTTTCTGAAAAAGCCATGTTTCTATGTCAGTGGCTCTTCGATTTTTCAAAAAATAGCAGACCTACAAGCTCGTAGCGCGCCACTCGGTGGCGCGCTATGAGCTTGTAGATCTGCTATTTTTCAATAGCTAAAGCACCCAGAATGGGTTAAGCCATTTAGACCCAATGAACTTTGATAAAAAAGGGAAACTTCAGAAGCCTAAGCCTAGTCTATAAGAAGTCCCCCGTCCCCCCCCCCTCCTGTTGAATGAGACAATGATGTCATGTTGATATAGAGACAACACCAACGTATATCAAACGCAGAGTCTGAAGGGTGTCAGAGACTGGCGTCCATTACGGCTCACAGAATAACTCAGAAATTGACACACAATGGTGGCCTCTACAGTATAACTCAGTTACTGAGCCACTGTCTGTTCCTCTGTGCCTCCAATACCGTCACACACACACACAGTGTGATCACACGCACACACACACACACACTCACACACACACACACACACTCACACACACAGTGTGCAGTGTAATTGTCCGGCGATGCAGAGACTGAGCGTTAGCACGGATAAAGCGATTTCACGGTCTGAATACAGACAAACAGACGGCATTGTCCTCTGCGCACACACACACACACACACACACACACACACACACACACACACACACACACACACACACACACACACACACACACACACACACACACACACACACACACACACACACACACACACACACACACACACACACACACACACAGGGGATAGCTATACTGTATTTAGAGTATAGGGTGCTATAGATTACAACCACACACACACTCACACACACACACACACACACACACACACACACACAGAGGAGATGGTATGTTGTTAGAGACAAAAGACTAGCGTTGGGACTTCAGTATGTGTGGAAAACAAAAGGAAAACACAGACATTTAAAAATTCCTCTTTTTTCCTCATTTATATACTTTTGGAGTCATCATCTCATCTCCGAAGGGCCGTTTCAATAACTCTGCCCCCATCCCGCCACACACACACACACACACACTTAACCCATTTAGGCCTGGGAAAAAAAGTCCTGACAGTTTTCTGAAATACCTATGTTTCTAGGCCTATATCACTCAATATTTCATGTCAAGGACCCAAACAATTATCTGTATTTGGCCCCCGAGACCCCCCCATCTGAAAATATGTTGTTCCAGGGACCTCCTCCCCAGAAGCAAAGATTCAAGTTAAAAACGTTTGTTCTGAAAAAATATATTCCAAATTTGAGGCACATTTTCACAATTTTTCAAAAATAGCAGACCTACAAGCTCGTAGCGCGCCGCTCGTAGCGCGCCACTCGGTGGCGCGCTACGAGCTTGTAGGTCTGCTATTTTTCAATAGCTAAAACACCAAAAGGGGTTCCCACCCAAAATGGGTTAACTCACATACGCTAAACAAAAGGACACACTTGGTATTCACTCGCACAATCTTTTCAGACGTCTGGCACATGGAGCTCTCTATGACGAGACAGACATGCCAAACAGCTCCCACACACCCAATGCTGAAACAATCCTCCCCCATTTGCATCCTCCCTCTCTCTCTATTTCTCTCACTCACTCGCTCGCCCTTCCTTTCACCCTCCCCCTCCCCCCTCCCCAACCACCCCCCCGCAGTCTTTCAGTTCATGTTGTCGTTGCATTGATGACACTTGTTGTGGAAGAGGCTTAACTTTCCAATGAGCCAATAAGTTAAGCAACAAAGTCCCAAATCACACCAGGTGACTTTATCCCATTTTTGGGGGGCGGGAACCCCTTTTGGTGTTTTAAACATTATGTTATAATTTAGCTATTGAAAAATAGCAGATCTACAAGTTCATAGCGCACCACCGAGTGGCGCGCTATGAACTTGTGGGTCTGCTATTTTTGAAAAAAATCGTTAAAATGTGCTGAGATCCTTCCGAAAATTGTCATGATTTAGAAAACATTTTTGTATAAATTTCGACGTCAGGCCTAAATGGGTTATGCTACTTTTCTCTTAATCGTCGTCATCTACGTCAACTGATTCACACATTATTCATTCCATTCATCATCCTCTACGTCAACTGATTCACACATTATTCATTCCATTCATCATCCTCTACGTCAACTGATTCACACATTATTCATTCATTCATCATCCTCTACGTCAACTGATTCACACATTATTCATTCATTCATTCATCCTCTACGTCAACTGATTCACACATTATTCATTCATTCATTCATCCTCTACGTCAACTGATTCACACATTATTCATTCATTCATCATCTACGTTAACTGATTCACACATTATTCATTCATTCATCATCATCATCTACGTCAACTGATTCAGAGAGAGAGAGAGAGAGAGAGAGAGAGAGAGAGAGAGAGAGAGAGAGAGAGAGAGAGAGGGAGAGGGAGAGGGAGAGGGAGAGGGAGAGGGAGAGGGAGAGAGAGAGAACTAGAAAAAGTGCCCTTCTGGGCACAGGTCTCCACCAGGATTTCTTCCTCAGCCTAGTGGGAATATGCGTGCACAGTTTCATCGCAATCGGACGCTGCGTTGAGGAGTTGTGGCGAATTGTACAAAGCGGGCTACTCCTGAAAACTGTAGGAGCCAATCGTGGCCAATCAGGATGGAATATGAGAAATCAAACAAACCTGTCTTGATCACATGACTATGGAGATCATGTGTACCGATTTGCGTGAAATTTGGATAAAATCTGAAGGAGTAATAATAGAAAATGTGTTTTACATATGTCGGCCTCCTGGTGGCGCTATAAAGAGCAGATGTGAAAAATTCCAGACAAAGGTTTTTCCTTGGCCTCTAGGGAGTTGGCATACAAAGTTATCCACAGATCCGTGCAGTTAGAGGTAAAAACACTTTTCGGCCAGTTATAGCGCCACCTTGAGGCTGAGTTAAAATTGTTCATGTGGCATTTCGTCCTCGGCCTAGTGGGAATGTGGGTGCCCAATTTCACGGAAATCACGCGATGTGTTCATGATTTGCAGCATTTTGTTTGAAACTGAGCACTCCTGTGAACTTTGGAAGCCAATCTTAACCAATCAGGATGGAGTCTGATAAATCTGAAAGACCTGTTTTGTTGAATGGCTCTAGAGAGACTGTGTACCAATTTGCGTGTTGTTTGGACAAAATCTGTAGGTGTACTGTGCAAAAACTTGTTTTGCACAAAGCGGCCTCCTGGTGGCGCTATAACAGGCTGTTCTGGAAAGTTTGGGGCAGAGGTTCATCGTTGGCATCCAGGGAGTGTGTGTGCAAAATTTGGCATCGACCGGGTTAACGGTGGCCGAGATTAGCTGCTCACGGACACACGGACGGACGGACGGACACACGGACACACACACGGACACACGGACGGACGGAATGCAAAACATACTCTCCCCACATGCCTTCGGCCTGGTGGAGACAATAAGGTGCACCCAGTGGAAGAATTTGGCATGGACCAGAGACCAGAGAGTGAGGGAGACAAGAGCAGAGGGGATTTAAAAGTCCTCAGATCCCCTCCGAATACCAATGAGAAGAGAGAGAGAGAGACACAGAGAGAGAGATGAGAAAGACTTTGACAATGTACAGACTGAGTGATCATAGTCTGGCAATAGAGAAGGGCAGACACAGACAGACCTGGCTGCCCAGAGAGGAGAGGCTGTGCTCTCACTGTGATGACGGAGCTATAGAGACAGAGTTACACTTCTTAACACAATGTAAAAACTACACACTGTGATGACGGAGCTATAGAGACAGAGTTACACTTCTTAACACAATGTAAAAACTACACACTGTGATGACGGAGCTATAGAGACAGAGTTACACTTCTTAACACAATGTAAAAACTACACACTGTGATGACGGAGCTATAGAGACAGAGTTACACTTCTTAACACTATGTAAAAACTACACACTGTGATGACGGAGCTATAGAGACAGAGTTACACTTCTTAACACAATGTAAAAACTACACACTGTGATGACGGAGCTATAGAGACAGAGTTACACTACTTAACACAATGTAAAAACTACACACTGTGATGACGGAGCTATAGAGACAGAGTTACACTTCTTAACACAATGTACAAACTACACACTGTGATGACGGAGCTATAGAGACAGAGTTACACTTCTTAACACAATGTAAAAACTACACACTGTGATGACGGAGCTATAGAGACAGAGTTACACTTCTTGACACAATGTAAAAACTACACACTGTGATGACGGAGCTATAGAGACAGAGTTACACTTCTTAACACAATGTAAAAACTACACAAATATTAGAGAGGAGTTCTTCCCAAAATTTGAAACAAATTTCCCAGAATTCCGAAGTATGACAGAAAGGGAAAAATGACCACTCCTTCTGGGGGAACAGAAAGAATGTGCCGTTTTGGCTGCAAAATATGTCAATTCCTGTAACAAGAAAAGGGACAACCAGTAGGACACACATACAGTATGCCATGTTTTATTTTCTGCACCACCTGCTTTATTTTATTTTAGTTATGTTGTCGTTTGTCATATCTGTGATTGTGCTTTGGCAACACTTGTAAAACGTCATGCCAATAAAGCCTGTTGAATTGAGAGAGAGAGAGAGAGAGAGAGAGAGAGAGAGAGAGAGAGAGAGAGAGAGAGAGAGAGAGAGGGACAGAGGGAGACATAGGGAGAGGGAGACAGAGACAGAGGGAGAGGGAGAGGGAGAGAGAGAGAGAGAGAGAGAGAGAGAGAGAGAGAGAGAGAGAGAGAGAGAGAGAGGAAAGATGGCTGAGGGGAAGAGGAGGATATAAGGGGAAGGAGGAGGGGGGGGGTGGATTATTATTAAAGGTTGATTGAGCATCTGTTTCCTCAGCTGGCTTTCATCACACTGACTGAATGAGATGTTACAGTAAGTTACAACACTACGTTTTAGAGACATTCATTCCGGTTATAGCTCGTGAGCGGTGCTCATACCGCTCCAATGGCTGGCTTTGTGTGTCCCTATCAGGGGGGCAGTCAGACAGATATTTAGTGAAGCCACTAAGGAAATCAGGACATCCTGAAAGTTCATATAATGGCCTGTTGTGGCGCTGTCATTGGGCCCAAAAAAACCCATTCACCTAGACTGTATTACCTTAATAAACATGGTCATGAATACTTTCTGCTTCCAGTCACTAGTTTAAAGTCTCATTTCTCATGTCATAATATTCTTTTTGGAAAATTATGGTCCCATTTATTAAAAAAAATGACCATGAAGTCGCGAATGTTCTGAGGGGAGTGGCTACCGTTACAGTCTATGAACGGGAGCCACCCCCCCGTTCAGTCAAAATAAAAACCAACGAAGAGTAAGGGGGGGGGGAAGTCCCGCCTCGTTGTCTGGGCCAGCCAATGGCCAGCTGGGCCCAAACGGAGCCAGCCAATGGCCAGCTGGGCCCAAACGGATCTAGAAATATGGCGACTTACAGTGCAAGGAATTACAGGCTTCATTTTACGTATGTTCCCCGGGGAACGCTTTGTCCATATTCTTTACAGTCTATGGTCCCTATGTAGGTCTGTCTGTTTGGGGTATATGGACAGCTGCAATACCACTGGGTGACCTAAAGGGGCACTGTTGAGTGAGCAGCCTACAGGCCCATTCACACTGAGCACTATAACAATAAAACCGTGCCGTACAGCAAGTATCACAATAAAAGTATAGTTGCACCACTGATATTTCAACTACTGTATGAGTTGAGTTCTCAATACGACACTATGCGAAATGCAGCCAATGGACTTGAAGATATTAAACCATTTTTTGGGGCGGGAACCCCTTTTGGTGTTAGCATTATGTTATGCTTTAGCTATTAAAAAAATAGCAGATCTACAAGCTCATAGTGAGTGGCGCGCTACGAGCTTGTAGGTCTGCTTTTTTTTTATTTCATCGAAGAACGACTGACATAGAAACATAGCTTTTTCAGAAGACTGTCAGGATGTAGAAGACATTTTTTGAATCTGATCTCAGGTCAGAATAGGTTAATACAATCATGAAACAGACTTTCATCTCTCTCTTTCAGTGCTTGGCTACATAATGCTCTGGACATTTCATCTATTTCAGCGCATACTGTACGTTACAGTTCTGTCGAGCAGCAAAGTTGACTGTGTGTGTGATCATTTCACCTTAATGTCCAAAAACCCAACAAACAGCCACAGTTTGCTCACTCGGACCGAGAGCCTTTCAAGTATCCGACAGCTGGAACAGATTAAACACACGATACCGTAGTTACACCGAAACTAGCGGATGAGAGTACAGTCGCGCGCGTGTGTGTGTGTGTGTGTGTGTGTGTGTGTGTGTGTGTGTGTGTGTGTGTGTGTGTGTGTGTAAATAGTAGCTTGTCCTCTGGCTGCTGAGTGGATGATGCTGCAGCACTGGTCAAAGTTTCAGCATGATTCAGCACAAAAGTACACTGAACTCGGTCAAAAGCATCACATCATGTCTGGAAGTAATAAAGTGCTACTGAATTGGTATATTGGTGCTCTACAGATTATACTAACTGTATGAAACAGGAAGCCTGTCCCTCTCTCACCTACGGCAGGGGTGAGGGAGAGCCACTATAGTTCCACACTCACTCCAGGAGGGCCACTATATTTCCACACTCACTCCAGAGGGGCCACTATAGTTCCACACTCACTCCAGAGGGGCCACTATAGTTCCACACTCACTCCAGAGGGCCACTATAGTTCCACACTCACTCCAGAGGGCCACTATAGTTCCACACTCACTCCAGAGGGCCACTATAGTTCCACACTCACTCCAGAGGGCCACTATAGTTCCACACTCACTCCAGAGGGCCACTATAGTTTCACACTCACTCCAGAGGGCCACTATATTTCCACACTCACTCCAGGAGGGCCACTATAGTTCCACACTCACTCCAGAGGGCCACTATAGTTCCACACTCACACCAGAGGGGCCACTATAGTTCCACACTCACTCCAGAGGGCCACTATAGTTCCACACTCACTCCAGAGGGCCACTATAGTTCCACACTCACTCCAGAGGGCCACTATAGTTCCACACTCACTCCAGAGGGGCCACTATAGTTCCACACTCACTCCAGAGGGCCACTATAGTTCCACACACCCCAAGACATTGCCAAAGCATTTCCGGGGGTCCCCGGCCAAAAACATTGAGAACCCCTGAAATTAAAAAAAAATAGTTTTCTAAATCATGACAATTTTCTGAAAGATTTTTCAAAAATAACAGACCTACAAGTTCATAGTGCGCCACTCGGTGGCACACTATGAGCTTGTAGATATGCTATTTTTCAATAGCACATAATGCATGTAAAAATTGTAAATGTATGTACCAACAGGGGTTCCCGCCCAAAATGGGTTAAGTTGCTTGACTCAGCATTTAGATATTTTGATATTAATTTTAGCTGCCCCAGAACAGAAAGATAAACGCAGCTCCACAGTCACTGAACGCAAGTTTAGATAGGACTATGTTGTGATATAATAGCTGGGTTAAAGTGCATTAATAATAAACACGTGTCAGGGATGTATTTAACCCATTCTGACCGGGCACCCATTTTGGTGTCAGCATCATGTTATGCTTTAGCTATTTAAAAATAGCAGATCTACAAGCTCATATCGCGCCACCGAGTGGCGCGATACGAGCTTGTAGGTCTGCTATTTTTGAAAAATCGAAGAGCGACTGACATTTTTTAGAATCTGATCTCAGGTCAGAATGGGTTCATCAGACCAGTGTGTGTCCGGCGGAAACCTCGTATGAATCTGATCTCAGGTCAGAACGGCTCAGCAGAGACAGAAGCTCCAAGCAGTGAAGAGCTTTATAGAATGACTGCATCCACATACGATACGGAGCCACAATGCTGTCCTGTGTGGCCTCGCCGTCACAGGGTTACCCGTCATGTGCAGAGGCAAGGGATGAGGTAACCCAACCCTAACCCTAACCCTATAACACAGAGGCAAGGGATGAGGTAACCTAACCCTAACCCTAACCCTAACCCTATAACACAGAGGATGAGCTTATCCTCAATGAGATAACCTAACCCTAACCCTATAACACAGAGGATGAGCTTATCCTCAATGAGATAACCTAACCCTAACGGCCAAGCTACACCAGGCAATTTTGCGCACGTGCGTATGCGTTTACTGCGTGTGTTTACTGCGCGCGTACACTGCGTTTGGATCGGACCAATATATGTCAATGATACCAGCTACACCAGACGCACGGACACCGCGGGCCATCCTACGCGTGCTCTAAAAATAGGATCGGTTCTAAAATAAATTACGTGCGTATGATGCCCCCATGCGTGCGTATCTATATATATCCTCCCGGAAGGTCCTGCACAAATCTGCCGCGCGCCACAGATCTGGTGTAGCCGCGGGGCATTTCGCACGCATACTTTGTGCGCGCAGTGCGTTTACGTCAAACGCACACATGCCCCGGTGTAGCTTGGCCGTAACCCTAACCTTAACCATAACCCAGAGGCGTGTATGAGTTTATTTTCAATGATATTCCACAGCAGCTCGTCAACAGAGCAGAAAGCATGACCCCAGAAACGTGCCATGAGGCCGACATCCATCCATGCCGTGCTGAGAGACATGAGCGCTCTCTCTGATGACAGAGCAGCCAATCCAGCTGCAAGACACCATTTGACAGACTCACGGACAGCCAAACGCTGATCAAAGGTATATCAATAGTGCATATTGATTACATTGAAATATATATATATATTTTTTTACAATCTGTACGGGTTTTCAAACGTTACTGCCCTGACGACAGCGCTGCACGATGACCTTCAACAGACACGGGAGGAGGAGGAGCTACGACAGACACAGAACAACAGACACAGGAGCTACGACGAACACACCAGGACCTTCGAGCAGCGATGGAGAGACTCACGGACAGCCACGGTTCCATTAAAGGTATCTCTATACTGACCACGTTGTGTGTGATTAAAACTATCATATTTGACCAAAGTGTTTTCATATACATTTATTAACGTCGCATTTCATTCTCAGCATCAACCATTGAAGCCAGATCAAAGGCCACAGAGCATGAGGTGCAGTTTCTACAGAAGCAGAATGAACGTATAAGGAACAAAGATGTACGTCTGTGTTCACACACAGACCTGCTAATATTAATCTGCATGAAGGATTATTTATCCCATTACATGTTGTGCAGTGTACTGTATATGTTGTACATGTACAGTACATGCAGGGAAGCTGGAAGTACATTCACTAAAGACGCTGTGACAAGACAACGCTCCACACGTCCCAAACTCTTCTCCCTTCTGGCTCCAAAACTATGGAATGCACTTCCCATCACAATCAGAACTACAGACTCACTCCCAATCTAAACTATGGAATGGACTTCCCATCACAATCAGAACTGCAGACTCACTCCCAATCTAAACTATGGAATGGACTTCCCATCACAGTCAGAACTACAGACTCACTCCCAATCTAAACTATGGAATGAACTTCCCATCACAGTCAGAACTGCAGACTCACTCCCAATCTAAACTATGGAATGCACTTCCCATTGCAGTCAGAACTGCAGACTCACTCCCAATCTAAACTATGGAATGAACTTCCCATCACAGTCAGAACTGCAGACTCACTCCCAATCTAAACTATGGAATGCACTTCCCATTGCAGTCAGAACTACAGACTCACTCCCAATCTAAACTATGGAATGCACTTCCCATTGCAGTCAGAACTACAGACTCACTCCCAATCTAAACTATGGAATGGACTTCCCATCACAGTCAGAACTACAGACTCACTCCCAATCTAAACTATGGAATGCACTTCCCATTGCAGTCAGAACTACAGACTCACTCCCAATCTAAACTATGGAATGGACTTCCCATCACAGTCAGAACTACAGACTCACTCCCAATCTAAACTATGGAATGCACTTCCCATCACAATCAGAACTACAGACTCACTCCCAATCTAAACTATGGAATGAACTTCCCATCACAATCAGAACTACAGACTCACTCCCAATCTAAACTATGGAATGCACTTCCCATCACAATCAGAACTAGAAAAAGTGCCCTACTGGGCACAGGTCTCCACCAGGATGAGCAGATGTGAAGAATTCCAGGCAAAGGTTTTTCCTTGGCCTCTAGGGAGTTGGCATAGAAAGTTATCCACAGATCCGTGCAGTTAGAGGTAAAAACACTTTTGGGCCAGTTATAGCGCCACCTTGAGGCTGAGTTGAAATTGTTCATGTGGCATTTCGTCCTCGGCCTAGTGGGAATGTGGGTGCACAATTTCACGGAAATCTCGCGATGTGTTCATGATTTGCAGCATTTTGTTTGAAACTGAGCACTCCTGTGAACTTTGGAAGCCAATCTTAACCAATCAGGATGGAGTCTGAGAAATCTGAAAGAGCGGTTTGGTTGAATGGCTCTAGAGAGACTGTGTACCAATTTGCGTGATGTTTGGACAAAATCTGTAGGTGTACTGTGCAAAAACTTGTTTTGCACAAAGCGGCCTCCTGGTGGCGCTATAACAGGCCGTTCTGGAAAGTTTGGGGCAGAGGTTCATGGTTGGCATCCAGGGAGTGTGTGTGCAAAATTTGGCATCGACCGGGTTAACGGTGGCTGAGATTAGCTGGTCACGGACGGACACACGGACACACGGACACACGGACACACGGACGGACGGACGGAGTGCAAAACATACTCTCCCCATGCCTTCGGCTGGTGGAGACAACTACAGACTCACTCCCAATCTAAACTATGGAATGGACTTCCCATCACAGTCAGAACTACAGACTCACTCCCAATCTAAACTATGGAATGAACTTCCCATCACAGTCAGAACTACAGACTCACTCCCAATCTAAACTATGGAATGAACTTCCCATCGCAGTCAGAACTGCAGCATCACTCCCAATCTAAACTATGGAATGGACTTCCCATCACAGTCAGAACTACAGACTCACTCCCAATCTAAACTATGGAATGCACTTCCCATCACAATCAGAACTGCAGACTCACTCCCAATCTAAACTATGGAATGAACTTCCCATCACAGTCAGAACTACAGACTCACTCCCAATCTAAACTATGGAATGGACTTCCCATCGCAGTCAGAACTGCAGACTCACTCCCAATCTAAACTATGGAATGCACTTCCCATCACAGTCAGAACTGCAGACTCACTCCCAATCTAAACTATGGAATGCACTTCCCATTGCAGTCAGAACTACAGACTCACTCCCAATCTAAACTATGGAATGCACTTCCCATTGCAGTCAGAACTGCAGACTCACTCCCAATCTAAACTATGGAATGAACTTCCCATCACAGTCAGAACTACAGACTCACTCCCAATCTAAACTATGGAATGGACTTCCCATCGCAGTCAGAACTGCAGCATCACTCCCAACCTTCCGCCATAAGTCTGAAAACCCACCTCTTCAGACTCCATCTTAGCCTGTAGACATAGTAATCTATAGTGTATACTGTATACGCATAGTTTCATTTATTGATATTCCACTGTTAGGTTCTTAGCTTACGTATGACTCTTTATGACTATTGTTATGCATTACCATGTTTTTGTTCTTGCTTACTGTAAATCGCTCTGGATTAAGAGCGTCCGCTAAATGAATAACATATAATTTGTCTTCTACAAATTCCAAAGTCCTCCCGTCTGTCCAACATGCTGAGACATTTAACTCATTTTGGGGGCGGGGAGAACCACTTTTGGTGTTAGCATCATGTTATGCTTTTAGCTATTGAAAAATAGCAGATCTACAAGCTCGTAGCGCGCCACCGAGTGGCGCTCTACGCGCTTGTAGATCTGCTATTTATTTTTTTAATCGAAGAACGACTGACATCACCACTGCTCTCATCCCAAGCCACTGCATATGGTTACCGTGGAAACGCACTCAAAAGCCGCCTTCATTAAAGACTAGACTCAGCAACAATGCCCTTACTCAACCAGCATGCGCACGCACACACACACACACATGTGCACAGTCACAAACACGCACACGCACACACACACACAGAGGGTTAACCCAGGGCAGCGCAACATGCATTCCACAACGGAAGACTGACTCCCCTCTGACACCCCAACCACCCCCCCCCCCCACCCCCCCCCCACACACACACACACACACACACACACACACACGCACACACACACACACACACACACACACACACACAGTCCCCTTCCCCTCTGCAGAGCCCCAGTCTGTGGTTCGTAATAGGACTCTGTCTTCATAAACACACGGAGGAGAAGAAACACAGAAGAGAGAAGAGGGTTTATGTTTATGACGACGTTAAGCCATTCTGAACTGAGATCAGATTCATACGAAGGTTTCCGCTGGACACACACTGGTCTGACGAACCCATTCTGACCTGAGATCAGATTCTAAAAATGTCAGTCGTTCTTCGATTTTTCAAAAAATAGCAGACCTACAAGCTCGTATCGCGCCACTCGGTGGCGCGATATGAGCTTGTAGATCTGCTATTTTTCAATAGCTAAAGCATAACATGATGCTGACACCAAAATGGGTGCCCGTTCAGAATGGGTTAAAGAGGGAACAGAACAGCAGATAGAAACTAAAGCACCAAGTCGTTTCGTTTTCCACTCGCTCTGCTTTGGAACGGGGTCAACAAACAATATATCAGGAGGATACTGTACAACATACTGTACCCTAGAGGACCACCACATACACACTGTAAACTGTACCCCGGCTCTCAACTCCTCCTGAACTGCAAGTTCTAGAGCAAGCGTGCACGTTAGTCTTCAATGTTGCAAAACACACCCATTTTGAACTGAGATCAGATTCTATAAAAATGTCTTCTACATCCTGACAGTTTTCTGATAAAGCTATGTTTCTATGTCAGTGGTTCTTCGATTTTTCAAAAATAGCAGACCTACAAGCTCATAGCTATGAGCACCAATTTTGAACTGAGATCAGATTCTATAAAAAATGTCTTCTACATCCTGACAGTTTTCTGATGAAGCTATGTTTCTATGTCAGTCGTTCTTCGATTTTATTATATTTATATTATTATTTAATATTTATATTTTTTCAATAGCTAAAGCATGACGTCAAAAGGGGTTATATGGAATGTGGATTTGTAGCGGCAATATCTAATCGATTATTTGGCAAAAATACCAAGATATTAAAATGTGGCCCAGGCCGTAGCGTAACGGTCTGGGCACCGGACTGGTAATCCAGTCGCAGTGTGCCGCGGGTTCGACTCCCGGACCCGACACGGCCTTTACTGCATGTCACCCCCCCATCTCTCTCCCGTTTCCTGTCAGCCTACTGTCTGTCCCTTCAAAAAAAAAATCAATAAAAGGCGTAAGCCGCAAATAAATATCTTAAAAAAAAAATATATATATATTAAAATGTGTCCATATCAGACAGCCCTAGTGTGTGTGTGTGTGTGTGTGTGTGTGTGTGTGTGTGTGTGTGTGTGTGTGTGTGTGTGTGTGTGTGTGCGTACGTGCATACGTGCGTACAATAAAAATATGCAGGCAGGCACCTCTAGGTCAAGGCTGAACTACAGTACCAAATAACATGGCATGACACAGACGACCACATATTTACAGTGCGCACACACACACTTTCGAGACAGTTTAGTCCATCGTGTGAAAATGTTTGCCACCTCTTCTCTTTCACACCTGCCGCGCGTCTCTCTATCTCTGAACTGTGCACGTCGGCAATTGTGCAATGTTGGCTCAAACGAGGATTCTGCCCAATGCTGTTGTGCAAAATCCTCATATCTCCATATTTTATTTACTTTTTATGTATTCATTTTCCCATGAATTAACTTCTGATCATACTACAGCGGCCACACAAGAGTAGCAAAAAAGATAGAAGATATACAAGCTCAAACCACGTCACATTGCAGATCTGCTACTTTTGCTGAATTTGAACCTTAATGGTGAAAAGCAACAGTTTTGGACATATGAGGTTTTCTCCTGACATCATGGCACTGACTGTGTGTGAACCACACACCTGCTAATGCATCATGACCAATCAAATGATGCCAGTGGTGAAAACACCCTCGCGTGGAGCACATAAAAAGACAGACCCAGACAGCAACACACCACCCTTCAAGGAGACCCCGACCCAACTCAGGCTGACATGCTGCTGAGTCCTCAACTCCTGTGCTTGCTGGGCCTCATGGCGCTAGGTAAATAGAATTGTTCTTGTAGATCGGCTATTTTCACAACATGTATCTGTGGAACCGAAAAATGGTTCTTCTATGACTCATTTGGCATCCTTGTGTGTGTGTGTGTGTGTGTGTGTGTGTGTGTGTGTGTGTGTGTGTGTGTGTGTGTGTGTGTGTGTGTGTGTGTGTGTGTGTGTGTGTGTGTGCGTGCATGTGTAGGCACTGTGCACACCGGTTCCTTGGCTGAGGTGAGGCTGGATCCAGGGTCCTGTCCAATGTTGTGGTTCAACTTCGACGGCCGCTGCTACAAGTACGTAGGCCGGCCTACGCTGCTGAGCTGGAACGAGGCAGAGAAGAACTGCCAGGATGAAGCTGTGGGTGCCCACCTGGTGTCCATCCACAGCGAGGAGGAGCACGACTTCGTCCTGAGACTGATCCAGAACTTTAACCCATTCTGACCTGAGATCAGATTCATACGAGGTTTCCACTGGACACACACTGGTCTGATGAACCCATTCTGACCTGAGATCAGATTCTAAAAATGTCAGTCGTTCTTCGATTTTTCAAAAATAGCAGACCTACAAGCTCGTATCGCGCCACTCGGTGGCGCGATATGAGCTTGTAGATCTGCTATTTTTCAATAGCTAAAGCATAACATGATGCTGACACCAAAATGGGTGCCCGTTCAGAATGGGATAAGCCGTCGCAGACCTGGACCTGGATCGGACTGAACGACCACGACGTGGAGGGTAGATGGATGTGGACTGATGGCTCCGTTGTGAGCTACACCAACTGGCGTAGGGGTGATCCAGATGGTGGTACAGGTCAACAATGTGTGTCAACATACTATCCTACTACAAAACAATGGATTGACAACGACTGTCCTACTAAATTACCTTCTGTGTGTGCACGCAAAGTATAAACATGTCCTCGTCGAGTGGAATGTGTGAATCAACTCTCGCTGACTTGTACACTGAGTCTCCACAATAAAAGAGCATGAAATATAATATAATATAATCCATGTGTTTACTGGTTCCATCATTTCATATAGTGTCTCCATTGTGTAGTAAAAGTACAAAGGTTTCTGCATCAAAATGTACTGCAACTGTACATTTTGGAACTGAAATGTAGCAGATACTAATGTAGCGGATACTTTCTGTAAATGTATTGGATATTGGAAATACTCAAGTAAGGTGCAAATATCTCAAAGTTAAATGTACTTAGTTACTTTACAACACTGGTTAATATATATACACACGCCTGATGGAGGGGAAAGGAACTGGTTGGAATAACGTAATTATATAGAAGAAAGAAAAAATATATATATATACACACACACACACACACACACACACACACACACACACACACACTATATATTATTATTAATGAGGGACAAATTATACTTTAACCCATTCTGACCTGAGATCAGATTCATACGAGGTTTCCACTGGACACACACTGGTCTGATTAACCCATTCTGACCTGAGATCAGATTCATACGAGGTTTCCACTGGACACACACTGGTCTGATTAAGTTAATTATTTATCACAATGGAAACTCAATGACCAAAATTATGGACTAAATTCCACCGGTTGGTTCCCAAGAATGGGAACCGGTTCAGTTCTTTTTGGTTCTTAGTCCATGATGAGCCAGAGCTCCAACATTGGTGGGAAAAACTAGACCGTCCTATATTAAATTGTGTATAGGATCAATACAAGTAAATTAATACATGATAACCCTTCCACAGTAGTAGCTTTTTCATATTTTCTATTATTTTAATGTATATGTAAATGTGTCCATATCGGACAGCCCTAGTGTGTGTGTGTGTGTGTGTGTGTGTGTGTGTGTGTGTGTGTGTACAATAAAAAGATGCAGGCAGGCACCTCT
>NC_139708.1:50118889-50133889 GCF_964188405.1 Protomyctophum parallelum
TGTGTGTGTGTGTGTGATCATGATCACATATAGCATGAGTCACCATTGTGAGTCGTTTGCGTATCTATTGTCTGTTTGTGTTTTAAAGAAATGTTTGAAAAAAAGAAATACAATTATATTGTCACACTATACGATATAGAGGTATTTGGTAAAAAATATTGTGATAATGAATTTCGTCGTCCCCATTTCCCAGCCCTGCGTGCGTGCGTGCGTGCGTGTGTGTGTGCGTGCGTGCGCAAAGAGACGGACTGTGCAGTCAGCGAGGCGTCTAGAAGGGAGGACACCCTTAATAAAAAAGTTACGGCAAAGCTTTAAAAAGTAGTGACGAAGGAGCATTGTTTAATTGCGTCGTTCTGCACGGGCCTCGTTAAGTGGGATTAACATGGATTCTCTCATGTTTAGTAGAGACAGCTGGGGAAATATTTATTTAGGTCCATCAGAGTGAAAGAAAAGACCCAACAAACTAATTGAGGACCTTTTCTGGGAAATCTGGGTTGATATTAACATATATTATTCTAGGACAGTGGGTTTTCAACCGGTGGTCCGGGGACCACCAGTGGTCCTTGAGGGGGTTCCAGGTGGTCCCCAGCTATATGTTATGGAGAGTTCATGATAACCAAATGGACCCTTATAGATCTTTAACCCATTCTGACCTGAGATCAGATTCATACGAGGTTTCCGCCGGACACACACTGGTCTGATGAACCCATTCTGACCTGAGATCAGATTCTAAAAATGTCAGTCGTTCTTCGATTTTTCAAAAAATAGCAGACCTACAAGCTCGTATCGCGCCACTCGGTGGCGCGATATGAGCTTGTAGATCTGCTATTTTTCAATAGCTAAAGCATAACATGATGCTGACACCAAAATGGGTGCCCGGTCAGAATGGGTTAACTCTTCAGAGTGTGAAATGAAACCAAATTTACCGTCTCAGTTAAATGATTGTTAGTCTACACAATTAGAATGTAGAAGAATTGTTACTTTGAGCAACGTTTGCCTGTTATCTCTCCTTATGGTACCAACATCAACACAGCATGGAAATTGCGGACAAAATCTTGACAAACTAAATATTTTGGGTCTGAGAGGCTAAAAAAGGTCATCAGATGGTGGTCCGTGGCTGAGATTCCAAGACATTGTTGACGGGATTGTCAACAATCATTTTAATTCAATAGTTTTATTATTGACAGAAAATTGCAACTTTGCAAGGAGAATTCAAAACAAACATGGTGTATGCTAATGTGTGTTGACTGCAGTGCATCTGTCATAATGGGTGATCATTTGGGTCAAATTCTGGACATGGTCAAACCAGTGGACAGGGGGATGAGACAGTATTCTGGACATGGTCAAACCAGTGGACAGGGGGATGAGACAGTATTCTGGACATGGTCAAACCAGTTGACAGGGGGATGAGACAGTATTCTGGACATGGTCAAACCAGTTGACAGGGGGATGAGACAGTATTCTGGACATGGTCAAACCAGTTGACAGGGGATGAGACAGTATTCTGGACATGGTCAAACCAGTTGACAGGGGATGAGACAGTATTCTGGACATGGTCAAACCAGTTGACAGGGGATGAGACAGTATTCTGGACATGGTCAAACCAGTTGACAGGGGATGAGACAGTATTCTGGACATGGTCAAACCAGTTGACAGGGGATGGGACAGTATTCTGGACATGGTCA
Source organism: Protomyctophum parallelum (assembly GCF_964188405.1). Lineage (NCBI taxonomy): Eukaryota > Metazoa > Chordata > Actinopteri > Myctophiformes > Myctophidae > Protomyctophum > Protomyctophum parallelum. The sequence continues at coordinate 50,120,575 of NC_139708.1, forward strand.
AACCAGTTGACAGGGGATGGGACAGTATTCTGGACATGGTCAAACCAGTTGACAGGGGATGAGACGGTATTCTGGACATGGTCAAACCAGTTGACAGGGGATGAGACAGTATTCTGGACATGGTCAAACCAGTTGACAGGGGATGGAATGGTATTCTTGGTTGTGACTAACCCAAAAAGCCAAAACATTCAACAACAAAAAAATCTTAATACAGAGAGTGTGTGTGTGTGTGTGTGTGTGTGTGTGTGTGTGTGTGTGTGTGTGTGTGTGTGTGTGTGTGTGTGTGTGTGTGTGTGTGTGTGTGTGTGTGTGTGTGTGTACACTTTGTCAAATCAATAATATTTAGCACAACACAAGACCCACCCACACATACCACTGCATGGGGGACATTGCATTTGACTCACATAGATTACATTAGATTGCATTCATTCATTAACTATAACATGTCTGTTAAACCATAACATGTTTAACCTTCATATAAATAAATCCACTATGAGAAACTGATGAGAAATGACCAAAAGCTACAGGGGGTGCTTCTGAGTACAGACATGAACATGGGCGTGTTAAGTCTCCCGCCCTCTGATGAATGATCCGAAATTATGAATCTGTTTTTGATTCAGTGAGCATTTTTTCAATAGCTAAGGCATAACATAATGCTAACACCAAAAGGGGTTCCCACCCAGAATGGGTTAAAGGAGAATTCCATGCTAGAATGCTTTCTTATCTTTCTTACCTTTCTTTGTAGTCGTTACGTCCCCACCAAAGAGGTCCAGGTGTTTTTTTGTGCAAAAACTCCTTATTGGCTATTTTCCCTACCATAAGCCCTAAATTAATTGCATTGGATTGAATGGGAATTGAATGGGGCTATGGGGTGTTATGCTAGTTCACTTATTTCCATCGAAAGAAGTAGTAAAGTGTGCCGCTTGGGATATTATTTACATTATGAAGAGAGGATATATACAAAGAAATTATAATTTTGAGCGATGGAAATAAGCGAATTAGCACAACACCCCATAGCCCCATTCAATTCCCATTCAATTCAATGCAATTCATTTAGGGCTTATGGTAGGGGAAATAGCCAATAAGGAGCTTTTGCACAAAATAACACCTGGACCTCTTTGGTGGGGACGTAACAACTACAAAGAAAGGTAAGAAAGCCTTTTAGTATGGAATTCTCCTTTAAACGACGTTAAATTACGTTAAACTCACTTTGCCACTCGATTTGCCACTCACTTTAGTTTATGCATGCGCATGCCCTCTAAAGCCTACTTAATTTGATTAGATGTAATACCAACCTACAATTAGGGATGCCAAACGACTCATATTTGGCCAATCGACGAATCGAGGCCGAAAATCGACGTGTCGAACGACTTTTTTCCTTCTTTTTTTTTATTATTTTTATATTTTTGTTGTTGCTGCGCAGCAGTTGAGGAGAACGCAACTATGCATTCCTTTAAGCAACACAACTTCTGCAGCTGCATCCATATGTTTAGAATTTGCATCAATGATCAAATCCCAATAATAAAAAATAAACTTTATTTTGTAAAGGAGCAGCGGTGCTATCTGCTAGTAGTCCCAACTCTCAAGTGTCTGCAGCCTGTCACGAGCCCCGTAATGAACTGATACGGGACGCACGTTGTTCCGTATTTTAATGTCGGGTCGGAGAATAAATACAGTATGAATGACGGCGGGATTTATTTGACAACTCTGTCCTGCTTTCTTCACGAGAGAAGAGCGCTCACCGCTGCTAATATGGTAGCAGACCTGTGGCTGTCAGTTCACTTTACGGCATGTGTAGACTGTATATGAGATGTGAACCTGGGTCTGGGAAGCAGAGCTGCAGCCATTGGCTCATGATACGAGCACACGACCAATGGGACAGATCATTCAGTGTTGCTAAGATACCACCCCCCACCAAACACACACACACACACACCCTTGGACGATGGGGTCTATTCTCAAACTCAGAGCCAGAGCGCTCTGCTCAAAGTTAATTTGCATGTGACGAGCCACTGACAGGCGCAGCACAGCAGTGTCACACAGACAAACACGTACTTCTCCCATTTGGAAAACATTTGAAACGGCAACGTTTATAACATTTCACATTATAAAAAAAATATAATACAAATAAAAACGATTTTTCGACTCATACGTTTTGAGTCGCGGGAGGCATGAGTCGAAAATCGAGTCGATTTTCAACTTTTTTCAACATCCCTACCTACAATCAAGGCAAAACATATTTTGAGAGGCAGTAGGCTGGCAGGCCACTGTACAAATTAAAAAGAAACGTGAACTTAAGTCTGACCTTATGATCAAGTGACACAAATTCTTCCACCAATTCCACATGCTGTCCCCGTCCCCAATCACAGGGTTATGGTCAGGGTTATGGTTACCTAACTCTAACTCTAACCCTAACCCTAACCCATCCCCAATCACATGGTTTAATGTCAGACAGTCCTTGAAAACACCATTGTGCTCTTCTCAAGAGGACTAGTGAGGTCCAACTATAGGCAACGCTGCTCACACTAAAAAATAACTGGCCCTCCAATATGTTCTGAAAACAATTAAGATATTCTTAATTTACTTTTTACTTCATTTGGATTCTGTTCAGACGAGACATTTAACCCATTCTGACCGGGCACCCATTTTGGTGTCAGCATCATGTTATGCTTTAGCTATTGAAAAATAGCAGATCTACAAGCTCATATCGCGCCACCGAGTGGCGCGATACGAGCTTGTAGGTCTGCTATTTTTTGAAAAATCGAAGAACGACTGACATTTTTAGAATCTGATCTCAGGTCAGAATGGGTTCATCAGACCAGTGTGTGTCCAGTGGAAAACTCTTATGAATCTGATCTCAGGTCAGAATGGGTTAAGAATGTGTTCAAACGCAATCATTATATAATTAAAAAAGGTAGAGTACTGTGTTAGACGAAGCCTAAAGTAAACTAGTGGGTTTATTCCCTTTGCCCTGTGATCCACTGCCCGGGATTTATTGTCTCACTCCGTGCCAAAGTCTGTTGGCTCTGATTGACACAGAATGCAGTCAGACAGACAGCAGGTCAGACAGACAGTCAGACAGACAGACAGACAGGCAGGTCAGACAGACAGACAGACAGACAGACAGCAGGTCAAGGACAGTCCTTCTAAGCTGGTTCTGGCTCACCCTGGATGTCAAATAGAAGTCACTGCCGTTGCAGTCAAAACCAAACAAAACAAACTGTATACATTCATTGTCAATTAAAATTATATTCAATTCACAACTGCTATAAGTTACCACTGGTCCAGACGAGAAATACAATCTCACTTCCTACTATGCCTCCCATGCTAAACGTATGCAACATAGTTCAGTGGGTTCCACTTGCTCCATCAGTAATGACAATTCTTATTGGTTAGTGGGCGGCACCTCATTGAATAGCACGGGTTTAAGGTGGTGTCAGTCTAACATGAGACATGCCCATGGTAAGATGTGTTCCTCAGTCTAACAGAGACATGCCCATGGTAAGATGTGTTCCTCAGTCTAACATGAGACATGCCCATGGTAAGATGTGTTCCTCAGTCTAACAGAGACATGCCCATGGTAAGATGTGTTCCTCAGTCTAACATGAGACATGCCCATGGTAAGATGTGTTCCTCAGTCTAACATGAGACATGCCCATGGTAAGATGTGTTCCTCAGTCTAACATGAGACATGCCCATGGTAAGATGTGTTCCTCAGTCTAACATGAGACATGCCCATGGTAAGATGTGTTCCTCAGTCTAACATGAGACATGCCCATGGTAAGATGTGTTCCTCAGTCTAACATGAGACATGCCCATGAGGTAAGATGTGTTCCTCAGTCTAACAGAGACATGCCCATGGTAAGATGTGTTCCTCAGTCTAACATGAGACATGCCCATGGTAAGATGTGTTCCTCAGTCTAACATGAGACATGCCCATGGTAAGATGTGTTCCTCAGTCTAACATGAGACATGCCAATGGTAAGATGTGTTCCTCAGTCTAACATGAGACATGCCCATGGTAAGATGTGTTCCTCAGTCTAACATGAGACATGCCCATGACATGCTGAGGATTGGGTGCGTTACACAGACAGAAACTGACCAGATACGTCTGTGTATTTTACCAGATTAAACTGTCAACAAAGAGAGAAGTCGTCCGGAACTTCATTATTCCACAACACAACGCAGATCACACGTCACACATACATGCACCCTAATGGTATGACAAGGCACACTTTTCTCACAAAAGACCACCCACATGGCATATAGGTCAAAGTGTGGCCCAGGGACCCTGAAGGTTATTTGAGAGGGTTCAAATGGACCGTTACGCAGGGGTTGACAACGTGACACTATAAGGTATCCAAGCCACCTGCCTGTCGGGCAAGTACAGGTCAAGCTCTACTTAAAAGGAAAGGTACTATGTTTACCAAGGGTAACTGGACTAAGGAAAGGTACTATGTTTACCCAGGGTAACTGGACTAAGGAAAGGTACTATGTTTACCCAGGGTAACTGGACTAAGGAAAGGAAATGTACTATGTTTACCCAGGGTAACTGGACTAAGGAAAGGAAAGGTACTATGTTTACCCAGAGTAACTGGACTAAGGAAAGGAAAGGTACTATGTTTACCCAGGGTAACTGCATGGACTAAGGAAAGGAAAGGTACTATGTTTACCCAGGGTAACTGGACTAAGGAAAGGAAAGGTACTATGTTTACCCAGGGTAACTGGACTAAGGAAAGGAAAGGTACTATGTTTACCCAGGGTAACTGGACTAAGGAAAGGAAAGGTACTATGTTTACCCAGGGTAACTGGACTAAGGAAAGGAAAGGTACCATGTTTACCCAGGGTAACTGGACTAAGGAAAGGAAAGGTACCATGTTTACCCAGGGTAACTGGACTAAGCTCAAGAACTTGTTTACTGCCAGGCCCTGCTCATAGAACATTTCATGGTAGAGGTTCAATGCCTTGTCCAAGGGCACTTCAACTGTGGTAATTTTAACGTGCCGGTCCGGGGATACGAACTATAGCGACCTTCCGGTATCAAGACCGCTCCGCAAACCGTTCGGCAACCGCTGCCCCTAAACGGTCATGTCCGCTTGCCCGAAAAATACATTTTCCATTAAAAGGTCACATTTGCCCATGTAGGGACAAAAAGTGGGGGGGGGGGGGGGGGGGAATCCAATCGATAACTGCAGAGTGACTACAGTGACTTTGAAAAAAGAGAGAATGAGTCTGTGACTACTTTAGTTGTAAAACGCTAGTATTGTTCATCATAAATAGCCTATATTATTAGACACATTTAATGAAGACGGAATGCACTTGCCCGAATGTTTTATTGGACAGGGGTTGAACTTGACACTAAGGTCTTAGAGGCACTTGCATGTGTCATGCCCACTTGCCTGAAAAACACCTTTTTTGTTTTCCTTTCTGTGATAAAAAATGTCATACCTCGTTTTTTTATGCCAAATAACTACATATGTACTGTATACCTACCTTATATTTTTAAGTGTAGCAACAGTGAAAACAGCTCTTATTTTACAATCCACTGACCAGAAGACACCGCTCAGGTGTTTACAGACAGATATCTTGTGTTGTAGTGGTGCGGTTTTGGGCCTAAGAAACACTGGCCGACATATACAGTAGGTACGGTAGCAGGCACAGTACAGTAGCTGATGCATGTTCTCACCAGTGCAGTAACATTAGTCTAGGTGATAACATAATGTATGGACACCGTTTTTAACCCATTCTGACCGGGCACCCATTTTGGTGTCGGCATCATGTTATGCTTTAGCTATTGAAAAATAGCAGATCTACAAGCTCATATCGCGCCACCGAGTGGCGCGATACGAGCTTGTAGGTCTGCTATTTTTGAAAAATCGAAGAGCGACTGACATTTTTTATAATCTGATCTCAGGTCAGAATGGGTTCATCAGACCAGTGTGTGTCCGGCGGAAACCTCGTGTGCGTGTGAATCTGATCTCAGGTCAGAATGGGTGAAACTAGTTTCACTGCCACTCACTTCTTGTACCTCACATAGAACCATCACACAAGGGGGGGGGTCTCCTCCCCAGAGTAAAAGACAATCTCACATTTACCCACAATGGTTTATTTCCAGCTTTAGTGGCGACTGGGGAGCCAACCGTGGCTTTGGAGAACATGAAACCCCCAGACTCAAATTCAATGGAAATGCTTTTCACCCGATTGGCCCCTCATGAACAGAGCGGTTCTGAAACCATGTTTATAGAAGAGTGTGGGGCTGTGGGCTCTTAAAACCAACAGCTACAAACATTTCTCAATCAGTGGTTTGACATCCAAGATGCATTCTCACATTGCAGGCTCTCGAGGGGACGAGTCTGACAACTTGAACTTACAGACAGACAGAGGGGAGAACATCGTGTTATACAGTATTCTATAACTTACAGCAGACAGAGGGGAGAACATTATGTTATATTCTAAAACACTGGTTCTTAACTTCTTATGGGCTGAACAGAACAACCAACAGCACCAACTCACTGCTCTCTGAACCATCTGATACCCCCCCCCCCCCTTTCCCCTCACTGTATATGTTTCTTTTCCCTTTTTGCTTCCTGTTCTGTTCTTTGACTATTTAGAAGTGTCTATTTGTACGTCTCTAAATGTTTTGATGAATTGAACATGGTGGACCCTGTTGTAAACAAGTGTAATGCTTAATTGGGTCGTCCACTCACAGTTAACAGTCTTTGTATTGAGTTTTGTGCTTGAAATGTACTGTAATTCTGCAAACTGTTAATAAATATTAATATTTCAACCAACCAATCAATACACTACAGGGCAGGCTGGACTGTAAAGACAGAATATCCACAGATTAAATCATCGTGCATGCATCAGCAATTTCTTAAACCCAAACAAAACTATCTAACAAAACCGAGCAGTGTTCCATATGGACAGCAGCATCATGATAATAATAATAATAATTACTATTATTATTATGTCCATATGGACAGCAGCATCATGAGGCTCTCTCGGGGAAGTTCTGAGCTATAAAATGTCCAAACCACTTAAAGTAATCCCAATTATCTGCACCCTAGATGATAATCCGTATTATTGTCCACACCAGAGGGGTGTTCACTCTAAATTCGCAGTAGATAGTAATTAGAGCTAGAGGATGGTGTCTGTCTGACTGACTGTCTGCATGTGCTTGAACGTTAGTTTGAAATCACAGAGCTTCCAATTGGCTGTAAACACACACCGACTATACTAATAAAACTCTAAACTCTAAATCAGAGCTCCCATTTGGCTGTAAACACACTATAGCCTACTAACTGTAAACACACTATACCAACGCGCCGTGAAAGCAATTAAAAACCCACACTATAGATGCATTCCAGGCTCGCCTTCTTCAGCCATGCGTTTTTAAAACCAGCATCATCTATTAAACACAACATGCAATAGGGAAGCCTATAGAAATCAGGACGACATCACAGCTATAGGGAGAGCAGAGATAGGAGCGGTCGAGAGGGAGACCAAAGATTCACACACAACACACATTCCTGTGTGTCCATTGGTATTGTAACTCCCGAGTGTCACTGTAGCGGTGTAGCCTATACTACACACACACACACACACACACACACACACATCACACACACATCACCACACATGTAACCTTAATGTTCTGCTGGAGGGACCGTTACATTTTGGCAATTGGCACACACCCAAATTAAACTGTAGGAATGATGCAGAGTAAACCTAGCTCGCTCGACTCACTCCCCTCCCCTCCCCAAAACAATGAGCCGTTACCCCAAAACTAGCCAGGGATAGGCTCTCTGTTTTAGGGACAAGGGGAAGGGGAGCATTCCTTGGTACAGTCACAGGCAGCAGCCCCAAAACTAGCTCTGTTTCAGGGACAAGGGGAGCATTCCCTGGTAGTCACAGGCAGCAGCCCCAAAACTAGCCAAGGGCTATAGGTTCTCTGTTTTAGGGACAAGGGGAACATTCCCTGGTTCTCCGTTTTAGGGACAAGGGGAGCATTCCCTGGTAGACTCACTAGGCAGCAGCCCAGCTAGACAAACAGACAAGACAGACAAGTGCGTCGGCGTTGTTGTTGTGTTGTGTTGCAATTGCAAAATGTTAAACCGTTCCGTTAATGACTTTCTTTACCTTGTTGAAGGCGAACAGCTCCTGCTTGATCTTCTCTCGCTGCGGGTCGTTGCCCTGCCGACGAAACCTGAACTTCATCATCTTGATAGAAAGAAGAAGCTCCAAGCCTCCCGAACAGGGGCCGACCGACCGGTGGGGAGGAGGAGGAGAGGGGGAACCGGGGAACCGGGGAACCGGGGGGAAAGGAATGGAATCGGGGTGGGGTGCGTGGTGTGGTGTGGTGTGGGCCGGGGGGATAAATCCTCAGCCAGGGGTTGTTGAAGGAAGGGGTGCGCTCGAACTAGTCCATGCAGGGTAAATATAAATGAAAGCCAGGCTGGCTTCTTTCTTGCAGCAGCAGCCTGTCTGCTGCTTTCCTAGTGTTGCAGTTTACTGTGTGTGTGCGGGGCTGCGGCTCTCTCTCTCTCTCTCTCTCTCTCTCTCTCTCTCTGGTCGTGGGTTTGGTTAGAGACCACTGTTTCCCAAACGGTGGCTCGGGACCCATATTGTGGGTCACACAGACATTTATTATGGGTCCCTTATTTATTTATTTTATAGTTTGTTTCCTACATTTAGTTTTGAGTTATTATTATTATTGTCTAAAAAGTAAAAACATTAAAAAAATAAACATTCCCAAAAAAAGACAAAAATAATAGTAATCATGAATAGAAAAATAATAAAAAAAAAATTCAGTATAATTTCATTAAAAACAATCTAAAGAATTCCATAAATTATAGAAAACAAGCGAAGCAACGCGTTGTGCGGCTTGGAGATCTGCTCTTTTCACTACTTTGTTTGGGTCTCTTTTTTTGTCTCAAAAAGTTTGGAACCACTGGTTAAAGCCACAGACCGCCCCGCCCCCCCCCCCCCCCCCCCCACCCCCCCCCCTCCCCGGTTCACACGAACCCCGTTTGTTCCGCCCAATCAGCGAAAAGAATCTGTGACCAATTATTCACACACGCCTACAACAGGCCCCGGCTTTGTGGAATGCGATGTTCGATTTAAGGCACCGGGCGCGCCGTTGAAATCCCGTTTAGTATAAACAAACAGACTCGAATCTTGACTCCACCACCTCGGTACACCACGGAAAGGAAATTGAACATTCCCCCTTTTCCCCTCACTGTATGTTTCTTTTCCCTTTTTGCTTCCTTTATGATGAATTCCTGTTCTGTTCTTTAACTATATAGAAGTGTCTATTTGTACGTCTCTAAATGTTTTGATGAATTGAACAAGGTGGACCCTGTTGTAAATGTAATGCTTAATTGGGTTGTCCACTCACAGTTAACAGTCTTTGTATTGAGTTTGTGCTTAAAATGTACTGTACTTCTGCAAACTGTTAATAAATATTTCAATCAATCAATCAAAGGCCATCAATTAATATTCACAAATATATGTAATACAAACTTTTTTTTATTATTTCCCACTGTACAATTCTTCAAGTAATTAAGTTATCCACATTACATATACATACACATTTCCAAACAAAAATATATTCTATTACAATTTGAAAATCATTGTAGTGCAAAGTATTCTTTCAAAGTCAGTCATGTGATGTGGCCATCTTTAGTTTTTATAGAAAGTTTAAAAAACAATGGGCCCCAAAGAGGGCAGGAGTACACAAAATGTTAAAATTATTCACCTGCACCCCATATGGATAATCCATTTATGAAAATTATCTCAGTGATTCTCAAAGTGGGGTCAAGGTCAGAGACCCTCAGGGTTCCTAAAATGTCAGGGTTACAAAAGGACTGCGGCAGCGGTGGCCGAGCGGTTTGCGGAGCGGTCTTGATATCGGAAGGTCGCTAGTTCGTATCCCCGGACCCTACCGCTGAAGTGCCCTTGAGCAAGGCATTGAACCCCTACCATGAAATGTTCTATGAGCAGGGCCTGGCTGTAAACAAGTTCTTGAGCTTAGTCCAGTTACCCTGGGTAAACATAGTACCTTTCCTTTCCTTAGTCCAGTTACCCTGGGTAAACATAGTACCTTTCCTTTCCTTAGTCCAGTTACCCTGGGTAAACATATAGTACCTTTCCTTTCCTTAGTCCAGTTACCCTGGGTAAACATAGTAGGCCCTACCTTTCCTTTCTTTAGTCCAGTTACCCTGGGTAAACATAGTACCTTTCCTTTCCTTAGTCCAGTTACCCTGGGTAAACATAGTACCTTTCCTTTCCTTTCATTACCCTTTTAGACTGGGTTACAGAGTTACACTGTGTTCTGTAACTCTGAGAGCCAAAATGGACCCATCTCAGAGTAAACCTATGGGGAAGTCCTATGCACGTGACATCGTCAAACCAGGAAGTTACATGGAAGGAAAGAAACATGCGCAGTTGAGACCAGGAAGTTGTACATGCCCAAATGTGTGCATGTACAACATCACTGAGCTTGCAGATCTGCTATTTTTCTAAAGCTAAATTATAACATAATGCTTAAAACACCAAAATGGGGTTCACTTTGCCACTCGATTTTGCCATTCACTTTATGCATGTGCATACCCTCTATAGAACAAGGTTTGAGAACCACGGAGTGGTGCCAATGTTATGACCTGTGGTTCTGTCCTCTGGCCCAATCAGCAACGTGACTCTGGTACCTGTGGTTCTGTCTTCTGGCCCAATCAGGAAGCAACGTGACTGCAGGCTGCCTCAACCACAGCAGCAGCAGACAGACACTTCTAATCCTTCTGCATCCTGTGTCTGCATGCGGTTTTAATGTAATGTCTCCACTACTATACCACTCCCTTCCACTCGCTCACAACCGTAACGTCTAAGGCCCCTTTTCCACTATGGGGTGGAACCAGAACTATCCAGAACCTGAACCTATTTTTTTTAGTTCTGGGTTTGTTTCCACAGCGCACAGCGCGGTACGGCACGGTTTCAGACCAGGTTCTCAGAACCTTTTTTCGGCCCTGCTTTTGAGGTAGTACTAACGCTGAGTTCTGGGAACCTATGGGCGGGGCCAGCAGCGCTGCTGCTCTCGATTGGTCGAGCTGAGGTGACAGCACTCTGAGCACTGAGGAGACCGGAGCGAGGAGAAGCGCACACAACACAACAGCGCACATTTTAAACTCCTAAGTGCGACACAGCGACAGCGGACACACATAAAAATAACCTGGAAAAGCACACAGAAACACTATGGCCACGAGAGAGGGAGAGACAGAGCTTGTGTGTGCGTGAGGGAGAGAGAGAGCCATAAAGCTGTCGCGACGAGTTGTTTGCTTGCAGTTGTTGTTCTACACTACAGCTAACAGCTAGGCTAACTGCAGATGTGTGTGTGTGCGTGTGCGTGTGCGTATGTGTTTGCGTGCGTGTATGTGTTTGCGTGCGTGTGCTCGCGCGCGAGAGCGCCATATAATCTATTCTAAATTGCCAGAACAGAATTTTCTTTCTTTTTCAGGGCAAGGCATTAGGCATATCATTACTAGAAATGTGCTGTACACAATACTACACATTGGAAGAATTAAATTCAACTAGCACAACGGTTAAATGATTTGTATTTGCACATTTCTTGATATTGACATTACAACTGGACTGGATGTTATGGCACAATTTGCTCAATCTGCTCAAGAGGCACTATAATTGCAACCCACACAATGTTAAATGCTATATTCAAAAGGTGGGTTATCATTTATCATATGAGCTATAGCCTATATGATATATATTTTTCTCTTGCAGTTTAAGCAAAATATTGTAGACAGGTAAAGGTTGGAGAACAACTGGTCGAATGCATTTAAAACGGGTGTTTTACTGTTGTCCCACTCCCCACATGGAAAGGAAATCCATATCGGCAAATATAGCCTATATATAATGTATGCTGCATATATCCATGTTCATATAAAGTATGTGCATATACAGTATGTATTATGTATAGGAAATATATGTGGCATGTGGCTGCCACAGCTGTGGCACATGTGGCATATAAAAATATGTTCATATTATTGGTTTAAAAAAGTACAATAAAGCAAATAAATTTGAAAATAGACAATCTACAAGCTCACGTGTCTCATCGAGCTTGTAGTTTGTCTATTTTCAAATGGCCGAAATGTATTTAAGTAGAATACTATATACAGCTACTTTCCACCACTGTTGAATAATAACCAGTCATTATTTAAACATGAATATCTCTGTATTCCGGGACCCCCCCGGCCGTGCCAAGGGGGAGGGGGCCCTGCCGGCCGAGCTACTCAGCAGTGGGGGAATAGGGGGGGGGGGGGGGGGGGGGCAGACTTAACAGGTTCTGGGTTCTGGTTATATGGAAACGGAAGCAGAACTTGGTTCTGGAACTACACATGGTTCTTGGTAGTTCTGGGTCCTGGAAAGTTCTGGTTCTGGTTCTGGTTCCACCCCATAGTGGAAAAGGGGCCTAATTCTACACACAGCGACTGTGGCTCAGGAGGTAGAGCAGGTCGTCCAATGATACCATGGGTCGGCGGTTTCGAATCCCGGCTCCTCCTCCTCCTCCTGTCTACATGTCGAAGTGTCCTTGGGCAAGACGCTGGACCCCAAATTGCTCCCGATGTGCTGGTTGGTGCCTTGCATGGCTTTCCGCCGCAATCGGTGTATGAATGTGTGTGTGAATGGGTGAATGTAAAATGCACAATCTATGTAAAGCGCCTTGGATAAAGGCGCTATATAAATGCACCATTTACCACAGTCAAAGCCTCAGTTAGTAATATGTAACTCTAAAAAAAAAAGCATAATAATTTTACTGTGTACTGCAGCAGCAGCAGCACCGTAAATTCTTTTTTATTTATATTATTTTGTAAAGAAAAGACAACATTATTCGTGAGGTTTTGTCGATCCAGTCGATGATGATCAAATGTGCATTATATGCAGTATACACTCTAGTATGTGTTTGTGTTTGTATGTTCGGCTTTAATTTATTGTAAATGACTTAAAAAATAAAAAACGTACAATAAAATGAATTTTATTACAATATTATGTACATACACGGCTAAGATTCTTGGATTTTATAGGGCCAAAAAAAAAGTTACAAGTAAAAAAATAAATACGAGAAACATTTAATTCAAGTCTTCTCTTGTCAGTCTATACAGTAGTAGCCTATAGTCCTCATTTTATGTCAACCCATTCAAACTGGGGACACATACTGTACACAGTAGACATGATATGTAAGTCTCTATCAAAAATATGTTCATTTTTGGAGTAGAGGTAGATACAGTACAATTATGCAGCATCAAGATGC
>NC_139708.1:50136389-50171389 GCF_964188405.1 Protomyctophum parallelum
GATGCCTATAATGTGTCCACTGTAGACATTCTTTATTTTTTATTTTTAAATTTTTATCCCACGATTTTGTAACCCAGTTTTCTTTTCACTTAGTTATCACCAATTATCTAATGTAATACTGGGCGCTACACTTCCTCTGCCAACCTGGGGGGGGGGGGGGGGGGGCAGCGGACTGACCTCATGCCTCCTTCTATGCATGAGGAGTCCAAGCTGCTTCTTTTCACCTGACATAGGGGAATTTCCCCGGGCCGGACGTAGCGCGTGGAAGGGACACGTTATTCCCGACCAGTTCCTTTCCCCTCCATCAGGCGCCCCGGCTGGCCAGGGGGAGGTAGTTTTAGAGACCAGGATTACTGCATGTTTTTTGTGAGGGTACCTACCCTAGGGGGACACAGGGAGAACATGCCAACTCCACACAGAAAGGCCCTTTCGCCAACCCCCGCCTCGGATATGGGCACTGGTGACGCGGAGGAGGAAACACGCCGCCAGTGCCCACAGCGTCCCCAGCGGGAATCGAACCCAGGACCTTCTAGCTGTGAGGCGACAGCACTACCAACTGTGCCACCGTGCCCCGTAGACATTTTAAAAGCACAGCTCAAGACCTACTTCTACACTCTTGCGTTTTGCGTAAAGCATTTACAATCCTGGTTGATATCCATGTCCTCCTCACTGTATCGCCTTATTCACTGCTATTACTTTGACGTTGCGTTATACCTTTAGCTTTTCCTTTTTCCCCCTCTATTGCTCTGTAAAGCTGCACGTTGAGCTGCATTTCATGTCGTGAAAGGTGCTCTACAAATACAGTTGTATTATTAGTACGTAAGGTATACCAATGATTTATTGACTTTGTGTACCGAGAGCTGTTTATCATCTATGTCTGCATGCCATACGCACAAACAGACAGTCACATATTTCTTCGTCATATGGTGACGGTGTCGCGTGCTGAACACGGCTGAGTGTACAAGCCCACACACGCACACGGACACACACACACACACACACACACACACACACACACACACACACACACACACACACACACACACACACACACACACACACACACAAGCACAACAATGTCAGCATAATGACCTGCTCCAGCTGTAGTTGTATGACGCGCTGCGACTGCAGGTCCCCGACCATGATCTCCACGTAGGGGTAACTGGACCCCGAGGTGGGCCGCTGGGTACGAGTGGACTGGACCTCCTTCAGGGGGAAGCGCACCATGGCCTCCTGAACACACACACGCACACGCACACGCGGTAAGCCATACAGCCTGGCTCACCAGTTAAAAATGACTGCTGAACATGGTCACAACACTAGAGGAGCAGCCTCTGAAAACATATAAGAATAAGAATAACACCTAAATCAAACTGTCTCAAAAACACTGGTGTATATATAGGGCAATAATTCTCTGGAATGCTCTGCCCAAAAACATCTTATCGACAATAAATAACAAAACTACTTTCAAAAGAAATGTCAAACGATACCTTGCCAATTTGTCAAGTATATAACTGATTTGAGTATTTGAGTTTATTGATAGTTTTTATCATGTGAATTTGTTTTTGTATTTTTAATTTAGTTTTTCCTGTTTTAATGTGAATTTTTACTTGTACATCTGTATTGTATTTGTGTTATTTAGGACCCCAGGAAGACTAGAGGCTCTTTCATGTGTCTCTAATGGGGATCCTTTAATAAACATAAACATAAACATGCACATGCACACGCACACGCACACGCACACGCACACGCACACACACACACACACACACACACACACACACACACACGCACACGCACACACGCACACACACACACACACACACACAAACAATGAATGTACAGTGCTACTTGGATTGGT
Organism: Protomyctophum parallelum; assembly: GCF_964188405.1. Lineage (NCBI taxonomy): Eukaryota > Metazoa > Chordata > Actinopteri > Myctophiformes > Myctophidae > Protomyctophum > Protomyctophum parallelum. Next base: position 50,138,251 of record NC_139708.1, read on the forward strand.
GATGATCTGATGATGATCTGAGAACAGCATTTATAGAATCATGGATGGATGATTGCTGCGTGCGTTCACACTCACAGGGGCAGATGCAGAAGATGCAAAGATGCAAAGCTATACACATAGCGTGTTTATATAGCTTTGCATCTTTGTATCTGAAGTTGAAATCCGCTCGACGTCTTTGTAGCTGTATATAGCTTTACAAACGTCGGATGCATCATCGCGTCTTCATGTCGCTGGCTTCCCATTAACCCATTTTGGGGCGGGAACACCGTTTTGGTGTTAGCTTCATGTTATGCTTTGGCTATTTAAAAATAGCAGATCTACAAGCTCATAGCGCGCCACCGAGTGGCGCGCTGCGAGCTTGTAGGTCTGCTATTTTTGAAGAATCGTAGAACGACTGACATTTTTTTTAATCTGATCTCAGGTCAGAATGGGTTAACAATGAATGGCAGGCAGACTGTATATATTTGCATCCGCCCAGTGTGAGCAGCATAAGGAGATGGTGGCCACTGGCCAGCATCATGTCCAGCAGATGGAGACAGACACTTGACTACACAAGTATGCATGTTTGTATACACGTGCATGGCATGCGTGGGTGCGTGTGTGTGCGTGACATACATGAGTGTCCTTGTTGAGGAAGTGCAGTCCGTTTTGATTGACAGCCAGGATGCATGGGGCCTGGACAGAGGCGGAGCTAGAGCTCTGGATGTAGAAGAAGGAGGAGCCAAACATCGGGAAGGCACTGATCAGACCTGAAACAGACCGGTGTAACAAAGGTCAAAGGTCAAACCAAACCCTCACATGTAGGGATGTCCTGGGATTCAGATCAAACCCTCACATGTAGGGATGTCCTGGGATTCAAATCAAACCCTCACATGTAGGGATGTCCTGGGATTCAAATCAAACCCTCACATGTAGGGATGTCCTGGGATTCAAATCAAACCCTCACATGTAGGGATGACCTGGGATTCAGATCAAACCCTCACATGTAGGGATATCCTGGGATTCAAATCAAACCCTCACATGTAGGGATGTCTTGGGATTCAAATCAAACCATCACATGTAGGGATGACCTGGGATTCAAATCAAACCCTCACATGTAGGGATGTCTTGGGATTCAAATCAAACCCTCACATGTAGGGATGTCTTGGGATTCAAATCAAACCCTCACATGTAGGGATGACCTGGGATTCAAATCAAACCCTCCCATGTAGGGATGTCTTGGGATTCAAATCAAACCCTCACATGTAGGGATGTCTTGGGATTCAAATCAAACCCTCCCATGTAGGGATGTCTTGGGATTCAAATCAAACCCTCACATGTAGGGATGTCTTGGGATTCAAATCAAACCCTCACATGTAGGGATGTCTTGGGATTCAAATCAAACCCTCACATGTAGGGATGTCTTGGGATTCAAATCAAACCCTCCCATGTAGGGATGTCTTGGGATTCAAATCAAACCCTCACATGTAGGGATGTCTTGGGATTCAAATCAAACCCTCCCATGTAGGGATGACCTGGGATTCAAATCAAACCCTCACATGTAGGGATGTCCTGGGATTCAAACCAAACCCCCACATGTAGAGATGACCTGGGATTCAATTCACAGGCTCAACCAGGCCACATTACAGTGGAAGTCCTTGCTCTCATTAAAGATGGAGTGCCGTGATCCCCCCCCCCTAAAACATGATTATCAGTGTTTACTTTAAAGGAGAATTCCATGCTAGAATGCTTTCTTATCTTTCTTACCTTTCTTTGTAGTTGTTACGTCCCCACCAAAGAGGTCCAGGTGTTTTTTTGTGCAAAAACTCCTTATTGACTATTTTCCCTACCATAAGCCCTCAATGAATTGCATTGCATTGAATGGGAATTGAATGGGGCTATGGGGTGTTATGCTAGTTCGCTTATTTCCATCGAAAGAAGTAGTAAAGTGTGCCGCTTGGGATATTATTTACATTATGAAGAGAGGATATATACAAAGAAATTATAATTTTGAGCGATGGAAATAAGCAAATTAGCACAACACCCCATAGCCCCATTCAATTCCCATTCAATTCAATGCAATTCATTTAGGGCTTATGGTAGGGGAAACAGCCAAAAGGAGCTTTTGCACAAAATAACACCTGGACCTCTTTGGTGGGGACGTAACAACTACAAAGAAAGGTAAGAAAGCCTTTTAGTATGGAATTCTCCTTTAAATGGTGTTTTTATGTTAACACACCCACCAGTTCATTAAGTATACCTGGTATAAACCATCCACCGAACTCAAGCCTCGCCCACAGCGGTGTGTTGTATATGATAATGCGGAGGAGGGGGTTAGGGTTATGATGTCACAAAAATGGTGGATTTTTACAGTATTTTCGATTGGGCCTTTTGACTTTCAGAAAGAAACCAAAAATACAAAGGGCATGACATATTTGAATATTCTAACCACACCTGGGGGTCTATTCAAGTAATGTTAACTCCATCGACACATCGAATAACGGCACTCCGTACTTCGTTGTATGATGAATACAGATCCACAAGCTCACAGCGCACCGCAAATGTAACTCGATGTGAGCTTGTGCATCAGGCATTTTAAAAAAAAAAAGAAAAAAAAAATCAGATTGGAATAGGGTAATCCTGTACAGTACACACTGTGTGTGTGAGGGCCTGTACCTAGGAACTGTGCACGTGTGTAGGTGTGTGTGTGTGAGGGCCTGTACCTAGGAACTGTGCATGTGTGTAGGTGTGTGTGTGTGAGGGCCTGTACCTAGGAACTGTGCATGTGTGTAGGTGTGTGTGTGTGTGAGGGCCTGTACCTAGGAACTGTGCATGTGTGTAGGTGTGTGTGTGTGAGGGCCTGTACCTAGGAACTGTGCATGTGTGTGTGTGTGTGTGTGTGTGTGTGAGGGCCTGTACCTAGGAACTGTGCACGTGTGTACTGTGTAGGTGTGTGTGTGAGGGCCTGTACCTAGGAACTGTGCATGTGTGTAGGTGTGTGTGTGAGGGCCTGTACCTAGGAACTGTGCATGTGTGTAGGTGTGTGTGTGTGTGTGTGAGGGCCTGTACCTAGGAACTGTGCATGTGTGTAGGTGTGTGTGTGAGGGCCTGTACCTAGGAACTGTGCATGTGTGTAGGTGTGTGTGTGAGGGCCTGTACCTAGGAACTGTGCATGTGTGTAGGTGTGTGTGTGTGTGTGAGGGCCTGTACCTAGGAACTGTGCATGTGTGTAGGTGTGTGTGTGAGGGCCTGTACCTAGGAACTGTGCATGTGTGTAGGTGTGTGTGTGAGGGCCTGTACCTAGGAACTGTGCATGTGTGTAGGTGTGTGTGTGTGTGTGTGAGGGCCTGTACCTAGGAACTGTGCATGTGTGTAGGTGTGTGTGTGAGGGCCTGTACCTAGGAACTGTGCATGTGTGTAGGTGTGTGTGTGAGAGCCTGTACCTAGGAACTGTGCATGTGTGTGTGTGTGTGTGTGTGTGTGTGTGTGTGTGTGTGTGTGTGTGTGTGTGTGTGTGTGTGTGTGTGTGTGTGAGGGCCTGTACCTAGGAACTGTGCACGTGTGTACTGTGTAGGTGTGTGTGTGAGGGCCTGTACCTAGGAACTGTGCATGTGTGTAGGTGTGTGTGTGAGGGCCTGTACCTAGGAACTGTGCACGTGTGTACTGTGTAGGTGTGCGTGTGAGGGCCTGTACCTAGGAACTGTGCATGTGTGTAGGTGTGTGTGTGAGGGCCTGTACCTAGGAACTGTGCACGTGCGTAGGTGTGTGTGTGTGAGGGCCTGTACCTAGGAACTGTGCATGTGTGTAGGTGTGTGTGTGAGGGCCTGTACCTATGTGCACATGCGTAGGTGTGTGTGTGTGTGAGGGCCTGTACCTAGGAACTGTGCACGTGTGTAGGTGTGTGTGTGTGTGTGTGTGTGTGTGTGTGAGGGCCTGTACCTAGGAACTGTGCACGTGCGTAGGTGTGTGTGTGTGTGTGTGTGTGTGTGAGGGCCTGTACCTAGGAACTGTGCATGTGCGTAGGTGTGTGTGTGTGTGTGTGTGAGGGCCTGTACCTAGGAACTGTGCATGTGTGTAGGTGTGTGTGTGAGGGCCTGTACCTAGGAACTGTGCACGTGCGTAGGTGTGTGTGTGTGTGTGTGTGTGTGAGGGCCTGTACCTAGGAACTGTGCGCGGGCCTGGTTGGGGGTGAGGGGCTGGACCTGTGGCATGTGCTGAGAGATCACGTTGAGCCACTGCTGAGATCCCATCATGCCATAGAACTGGGGAGGAATACACTCCTGCACTTCTCGCCTATACAACACACACACACACACACACACACACACACACACACACACAGAAAAGAGCACGAGAGAACAGAGAATCAGAAAGGTAGACGCGCGTGTACGTACGTGTGCGTGCGCGTGTGTGTGTGTGTGTGTGTGTGTGTGTGCGTGCGTTTACAGGGTGGGCAGGTAGATGGTGTCCTTGGCACGGTGTTGTAAGGCTGCCAGTCTGGCCAGCTGCTGCAGCTGCTGCTCGCTGGCCTTCCCCTGGACGGGCACGACGGTCAGCAAGGCCTTCAGGTAGTCTGGCAACACCTGGACACAATGAGACAGAGAGACGGTCAGCAGGGCCTTCAGGTAGTCTGGCAACACCTGGACACAATGAGACAAAGAAGATCCATTGGCACCTTTCCTCTCTCTCTCCACGGGCCCTATTGTCTCTCTCTTACCAGTGGCGTGCACAGATAGACACTAGGGGGTGCTAGAGCACTGCCCTGCCCTTTTGGCAATGTGCAAAAAAACGTTTTATTTTTTAAGTGGTGCAACCACTTCTACATCCAGCTTGCAATGACCATGTACCTGTGTACCTGTGTGTGTACCTGTGTACCTGTGTGTGTACCTGTAACCATGAGCATGAGTGGTGTGCGCATGTGTGAAATTGGAACGAGAGAAGTATGTGACATGGCTGCCACCTGCTGGACGCAAACGATACAGAGAAGAAATTGGAACGATACAGAGAAGAAATTGGAACGATACAAATTGGAACGATACAGAGAACCAATAGACGGGAGTTGCACCACTCGGTTCACACTGGTGTGATTTTTTCTTAATTTATAGTGTGTGGACCATGGTGACATTGATCAAATCTTGATAAAAAAAACGCTTCTACTATTATATTATTTAGGTCCCCCACAATCTAAAGCTATGTTTCTATGTCAGTCGTTCTTTGATTAAAAAAAAATAGCAGACCTACAAGCTCGTAGCGCGCCACTTGGTGACGCGCTATGAGCTTGTAGATCGGCTATTTTTCAATAGCTAAAGCACCAAAATGGGTTCCCGCCCCAAAATGTGCTGCACAAGGTGCCCTTTTTTTCACTTGAGCACCTGCCCCTCTAAATGTCTGTGCACGCCACTGCCTCTCACCTTTCCTCTCTCTCTCCATGGGCCCTATTGTCTCTCTCTCACCTTTCCTCTCTCTCTCTATGGGCCCTATTGTCTCTCTCTCACCTTTCCTCTCTCTCTATGGGCCCTATTGTCTCTCTCTCACCTTTCCTCTCTCTCTCTCCATGGGCCCTATTGTCTCTCTCTCACCTTTCCTCTCTCTCTCTATGGGCCCTATTGTCTCTCTCTCACCTTTCCTCTCTCTCTCTATGGGCCCTATTGTCTCTCTCACCTTTCCTCTCTCTCTCCATGGGCCCTATTGTCTCTCTCTCACCTTTCGTCTCTCTCTCTATGGGCCCTATTGTCTCTCTCTCACCTTTCCTCTCTCTCTCTATGGGCCCTATTGTCTCTCTCTCACCTTTCGTCTCTCTCTCTATGGGCCCTATTGTCTCTCTCTCACCTTTCCTCTCTCTCTCTATGGGCCCTATTGTCTCTCTCTCACCTTTCCTCTCTCTATGGGCCCTATTGTCTCTCTCTCACCTTCCCCCTCCCTCTATGGGCCCTATTGTCTCTCTCTCACCTTTCCTCTCTCTCTATGGGCCCTATTGTCTCTCTCTCACCTTTCCTCTCTCTCTCCATGGGCCTTATTGTCTCTCTCTCACCTTTCCTCTCTCTCTCTATGGGCCCTATTGTCTCTCTCTCACCTTTCCTCTCTCTCCATGGGCCCTATTGTCTCTCTCTCTCACCTTTCCTCTCTCTCTCTATGGGCCCTATTGTCTCTCTCTCACCTTTCCTCTCTCTCTCTATGGGCCCTATTGTCTCTCTCTCACCTTTCCTCTCTCTCTCTATGGGCCCTATTGTCTCTCTCTCACCTTTCCTCTCTCTCTATGGGCCCTATTGTCTCTCTCTCACCTTTCCTCTCTCTCTCTATGGGCCCTATTGTCTCTCTCTCACCTTTTCTCTCTCACTCTATGGGCCCTATTGTCTCTCTCTCACCTTTCCTCTCTCTCTCTCTCTATGGGCCCTATTGTCTCTCTCTCACCTTTCCTCTCTCTCTCTCTCTATGGGCCCTATTGTCTCTCTCTCACCTTTCCTCTCTCTCTATGGGCCCTATTGTCTCTCTCTCACCTTTCCTCTCTCTCTCTATAGGCCCAAATTGTCTCTCTCTCACCTTTCCTCTCTCTCTATGGGCCCTATTGTCTCTCTCTCACCTTTCCTCTCTCTCTCCATGGGCCCTATTGTCTCTCTCTCACCTTTCCTCTCTCTCTCTATGGGCCCTACTGTCTCTCTCTCTCACCTTTTTTCTCTCTCTCTATGGGCCCTATTGTCTCTCTCTCACCTTTCCTCTCTCTCTATGGGCCCTATTGTCTCTCTCTCACCTTTCCTCTCTCTCTCTATGGGCCCTATTGTCTCTCTCTCACCTTTCCTCTCTCTCTATGGGCCCTATTGTCTCTCTCTCACCTTTCCTCTCTCTCTCTATGGGCCCTATTGTCTCTCTCTCACCTTTCCTCTCTCTCTCTATGGGCCCTATTGTCTCTCTCTCACCTTTCCTCTCTCTCTATGGGCCCTATTGTCTCTCTCTCACCTTTCCTCTCTCTCTCTATGGGCCCTATTGTCTCTCTCTCACCTTTCCTCTCTCTCTATGGGCCCTATTGTCTCTCTCTCACCTTTCCTCTCTCTCTCTCTATGGGCCCTATTGTCTCTCTCTCACCTTTTCTCTCTCACTCTATGGGCCCTATTGTCTCTCTCTCACCTTTCCTCTCTCTCTCTCTCTATGGGCCCTATTGTCTCTCTCTCACCTTTCCTCTCTCTCTCTATAGGCCCAAATTGTCTCTCTCTCACCTTTCCTCTCTCTCTATGGGCCCTATTGTCTCTCTCTCACCTTTCCTCTCTCTCTCTATGGGCCCTATTGTCTCTCTCTCACCTTTCCTCTCTCTCTCCATGGGCCCTATTGTCTCTCTCTCACCTTTCCTCTCTCTCTCTATGGGCCCTACTGTCTCTCTCTCACCTTTTTTCTCTCTCTCTATGGGCCCTATTGTCTCTCTCTCACCTTTCCTCTCTCTCTATGGGCCCTATTGTCTCTCTCTCACCTTTCCTCTCTCTCTCTATGGGCCCTATTGTCTCTCTCTCACCTTTCCTCTCTCTCTATGGGCCCTATTGTCTCTCTCTCACCTTTCCCCTCTCTCTCTATGGGCCCTATTGTCTCTCTCTCACCTTTCCTCTCTCTCTCTCCATGGGCCCTATTGTCTCTCTCTCACCTTTCCTCTCTCTCTCTCCATGGGCCCTATATTGTCGCCAGCGCTTTACCACTTTTATCACAAGACTTATTTTCCTTTTACTACTATTGAAAAACATTTTAAAATAGTTCGATCTATATTGACACATTGTGAGCTTCTATTTGAACTATTCAAAAATGTTTAAACAACAAACAAAAAAAGATGTAGGGGTAAGGCACTGTTGAAATAGGGCCCTGTCTCTTTCCCTCTACCACAGTGATTCACTACAGCCTGTGAACTGGGGCCCACTGGTGGGCCGTGAGGGTATTGCAAGTAAACCCCCAACTAATTGGCCAATGATAAAATGAGATTAATAGTAAAAAAAATGAATGTTCTTTACAACTTCAATGTAACTCTAAATGTGGACAAGAAAAATCTAAAATAATTGCTCCAGTGATTAGAAATTGATAATTCGGGGCACGGTGGCACAGTTGGTAGTGCTGTCGCCTCACAGCTAGAAGGTCCTGGGTTCGATTCCCGCTCGGGGCGCTGTGGGTGCTGGCGGCGTGTTTCCTCCTCCGCGTCATCAGTGCCCATACCCGAAGGCGGGGTTGGCGAAAGGGCCTTTCTGTGTGGAGTTTGCATGTTCTCCCCGTGTCCCCTTAGGGTAGGTACCCTCACAAAAAACATGCAGTAATCCTGGTCTCTAAAACTACCTCCCCCTGGCCAGCCGGGGCGCCTGATGGAGGGGAAAGGAACTGGTTGGAATAACGTGTTCCTTCCACACGCTACGTCCAACCAGGGAAACTCCCCCCTGTCAGGTGTAAAGGAGCAACTTGGACACTCAGGCATGAAGGAAGCATGAGTTAAGTCCGTTGCTCTCCCCAGGTTGGCGGAGAGTGTGTAGAGCCCAGGATCACATTAGATGATTGACACAGGGGTGAAAAATGGGTTACAAAATCGTGGGATAAAAAATATATTAAAAAAAAAAAGAAATTGATAATTCACAATATGTTCCTCATTATACGCTGAAACAACTCTCCAAGTCACTCTTTTAGTACGTAGACAAACACGAACACACGAGTTGATTCAGACAATAGAGGGTATGCATAAAGTGAATGGCAAATCGAGTGAGAGACAAAGTGAATTTAATGTTGCTTAACCCATTCTGACCGGGCACCCATTTTGGTGTTGGCATCATGTTATGCTTTAGCTATTGAAAAATAGCAGATCTACAAGCTCATATCGCGCCACCGAGTGGCGCGATACGAGCTTGTAGGTCTGCTATTTTTTGAAAAATCGAAGAACGACTGACATTTTTAGAATCTGATCTCAGGTCAGAATGGGTTCATCAGACCAGTGTGTGTCCGGCGGAAACCTCGTATGAATCTGATCTCAGGTCAGAATGGTTTAAAGACATTTATCAGATAGGACTTTTCTGTTTGCATGTACAGACTGTCAAGTCCAGAAAGTAGTTTTTTGCCACTCAATAGGCGTTCCCGCATAACTTCTGGGTATGATGATGCTGTCACGCGCATACCCTCTATATAAAGCATCACCAAAGCTCATACTGATTTCTTCAAATGTGACCAAATTTGACTGGGAGACTGCCATTGGATTTTTTTGAATTTTTGTTTTCTCATTTCATATCAAAGCAGGGAATCATAGCTTCAAATTGACATATTGGTTGTTCAGTTTGACCCACCAGTTTTGGAGATATGGCTTATAGAGTGATGTCTTGCAGAAAACAGCGAGTTGAGAAAACAGGCTTGAAAGCTTCTGTGGTCTCTAACATTACAATAGCTACATGTTTAAGCATTTTTTTCATATTTACATGTCAATTTCAGCTTTGACACTTATTTCAGACATGCTCTAGTATGTGAAGAGTCTGCCTGTGCTATTAACTCATTTTGAAAAAGAAAAAAAAAGGTTTTCTCCTCTGGTGAAAAGCTGGAATGTGCGCGATGGCAGTCTCTCAGTCAAATCTGGTCACAAATAGTAAAATCAACAGGAAGTTAAAGGTATATTCAGTGATTTCACTCAAAAAACCTTAGGTTTCGTTTTTGGCTGTGGGACCCAGCCTTTCGTCCAATCAGGATAGAGAGTCAAAAACGAAACCTAAGGTTTTTTGACCCCCAGGGGTTAACTGGGGACAGGGAGGAACTCCTTATATGGCCAGCACACTCTATAGTAGGGAGGATTATCACAACAAAACAAAAAAATAAGTGATATTTGAATTAAGTGAAATCACTGAATATACCTTTAACATTTTTATTCATAAAAAAACCCACAAAAAAGAGTAGGCTATGAGAGCTGTTTCAGCGTACAATGTGTAAGTCAATGAGTAGCATATTTTGAATTATCAATTTCTAATCACTGGAGCAACATTTTCTTTTTGATTTCTTGTCCACATTTGTCTTTAAAGGTTCCATTGACCCAAGCCGGAACGCAAATAAACATGCACGCGCCCCACAATTCAATATTATATATATCAATATTTTTTCTTTTTAACTGTAAATAATAGAAATATGCATTTAGCAGCCTTCAACCATTATGCAAATGAAATAACATCACACAATGAACTTGGTTACATAACCCATTAAGTTAGGATCCCAGTCATTCCTCCAGCCTCTACCTGGTTGTAGTGCATGGTGACGTAGAGCTCTACCTGGTTGTAGTTCTACCTGGTTGTAGTTCTACCTGGATGTAGTGCATGGTGACGTAGAGCTCTACCTGGTTGTAGTTCTACCTAGATGTAGTTCTACCTGGTTGTAGTTCTACCTGGATGTAGTTCTACCTGGTTGTAGTGCATGGTGACGTAGAGTTCTACCTGGTTGTAATTCTACCTGGTTGTAGTTCTACCTGGTTGTAGTTCTACCTGGTTGTAGTTCTACCTGGTTGTAGTTCTACCTGGTTGTAGTTCTACCTGGTTGTAGTTTTACCTGGTTGTAGTTTTACCTGGTTGTAGTTCTACCTGGTTGTAGTTTTACCTGGTTGTAGTTCTACCTGGATGTAGTTCTACCTGGTTGTAGTTCTACCTGGTTGTAGTTCTACCTGGATGTAGTTCTACCTGGTTGTAGTTCTACCTGGTTGTAGTTCTACCTGGTTGTAGTTCTACCTGGTTGTAGTTCTACCTGGTTGTAGTTCTACCTGGTTGTAGTGCATGGTGACGTAGAGTTCTACCTGGTTGTAGTTCTACCTGGTTGTAGTTCTACCTGGATGTAGTTCTACCTGGTTGTGGTTATACCTGGTTGTAGTTCTACCTGGTTGTAGTTCTACCTGGTTGTAGTTCTACCTGGTTGTAGTGCATGGTGACGTAGAGCTCGTTGTCCAGCTTGAGGGTCTGACTCCAGATGACCCTCCTGAACCACAGGCTGTAGTTGGCGTCCACTGGCTCCGCCTCCGTGGCGATGTCCAGGATGTACTCTCGCTTGTTCAAGGGACGAACGTTCTGACCTGAACGCAGACAGGGAGACATGCAGACAGGGAGACAAACATTATTATATACAGAAAGGCAGCATTCAGGAGAATCCTGCCTTCTGAACTTGAACACAGTATTTTGCGTTTATAAATCCATGTCATTACACCGCATCTCCACTTGCTAAAGAGTGCAGGGTTGCACCCCGGAAATAGGTGATGTACAAACTCTCAGCTCGTTTGTAGATTGGAGCTTGTAGATCTGCTATTTCCGCTATTTTTGTCCAAAAGTGCCCACTTACGGGATTTCAGCCCCTGCCCCTCTAACACTCTCTGCGTGTCCCTGATACCGACCACTGTTTGCTATTCATGACTAAGTTAGTTAGTTAGTAGGGTGAGTGATTTTCTTTGGTTAACATAACTGTTGAAAAGCTCTATATTGTGATAGTACTGTGTGTTTGTTCAGGAACAGGAGTCTCCATGTCTCTCCAGCTTTTTATTAAACGGAAAATGCATATCCAGGTCGGGATAGTAATTTGGTCCAACCAGGATAGAGAACTCAGTCAGGAGGAGGATACAGATTAAGATTTGTGGACACAAATAAATAAAAAATTTGAACTGGAACACTATAATAAGTCAAGCTGATGAATGGCTACTTTCTCCTGATTGGCTGAAATTTTGTCACCTCCCTGAAAATGTATTTTCTGTTCATTAAAGAGCTGGAGAGACAGGAGAATATGGTGATTTAGCCTTTTAACAAAAAAAACATTTTGTTTCAACCAAAAACCAAAAACTCACTTTACCCTATGTAAGAAAGGCCCTGGACAGTGCTCACACACAAGCATACGCACAGCACTCACAAGCATACACAAGCAGCACACACACACACGCATACACAGTGGAGAGGCCCTGATTGCCACAGGTGTTTTGGGTGCTGATCACTCAGCTATTTGACTTTGAAGTTAACTGATCAAAGACTAGCTCCTTAACCCTTGGCCTACAATTCACGGAAAAAACGGAATTAATCGAAAAATCTAAACCTCCCGTTAACGGAAAAAACGGAATGACAATCAATATCAGTTATCACGGGGTCAAAAGAGCAAAAATTAATATTTTTTCGCTAATAGCACTAATGTTGGATGTAATTTACCAAAAAACGGCCGAAATCCGCGTGATCGTGCGCTATCGTGGACGCGCGCCGTCTCCATGTGCGTCGCTGTAAAAAATGTGATATTTTGCGATCTTTTGGGGTTGATTTGAGGTTAATTTGACTTAGTTATGAAAAATATAGCATTAGCTTAGCAATCCGGACCAGCCAAGCTATTGACTAGGGTCAAAATACTACAGGATGTTGTTGATCGTTCAACCGGAAGTGACTTAGGAAGATCCGTCTATTTTAGCCAAAATCAGCATGATGGTGCTTTCCCACCATCTGGTGGCGAATCGAGAGAATACATTTGCAATGAATGAAGAAAAAAAAACATCTCTTCAATCCATCAGATCTTTCTTGTAAGTTAAAACGATGAATTAAAAATATGCCAATTTGTTACCCAAACAAAAAAATTGGGACTGGCATTCCAAGGGTTGGCTGTATGGCCTTATTGGTCAAATAGTAATTTAGCCTCGCACACTGCAATCAGAGCTAGTGATTCCAGCTTGATGTGCCACAGAGCTTCATTTTAGTTCAGTTTGGCCAACAGTAAGGACCTGTGCAGTGTGTGTCATTCTTGCTATGTGAGTAGCAGTTTTTGTGGGTGTTTTGTGATTATGTGTTTAGTTAATTCAGTATAGTGTGCCATCATGTGCTACGTGCTATGTGTGCTATGTTAATTGCCTGCATTTTATTTGATAGTTTCTGTACACTTTAAGCCAAGTTTGCCAACAATGTGTGCGGTCGTAATGTTTGTTGACTTCTGTCAAGTTACAGTACCTTTTCTGTTAACTGATATATACTAGTACATCATATGTTGCTATGGTGTATTTATATAATTAAGTTAATTATTAGTTTTATGGCCAATTCAGCATGAGACATGTTCAGAGTGTTTCACACTAGGCCTATACTATACAGTGTACAATTGGCAATTTAGGCATTTAGTCTGTGTTAGTCATGTTTTAAGAGCATGTATGTTTTTTGTTGCTTTATTTTCAGACCATACTGTCACTGGTCAGTGTCATACTCTATTGTCAAAGTGAAGTAAACTCAAGTCTAGAAGCAAGGTGGTGGTCCATTGTCTTGTTCTGATCGACATTCAGGGGCGAGTGCTAATTCCAACCAGTATACAGTCCTTTTCAGTAACCCTCAGCTACACCCTAGCTTTAATAACTGGCCAACATGGTGCCGTTTGTATCATAGACTGCAACAACAAAAACTTGAAACATTTTCATGATCTCCTCTTAACCCCGCCCACCAGCTATTTAGTTTTCTTTTGCAACATTAGTGTCATAGCATTAACACATTGACATCTGAGTCAGGAGGACACTCATCAATTATTGCAAAGCTGAGACGATAACAAAAGGCAACGTGTGGCGCTGAGCATGGAAGAAAGATCAGTTTAAATGGACTGACTACCGGCGACGGTGTCATGCAGATCTACGACCTCACAATGCGTCACATTCGCAATGCGTCGTGATCTTGTAGATCGCCTAATTTCAGCACGAGACACTGCAGTAGTAGTGTGACAAAGACACATGCTTTAGGTCACAATCCTGCACCGTCAGCCAGTATGAGACATACTGTACAGTTGGAGAAAAAGAGACTTTAGGGACAGGTGTGTGGAGACAGAGCAGGGTTCAAGGAGACTTTAGGGACAGGTGTGTGTGTTCTCTGAGACTTTAGGGACAGGTGTGTGTGTGTTCTCTGAGACTTTAGGGACAGGTGTGTGTGGAGACAGACTTTAGGGACAGGTGTGTGTGTGGAGACAGACTTTAGGGACAGGTGTGTGTGGAGACAGACTTTAGGGACAGGTGTGTGTGTGGAGACAGACTTTAGGGACAGGTGTGTGTGGAGACAGACTTTAGGGACAGGTGTGTGTGGGGACAGACTTTAGGGACAGGTGTGTGTGTGGAGACAGACTTTAGGGACAGGTGTGTGTGGGACAGACTTTAGGGACAGGTTTGTGTGTTCTCTGACCTCTGTGTGTGACCACAAAGATGGCGTATTCATCCATGTGCTCTTGCCTCTGCAGACTCATCTCATAACACAGCTCCTCAATGGCATCCAGAGCCACCTGGAACACACCATGCAGCATCATCATCAGCATTTATTTATTTAGCATGTAGTACAAAAAAAGCACACCAGTGTGAACCAAGTGGTGCAACTCCCGTCGTCCAGCAGGTGGCAGCCATGTCACATACTTCTCTCGTTCCAATTTCACACATGCCACACCACTCGTGCTAACACACACAGGTCACAGGTACCTACCTACACACATCACAAACACGTACCTACCTACACACATCACAAACACGTACACAGCTACACGGACATTGCAAGCTGGATGTAGAAGTGGTTGCACCACTTAAAAATAGACAATAACATATCAGAGAACAAAAATACAATGCAAGGAAGGGAAGAAGCCAGCTGGCTTATTTGGAATCCTTTCCTGTAGGAAGAGGTCATTGGTTTAAAAGATTAAAAAGTTCATAAAGAACAGTACATAAGTCTACAAGTTGGCAAAGGGGGACAGCTGTGCAGTAAAGAAATAAAAACAGACTGCACAAAAAACAGAAATAAACAATACAACAACAAACACACAAAAGAAAATATAACGCATCAAGGAAAAACATGTAATCTACAGAGAGGAAGAAATAAGATATTTCTTTAGATGTTTTTTGAATATTGGCAAGGATAATGAGGATTTAAGTGAAGCATCTAGGGGAGTTCCATAGACGAGGGCCTCTAAATTTGATGAAAAATTGATGTTTGGAAGTGCGACAATAGGGTCATTCAAAATTATCTCTTTGCCTTGTGGGGTAGGAGTGAATGTCAGAAGTAACACGGATGAAATTGTGAAAAGAAGACGGAATGTCTTGTATGCATTTTTTAAATTTAAACATAAATAAACAGGTCTGAAAAACGTTTACTTTGTCAATGGGTAATAGTGAATATTTAATAAAGAGCGGGGCAGACGGCTCGTACCGATTTGAATGTGAAATCATTCTCAGAAACCTTTTTTGAATGATCAGTAATTTAGTGACATGTGTTGAATATGTAGCAGCCCAGACAATATTACAGTAATTATTATGAGGGAAAATTAAGCTATAATAGTGTTAAATGACGTGAAGGAAGAACAAAAGGGATCTTCATAGACTTCATACATACAGCATCAATATGTTGTTTCCAATTTAAATGTTCGTCTATAATGACACCCAAGAATTTAGTATGGGGAACTTGGCAAATTTCAGAGCCATTGATTACAATTTTAGGTTTTTCTTTGGGGAATGTTTTGTTTATATTGCTAAAAATCATGAAGTTGCAATTTTTTATATTGAGGGTAAGCTATATTCTGTACATTTAGGGCTTGTTTGGACTCAAGCACTGAGACACGTGATGTTTCGAGTGCGTGGGATATCAGAGGCAACTGAAAATATCTGTGTCCTTGATAATAGTACTTTATAAATGTGGACTCAAATAAAGACATTGCGTGTGCGTGTGTGTGTGTGTGTGTGTGTGTGTGTGTGTGTGTGTGTGTGCGACTGTGCGTGCACTCACAGAGCAGGTCTTGATTTTCAGGTGTCTCTCGATCCCTCCGGGCAACAGGAAGAGCTGTCTCTTGGAGCTCCGCCCAGCCTGCACAAAAACAACCAATCACAGGACACCAGCAAAGATAAGGAGAAGAAGGACGCCAGTGACAGAAGAACACTGATTGGCTGAAGGATGAGCTGTGATTGGATATAAGCTGTGAGAGCAAGTGGATTGGTTGAGAGAGGAATAACGGAACTGACCATCATAGCTTTCAGCTCCATGCTGTTACGGTATAATAACAGAACTGACCAGCATAGCTTTCAGCTCCATGCTGTTACGGTATAATAACAGAACCCTCACAAAAACATGCCGTAATCCTGGTCTCTAAAACTACCTCCCCCTGGCCAGCCGGGGCGCCTGATGGAGGGGAAAGGAACTGGTCGGAATAACGTGTCCCTTCCACGCGCTACGTCCGGCCGGGGAAATTCCCCTTTGTCAGGTGAAAAGAAGCAGCTTGGACTCCTCATGCATAGAAGGAGGCATGAGGTCAGTCCGCTGCCCCCCCCCAGGTTGGCAGAGGAAGTGTAGCGCCCAGGATTACATTAGATAATTGGCACTGGGTGAAAAGAAAAACTGGGTTACAAAATCGTGGGATAAAAATTTAGAAGTAAAAAAATAATAACAGAACTGACCAGCATAGCTTTGAGCTCCATGCTGTTATACGGTATAATAACAGAACTGACCAGCATAGCTTTGAGCTCCATGCTGTTATACGGTATAATAACAGAACTGACCAGCATAGCTTTGAGCTCCATGCTGTTATACAGTATAATAACAGAACTGACCAGCATAGCTTTCAGCTCCATGCTGTTACGGTATAATAAAATAACAGAACTGACCAGCATAGCTTTCAGCTCCATGCTGTTATACGGTATAATAACAGAACTGACCAGCATAGGTTTCAGCTCCATGCTGTTACGGTATAATAACAGAACTGACCAGCATAGCTTTCAGCTCCATGCCGTTGGGGTATTCCACACGGCCACCATATTGGAACGTCCTCCTCAGGTTCTGCTCGCACGCCTTGGCAATGCCTGTCAATCAACGGCAGCAACCAATCAACACACATCCTGAGAATCAACAGATTTAAGACGACACTGACGGTATTTGATTTGATTTGATTTAGCACAGTATAAAAAAAAACAATACAATAAAACACAAAAAAATGAAAAGGAAAAGTGGTAGGAGGAGGCAAAAGAGGGCTTATATATACGAGGACTCTATCTACGTATTAGACATTAAAAAAACATTTAGAACTTGATTGTAAACAAGATATAGAATTTCCAAAAGACATGATTGAGGTATATAAAAAACATGATTAGGATACTTGATTATCTAATCTAAGACCATGATGAGAGAAGAGAAGAGATAATACCAGTATAAGATCTCCATATATGGGCTTAACTGCGACAGCACGTCGCATTTACTATGATCCATGATTTACAATCATCCCTGATTATGTTATAGTGATGTCACGAGACCTACAGGGGCACTATATATTGGGGACTGTAAGTGACGTGACGTGACAAAAAAACGCAAGGTTTCATCGCAACAAAAAATTATAATTAAGTGATCTATCTGGTCATTGATCGATCAACTGAGTGAGTGATTGGTTGATTGGTTGATTGGTTGATTGGCTGCATGTTGTACCTTGGTACTGGATCCCGGGGCCGACACAGGCATCCTGTAGGAACCTCATCAGGTACGGCTTCAGAACCTCCGAGCAGCGATGGAACGCTGTCAGGATGTACAGCAGCCTCCAGCCTCGCTGACAGCTGTCACTGTGGACAACAACGCACGCACGCACGCACCCACGCACGCACGCACGCATGCACGCACGCCACACACAACAACAAATTCAAAGTGTCTCCAAAAAACACTCAGTGGTGGAAAAAAGTACTCACATTTTCACTCACAGGTATCAATACTGAAATGTAGAAATACTCAAGTTACAAGTAAAAGTCCAGAATTCTAAATGTACTTGAGTAAAAGTACAAAAGTACTGGCTACAGTACCAACAGTAATGTGAGTGAATGTGTAACAGAGAAGTGTCTTACGCCTTGGAGCTGGTGTTTACAGTATCTACAGTATGTTTACAGTAAGTGTCTTACGTCATGGAGCTGGTGTTTACAGTATTTACAGTATGTTTACAGTAAGTGTCTTACGCCTTGGAGCTGGTGTTTACAGTATTTACAGTATGTTTACAGTAAGTGTCTTACGCCTTGGAGCTGGTGTTTACAGTATTTACAGTATGTTTACAGTAAGTGTCTTACGTCTTGGAGCTGGTGTTTACAGTATGTTTACAGTAAGTGTCTTACGCCTTGGAGCTGGTGTTTACAGTATTTACAGTATGTTTACAGTAAGTGTCTTACGCCTTGGAGCTGGTGTTTACAGTATTTACAGTATGTTTACAGTAAGTGTCTTACGCCTTGGAGCTGGTGTTTACAGTATTTACAGTATGTTTACAGTAAGTATCTTACGCCTTGGAGCTGGTGTTTACAGTATTTACAGTATGTTTACAGTAAGTGTCTTACGCCTTGGAGCTGGTGTTTACAGTATTTACAGTATGTTTACAGTAAGTGTCTTACGCCTTGGAGCTGGTGTTTACAGTATTTACAGTATGTTTACAGTAAGTGTCTTACGCCTTGGAGCTGGTGTTTACAGTATTTACAGTATGTTTACAGTAAGTGTATTACGCCTTGGAGCTGGTGTTTACAGTATTTACAGTATGTTTACAGTAAGTGTATTACGCCTTGGAGCTGGTGTTTACAGTATTTACAGTATGTTTACAGTAAGTGTATTACGCCTTGGAGCTGGTGTTTACAGTATTTACAGTATGTTTACAGTAAGTGTCTTACGCCTTGGAGCTGGTGTTTACAGTATTTACAACATGTTTACAGTAAGTGTCTTACGCCTTGGAGCTGGTGTTTACAGTATTTACAGTATGTTTACAGTAAGTGTCTTACGCCTTGGAGCTGGTGTTTACAGTATTTACAGTATGTTTACAGTAAGTGTATTACGCCTTGGAGCTGGTGTTTACAGTATTTACAGTATGTTTACAGTAAGTATCTTACGCCTTGGAGCTGGTGTTTGCCATGACCTGCTTCATCACCTGGCAGTAAGCCTCGTCCTTCATCAGACCATGGTCCGCACTCAACTGTAGTAGGATTCACACACACGCAGTCACATGTTTGTGCGAGCGCACGCACGCACGCATGCACGCACACGCACACACACACACACACACTCCAAAGTTCACGTGTAGCAAGTTTTGTGCAATATTATCGAAGATCCCGGGCCGAGAAAGATTTGAACAGTTTTTCATATACTTCTAAATGGTGGGAAACCTAAAGGTCAGAGGTCAAAAGTCAGAACACGAAAGTTGTTCGGGATGAGGAGACACATATGTGTATCGAAGGTTTATTGCCAACGGTCAAACGGTTCATGAGCTATGCCCGTTCAAAGATTTCATTTTCAATTGAGTGCTATATCGCCATCCTTTGGCCATCCTTTGACCGTTTGGCATGGCCCATGACCGTTTGGCATTGCTAAGTTTCGCTGTTCGTTTGTTTTAGTTAGATTATTAAACACACAATACAAACAAACTGCCTCCCCCTGGCCTGATGGAGGGGAAAGGAACTGGTTGGAATAACGTGTTCCTTCCACACGCTACGTCCAACCAGGGAAACTCCCCCCTGTCAGGTGTAAAGGAGCAACTTGGACACTCAGGCATGAAGGAAGCATGAGTTCAAGTCCGTTGCTCTCCCCTTGTCCCCCATATATGGGGACTAGGTTGGTGGAGGGTGAGAGCCCAGGATCACATTAGATGATTGACAAAGGGGTGGAAAATGGGTTACAAAATCGTGGGATAAAAAATATATATATAAAAAAAAGAAAAGAAAAACACACAATACAGTTTCAGTTAGTTTCCATTTTTGTTATTTTTATTATGGTTTTTATTTAGTTCAGTTCACAACTATGATAACCTTGACGCAGTGACAGTTAATCTACAGTGAATGATCACAGCTGATTACCTGCAGATTGATCAGTCCTGTAGGCTACAGAAGCCATGGAGCTTTGGTAGAAACAGCTCAGCAACATTCACTGCATGTTGCTTGGCCTCTAACGCAGCATCTCTGGGACTATTCCTCGCGTCTCCGATGGCGTCAGCGAGATCATGGCAACAACACTTGCAATTTCCCAAAATTGCACCTTTCTAGATGTTGTCATTGGTTGTTGCTGGTGGTAGTCATGGCTGCAAGTTCCCACCTGATGTTGTGTGGGAGTTCTGACTGCTCCAGACCGTGTTGAATAACTGCTAGCTTGCATAATGTCTTGAGACTAGGACTGAAGTCTAGGACATACAGGTCATTCAGTCGAACGAGTTGGGTTCTGTTTCTACCTCTGTATCCTCCTAAGATAACGATACGATCTCCCATCATGCAACAGCACATGTCAGACATCCCTGAACGTGGGCCGTTCCCCTTGAGCTCCACCTTCTTCCAGCAGAAGGTCTCTGGACTGAATTTCCACAGATCAATGAAGTCGTTGTCGTTATCGTTATCGTTGCGGCCACCAAATATGTACAGCTCTCCATTGTAGGTAAAGGCTCCATTGTAGTAGCGTCTTTCTGGTAGAAGCTGTCTAGAAGGTGTGTGGATCCAGAGGTTGGTCTCTGTGTCAAACATTCTGAAGGTGTTGTCCCACCGACCTCCCATCCATCCTCCAAATACAAACATCTTTGTCCCGATGATGGTAGCAGAGTGATATCCTGAAGCAGGAGGTGGAATTCCTCTGGCGTTGATAAAAGACCAGACCATTGTGGTGGTGTCCAACTTGAAGGTGTCATTAGTCCATCCAGTCTGGATACATAATCCTCCATGAATATACATGACCTTCCCCAAGACACAGGATGAGTGGTGACTCGTCTCCTCTGGAACAGTCCCAGAAACCTGTGGTTTGAACCATCTGTGGGCGTCGACATCAAATGCATGAAGAATATTGCAGTAAGGAAACCCTCCCCAGATGTAGACGATATCTCCTACCAACGCAGCCGTGGAGCCAAAGGCCCAGGAGGGAACCTCAAGGTGGCGTTCTCCTGTTCCAGGTGTCACTGGGGTCAACTCCGCCCAGCGCAGAGACACTGAGTTGAAGACGTGCACATCAATCCGTCCCTCGTTGCCGTAGTATGTGGAGCATGTAAAAGAATAAAGCCGTCGTCCAACCGCTACAGCTCGACCACCACCTCTGACCCCTCCTACCCTCTCGCTGGACAATGTCCAATAAAGCATATTTTATAAGAGTCGTCTGTCTCCCTCTAGTCTCCACTGGAACAACGGTACTCTAGCTCCCCCTGCAGGATCTTATATAGACTACAACCAGACCCCAGGTGTGACATCACACACATCTAGCTCCTCCCCCGAGGTGTGATGTCACACGACACACAAACTGCTGTCAACGTCGTTGCCGGGCAATATTCTAATTTGTTGTGTTTTTTTGAGCAGCACTAGGGGTTGCTATTCCCTCCAACGTCTGGAGACGTTGGAGCCAAGTCGATTTACTTTTAATCTTTGCAGCCATGTTTGCAGCCAAACATCACACTCACTTCACATTATAGCGTGATGTTTTTCTTAAATTTCTTAAATTGACGCCCCCTACTTGATCATACTACAGCATCAAAAGTAGAAGATCTACAAGGTGGAAACACAATGTGAACACTTAATTTTAGCTTAGTTTTTTATTAGTTTAGGTTTTTTCATACTTTGTGTTATTTGGCAGGTGCAGGATTCAAAAAGGTCAGAGTAAGTAGCACTATTGTGTTTATCTGTCACTTTGACCAGTAAGCTCCGCCCTCAGACTTTCCACCATTTTGAACAATGCTTAAACCCGACTTTCTGCTGGGATTCTTTTGCAATTTGCGAGAAATCTTCTACAAACAATCTATGGACCATTTTCTGAAATCTCAGTTGAAGAGAAGTTTATATGTGAAAAAAATATATACACACAATGTAGCTGCAAGCAGCGATAACAGGTACTTTGAACAGGCATAACTCAAGCCTCGTCCGTCCGTCCGTCCGTCCGTCCGTCGGTTTGGGGTACGAACAGCTGTGATACCGACGGGCGACCTAAAGTGGCACCGCTGAGCAGCCTAAAAGGGCTCATTGCTTGGTCCCGTCTCATCGCTGCTTGCAGCTATATTTATGTCATTGTGTTCTTTCATGCTCATCAGCAGCAGCCCAGCATGGAGCTGTCCGCTCATCATTGGTGCTGAAATTGCTAGAATCTAGTCACATACTGTATATAGACTGGAAAAAAGAGAGAGTGTGCGTGTGTGCGTGCGTGTTACCTTCAGCATAGAAGACACAAGGTCCTCTTCAGTCTGTCCTTTCAGTGGATAGTCTCCCATGAACCTCATTATGGCTGAACAACAATAAACGTGATTAAACAATATGTATTGATTGTTGATTCCTTCAACTAATACTGGGACAATTTTTTTTTTCGTCAACTACCTTTTCTCTCTGACGAAAACTAAATGGAAACTAAATAAAAACTAAAGCAATTTCGTGGTTGCATGCTGAAAATAGCCGATCTACAAGCTCACAATGCGTCGCAGCCTATCGATTTTAACCATTGCGACGGCATCAAGGCCCGCCAAAATACATTGCAGCCGACTAAATCAAATGCAGATTTAGTCGACCCAAATAATATTCTCATTTGGTCGACTAAAACTAGACCAACACAAAAAACATTCCAGGTAACTAAAATATAACCAAAACTAATTGAAAACTATTCAAAAGACTGACAAAAATGAATATCTAATTTTGCTGTCAAAATCAACACAGTCTCTTCCACTGCATATCCATTCCTCTCACATTATTACATTATTTTCCCTACTTTCCTCTGCCTGCCCCACCCTACAAATACCCCCATTCCTACCCCTCTCTCTCTCCACACCCTGATCTCTCTTTAGCAGACACTCTTAATCCAGAGCGACTTGCAGTACGCGAGAACAACACATGGTAATACATCAAATACATAGAAATAGTCATCAGGGATCATATTGCAAGCTAAGAGCCTAACATCTGTCTAACAGTAGAATATCTGTACAATGAAGTTAGAAGTATACACTATAGAGTGCTATGTCTATACATAAAATGCTAAGTTACATATAAGTTTAGCCTTTGCATATACTGTACATATACAGGCATATACGCCCGTATAAGGAAAAGATGGAGTCTGAAGAGGTGGGTTTTCAGACTACGGCGGAAGATTGGGAGGGAGTCTGCAGTTTTCATTGCAATGGGGAGTTCATTCCTCCTGTCTCTCTCTTTTTTCTCGCTCTTTCCTAATTAATCTCTCTCTCTCTCTCTCTCTCTCACCCAGGAAGATCTCCGCAGCCACTTTATTCATTCCTTCATCAGAGAAGTCGATCAAAGACTCTGGGATTGGGGACTGAAAAAAGAAAGAAAGAAAGAAAGAAAGAAAGAAAGAAAGAAAGAAAGAAAGAAAGAAAGAAAGAAAGAAAGAAAGAAAGAAAGAAAGAAAGAAAGAAAGAAAGAAAGAAAGATAGAAAGAAAGAAAGAAAGAAAGAAAGAAAGAAAGAAAGAAGAGATTAAATCTGTATTTTGATCCTATGGAATATAACAATCCAAAAAGGTGGGTGGTTACAGTTTACTTTCTATTAAATAGAAAGTGAAGATCTACAATATAAGGTTCAAGTTCCATGATGTGTGGAACTGTGAACGTAGCACACATTTACAACTTAGACCTGAGACCAGATTCTACAAATATCTTCTAAATCCTCAAAAAACATTCTGAAAGACGTATGTTGTGTATGTCAGCGGTTCTCAAACTATCAAGGACCCCAGAATTATATGTATTTGGCCGCCGACCCCCATCTCAAAATATGTTGTTCCAGGGACCCCCCAGAAGCAAGATTTGAGTTGAAAACATTCGCTGTGAAAGAATATATATTCAAATATTTGCGCCCGATTAAAAAAAAATATATAGCAGATCTACAAGCTCGTAGCACGGCACTCGGTGCCGCGCTATGAGCTTGTGAGCTTTCAACAGCTAAAGATAAAATTAATGGTTAAAGTGGTTAAACGCTAAGGTGACACAGATGTGTTCCAGATCTTGTACTAAACTGGCCTTACCGTAAGCAATGAAATCCTTTGTTTTGCTACTTTTGGCTCAATTTATAAATGATACGTAGCCTGCGGAGTTAGTTCAGTCAGATATACTTGAGGGGGTTCATGCCATGCTCAAAAGGCGCATACTATACTCAAGGGGTTAACATGCTGCATTACTATGTGGGTGTGCAAGTGTGTGCAAGTCCCACACGTCATTCGCTGACGGGCAGTCAGCTGACCAATTGGTCGGGCTACTTAAGCTCACTAGACTGCATGCTTCTTCCTGCCTTCCTCTGCTCATGGTTCCTGGTT
This sequence comes from Protomyctophum parallelum, assembly GCF_964188405.1. Taxonomy (NCBI): domain Eukaryota; kingdom Metazoa; phylum Chordata; class Actinopteri; order Myctophiformes; family Myctophidae; genus Protomyctophum; species Protomyctophum parallelum. The sequence goes on from NC_139708.1 coordinate 50,162,420, forward strand.
GTTATGTGATGTTTCCTCCCACCACCACCCCAGCACCACCGATGGGCTCTGTTATTAGTTCTGTTTGCTCCCACCGCCACCAGTGGGCTCTGTTATTAGTTCTGTTTGCTCCCACCACCACCCCAGCACCACCGGTGGGCTCTGTTATTAGTTCTGTTTGCTCCCACCACCACCCCAGCACCACCGATGGGCTGTTATTAGTTCTGTTTGCTCCCACCACCACCCCAGCACCACCGGTGGGCTCTGTTATTAGTTCTGTTTGCTCCCACCACCACCCCACCACCACCGATGGGCTGTTATTAGTTCTGTTTGCTCCCACCACCACCCCAGCGCCACCGGTGGGCTCTATGTTTTTTATGCTTCCCATGGGGGTTTTATTGTATATCTATCTCCCCGCTCTTAATGTTTTATTATGGTGTTTAATCGCGCCATGCAGGGAGAAAATGCAGCAGAGCCGAACGCCAAGTAAAATATCATATGCACACTTGTATTCTCATTCTATAATAAATATTGGTTCAATCTATCCGTGAGTTGTCTGACTGAAATGTATTTATTCAGTAGGCTCTGTGTAATGATAAAAGTGACAGCTCTTTGCTTCAGGATCAAATCCTCCTGTCGGGGTTTATTTCTCAACAATGATTTAATATACAGCATAATACAATTGAAAAAAAAAAGTATCTAATGAATTAAATGTACCTTCGAATATTTAACCATTTCGGCAGGGTCCCTGACCTCCTTGCCCTTCTTCGTCTTTGAGTCACTGTGGAAAACAAACAAAATGATTTCTCTGTGGTTTACGTCTATGATGTATACAGTAGGTGTAGGACATTCATCATGACAGAAACAAACTCAATACTAGAGAACCAAAGTCTGTTTATTTTTGGACCACAATGATTATACGAGATGATTTTAAGATGACCATGTTATTCTCAATAGAGGAAAACCTCTGCGAACACTTTAGAACCAGGGGATGAGCGAGTGACGTCAGGACTTTAGAACCAGGGGATGAGCGAGTGACGTCAGGACTTTAGAACCAGGGGATGAGCGAGTGACGTCAGGACTTTAGAACCAGGGGATGAGCGAGCGAGGTCAGGACTTTAGAACCAGGGGATGAGCGAGTGACGTCAGGACTTTAGAACCAGGGGATGAGCGAGTGAGGTCAGGACTTTAGAACCAGGGGATGAGCGAGTGAGGTCAGGACTTTAGAACCAGGGGATGAGCGAGTGACGTCAGGACTTTAGAACCAGGGGATGAGCGAGTGACGTCAGGACTTTAGAACCAGGGGATGAGCGAGTGAGGTCAGGACTTTAGAACCAAGGGATGAGCGAGTGAGGTCAGGACTTTAGAACCAGGGGATGAGCGAGTGACGTCAGGACTTTAGAACCAGGGGATGAGCGAGTGAGGTCAGGACTGCAGAACCAGGGGATGAGCGAGTGACGTCAGGACTTTAGAACCAGGGGATGAGTGAGTGACGTCAGGACTTTAGAACCAGGGGATGAGAGAGTGAGGTCAGGACTTTAGAACCAGGGGATGAGTGAGTGAGGTCAGGACTTTAGAACCAGGGGATGAGAGAGTGAGGTCAGGACTTTAGAACCAGGGGATGAGCGAGTGAGGTCAGGACTTTAGAACCAGGGGATGAGCGAGTGAGGTCAGGACTTTAGAACCAGGGGATGAGGGAGTGACGTCAGGACTTTAGAACCAGGGGATGAGTGAGTGAGGTCAGGACTTTAGAACCAGGGGATGAGTGAGTGAGGTCAGGACTTTAGAACCAGGGGATGAGCGAGTGACGTCAGGACTTTAGAACCAGGGGATGAGCGAGTGAGGTCAGGACTTTAGAACCAGGGGATGAGCGAGTGAGGTCAGGACTTTAGAACCAGGGGATGAGCGAGTGAGGTCAGGACTTTAGAACCAGGGGATGAGGGAGTGAGGTCAGGAATTCGGCGCTCTATAGCCTACAGGCTGCAATTATTTCTCAGAAGTTTACATCTATGATGAGTTAAAGGAGAATTCCATACTAAAAGGCTTTCTTACCTTTCTTTGTAGTCGTTACGTCCCCACCAAAGAGGTCCAGGTGTTATTTTGTGCAAAAGCTCCTTATTGGCTATTTCCCCTACCATAAGCCCTCAATGAATTGCATTGAATTGAATGGGAATTGAATGGGGCTATGGGGTGTTGTGCTAATTCGCTTATTTCCATCGCTCAAAGAAAATGTATATATCCTCTCTTCATAATGTAAATAATATCCGAAGCGTCACACTTTACTACTTATTTCGATGGAAATAAGCGATTTAGCACAACACCCCATAGCCCCATTCAATGCAATGCAATTCATTGAGGGCTTATGGTAGGGGAAATATCCAATAGGGAGTTTTTGCACAAAACAACACCTGGACCTCTTTGGTGGGGACGTAACAACTACAAAGGAAGATAAGAAAGCCTTCTAGCATGGAATTCTCCTTTAATAATGCAGGTAGAAGAAAAAACAACTAACAGGGACTCGATACAAGCCGCAGTAACTCGTCTGTTGTTTAGATACTATGATGGTTTAATCATTTTAATTTAAACGTTAATGCAAACAAAACACATCGGGAAAAAGTTGTTTCCTTACCCTGGATAGTTAATTCGATACAATAGCTCAGTGTGTCTGTGTCTGTGTGTGTGTGTGTGTGTGTGTGTGTGTGTGTGTGTGTGTGTGTGTGTGTGTGTGTGTGTGTCAGTGTTGTTTTCGTCGGCTAAAACTAAGACGAAAAATGTTCGTCGACTACCTTTTTTCACTGACGAAAACTAAATAAAAACTAAATAAAAAAAATCTATGATGACTAAAACTAAGACTAAATATACTGACAATTTCGTCAACAAATAAAAACTAGACTAAAATGTTAGTAAGGGAATAGTGGAGAAGAGATCCAGTTTTATGCTGGGTTGCATGCTGAAAATAGCAGATCTCACAACGCGTCGCAGCGTGACGCGTTGTGAGATTGTATATCTGCTATTTTCAGCATGCAACCAAAGTGTAAAATATGTCATTACAACTACATCAAGGACTGTCAAAACACATTTTAGTCGACTAAATCAACTGTAGATTTAGTCGACTAAAATCGTATGACATTTAGTCGACTAAAACTAGACTAAACCCTAGAACATTCCAGGTGACTAAAATGTGACTAAAACTAAGTGAAAACTATTCAAGAGACTATATGACTAAAACTACAAAAATAAGTTACTTTGTCAATCTAGCCGAGTTTGACTCAGACAAACACGACATCAGTTCTGGTATTCCACAGGGCTCGATTCTTGGCCCTCTGCTTTTATCCTTCCTCCTCTTTTCTCGCTTTTCTCCTCCTACATACTGCCATTGGGCGAACTCATTGCCAATCACGGAGACAATTTTCATTTCTATGCTGATGATACACAATTATATCTTTCTGTGGCTCCAGATGATCCCTGTGCTTTAGACCCGATGTTTACCTGTCTGTCTAGCATCAAATGTTGGATGAGTGAGAACTTTCTCAAGCTAAATGAGGATAAGACAGAAGTTCTCATAATCGGTTCTAGTGAGCAGAAAGAATCAATATTAAGTAGACTTGGCAACCTGACTGTAGAAAGTAACAGTACAGTAAAGAACCTGGGGGTTATTATTGATTCTGAATTGAATTTTAATTCACACATTAATCATGTTACCAAGATTGCCTTTTTTCACCTTTCACGAATCAGAGCCTATGTGTCCTTGGACGATGCAAAAACGCGAATCCACGCCTTTGTTTTTTCTCGGCTTGATTACTGCAATGCACTTTTTTCAGGACTGCCAAGAAAACAACTGACAGATTACAACTTGTCCAAAATGCAGCAGCCAGAGTTTTAACTAGAACTAAGATGAGAGAACATATTACTCCAGTTTTGGCATCACTGCACTGGCTTCCAGTTGTTTTTAGGATTGATTTTAAAATTATTTTACTTGTCTATAAAGCTCTCAATGGTCTCGCACCTTCCTACCTATACATGACTGCCTGCCTAAATATGTCCCAAACCGCCCGCTAAGGTCTTCCACTGCTGGCCTGCTCGCTTTGCCTAAAAAAATGGCAACAAAAAAATACGGGGAAGCAGCTTTTTGCTTCTACGGGCCGTCGGCATGGAACAAGCTCCCACTGTACCTTCGTCAGGCAGCCTCTGTAGACATTTTTAAAGCTCAGCTCAAGACCCACTTCTACAACATTGCTTTTAATTGATATTTTATTTTTATTTTTTGTTATTCATGTCCTCACTGTATTGCATTACTGCTTGTTTTTTTTAATGTCGTTGCCTTGCTTTTCTTTTATTCTCCATTGTTCTGTAAAGCACTTTGAGCTGCATTTCATGTCATGAAAGGTGCTATACAAATAAAGTTTTATTATTATTATTATTATTAAAATAGAAATTTGCTGACAAAAACAACACTGGTGTGTGTGTGTGTGTGTGTGTGTGTGTGTGTGTGTGTGTGTGTGTCTGACTGACCTTCTTTTCATCTGGGCCTCTCTGTAGTACTTCCTGGCGAACTCACTCATGTTGTACTGTCCTCCCACCGGCAGCTCGTCCAGGTCCACACTAACGGTGTCCGCATACATGTCCCCAACCATCTGACGCACACGCACACGCACATGCACACGCACACGCACACGCACACGCACACGCACACACACACACACACACACACGCACACGCACACGCACACGCACACGCACACGCACAGTATGAATGAAGCAAAACATAATGGGATCTGCTATAAATCAGCCATTTTTTCTATATATTTGTCAGATAATATAGGATTTTAACACAATGTATGCTTCCCCAATAAGCCAGAACGTGCCAAGGAAATCTGCGCTTACATATGCTTACAAGACGCTTGTCACTTATTCCGCCCGCCCCGGAAGTGATAGTCATCCAGATTTGAGCCACATATTCATTCTATGCTGTATGCATCGTCGCGGGAGGGTTTCACCTTCTTAGCGTGATCAAAGTTTAGACTTTTATAAGGTCTCCAAGATGGCAGTTTGTCTCATTTTGAGGAGAAAAAGGACTATTAAGCGTGCGCACGGCCATGTGCGTGTCAGATCCGTGTGGAGGCTGTCCACACACCAACATGTGAGTAAAAGCAAAAAAAAAGAAAAAAAAAAAAAAAGGCTTCAAAATGTACTTAAAGTACCAAAAGTAAAAGTAGTCCCATTTCAAGATTTCAAATGTATAATAATCTTTTGAAAATAGCAGATCTACGAGCTCACAATGCGTCCGATGTAGATAGAAATGTATATAGGACTGAAGTGTATGTTTTGTAATAAGAATCCAAGTAACTATAACTACCATTTTCAAATAAGTTGCCTCTGAGATGTAGTGGAGTAGAAGTAGTGGAAATTGGAATTACTCATGTGAAGCACAAATACCTCAAAATTGTACTTAAGTACAGTCCTTAATTAAATGTACTTAGTTATTTTCCACCACTGATAATAACACTAGGATTGAAGTGGTTAAGAACCACTTGGTTGTTAACGTTGAAGTGGTTCTATAATATGGACACCATAGGGTCCATGATTGGCAGATTCCTGTTCCGTACCGGGCTGCAGACATTTATCCGACATACCAAAACGTATGAAATGCACTGCGGGTTAAAAATCCTGACATGCGTTGTCGGTTACAAATCACCTGTGCTGTGGGTTACAAATCACCCGTGCTGTGGGTTACAAATTACCCATGCTACGGGTTACAAATCACCCGTTCTGCTGGTTACAAATCACCCGTGCTGAGGGTTACAAATCACCCGTTCTGCTGGTTACAAATCACCCGTTCTGCTGGTTACAAATCACCCGTTCTGCAGGTTACAAATCACCCGTGCTACGGGTTACAAATCACCCGTGCTGTGGGTTACAAATCACATGTGCTGCTGGTTTGGGCGGCTGTGGCTCAGGAGGTAGAGCAGGTCGTCCAATGATCCCTGGGTCGGCGGTTCGAATCCCGGCTCCTCCTCCTCCTGTCTACATGTCGAAGTGAACGACACTGAACCCTACATTGAAGTGTCCTTGGGCAAGACACTGAACCCTACATTGAAGTGTCCTTGGGCAAGACACTGAACCCCACATTGAAGTGTCCTTTGGCAAGACACTGAACCCTACATTGAAGTGTCCTTGAAAAGCGCTATAAAAATGCAATTCATTATTAATTTTACATTACAAATCACCCGTGCTGTGGGTTACAAATCCCCCCGTGCTGCTGCATGGTTACATCACAAACCCCCCCGTGGCGTGCGCCCCGCCCTTCCGTATACCTCCGTGGAGAGGTCCAGCTCGTGGGCGGCGACGGTGGAGCCCATGGCCACGGCGACCGCTGCAGAGGCGGCCACTCGGCCCTGTCGGTGCCGAGGCTCCGCCCGGTCCGCGGGGAGGTCCAGGAAGTCAGGGGCGGCCACCGGACGCACGAACTCACCGGGGAACACCCCCCACCGCCCGAACACGGCCCCGAACCGCCAGCCTAAACACACGCACGCACGTACACACGCACACGCACGCACACACACACACACGGACGCACGTACAGTGCACGACAGTACCATGAGTGTTATGGACCACAATTGAAAAGGTTATGTAAATACTTTTGAATGGTGACAATGACAGTATATATAGTCTAATATTTTGGTATATATATAGACAATCACAAACTTACACACAAACAGGCAACAACACACTGCAATAAAATACCACCTTGTCATCACTTGAACACTCACTGTAATCTAGATGAAAAATGATAACGTATATTTTTAGCTTTTTTTCCCTTATATATGAAGATTATTAAATTTTAAAATTAAATAATTGATCAAATATTATTATTATTATTCCCTCGCTGTGCTGTGGTGCCTGTTGCTGCCGACCCCCCCCTGCTGGCATTTACCTCAAGCATCCTCTGACAAAAAAGCAGATCGACAAGCTCACAAAGTATCACATTGTGACGCTTTGTTGAGCTTGTCGATCGCTTTACTCATTATGAACAAAGTACATACATGCAGGTTTAAGTGGTTAATCTGTCCCAGTCCCATAACAGCAACACCCACTCCAACCAGTAGGAGGTGCTGCAGCAACAACACAAACCCGGTTTCACCCAAACACGGTGAAATAGCACGGATTGGCATTTCCGTGCATACACGGCTACGCGCCTGGAAAACCGCAACATACATACATGTTACACTTAAAAAACCTCCGCCATAGACTATGACGGAGGGGTGGCGTGTCTCTACCAAACTTGAGCCACGAGAGATGCCGCACCAAGCGGGCACCAAGTGGGCACCAAGCGGGTACCAAGCGGGCACCAAGCGGGCACCAAGCGGGCACCAAGCGGGTGTCGAGCGTTGCGAAGTTCGGTATAGAGGGTATGCGTGTGATATCATCATCAAACCCGGCAAAGTTATGCAGGAAGGCCTACTGAGTGTCAAAAAACTACTTTCTGGCCTCGACAGCCCATACATCCACACAGAAAAGTCCTATCTGATGGCATTAAACAACGTTAAACAATGTTAAAACTCCCTTCGCATGTTGCTTTGCCACTCGATTTGCCACTCGATGTGCCCTTCACTTTAAGCAGTACCCTCTATAGAGTCGACTCAGCCCCGTCCGAAATCAACCAGTACAGCATCGTATTTAATGTTGGTAAAAAAAGCACGGATTGACAATTCCGCACATACGATACAACCGAAAGCCACGCCGCCTCTGTCGCGGTCAAAACAGTAGTCGTGTAATAATACGGTATATGTACGGATTTTGGTGTTTTCTAGGTGTGTATTTATTTAAGGAATTGCCAATCGGTGCTATTTCACCGCGTTTGGGTGAGATCGGGCTGAGCAACAAGGACACAATCCCCTGCCGACTTCCCACAAACGAATACTGCTAAATGTGTAACATTGGAGACTCCGGCTTCTATATGGAAGCACCTGTTTATGAGTGTCAATATACCAGCCTCCAAACTCAACAGAGAAAATAATAAACATAAAGTCCACACACAGAAACACAGCCAACACCCCCCATACCACACAAGGTGGTACTGAACCCAAACCCACCATACCACACAGGGTGGTACTGAACCCAACCCCCCCATACCACACAGGGTGGTACTGAACCCAAACACAGGGTGGTTCTAGAGGACGGTACTGAACCCAAACCCACCAAAGTCAGGTGTGTCTCTCTTTATCTCCTCCAGGAGCATGACCTTCTTCCTCACTATGCAGCCATAACGTTTACCTGAACACGCGCACGCACGCACTCACACGCACGCATGCATGCACGCGCGCACACGTGCACGCGCACACGCACACGCACACACGCACACACGCACACACACACACACACACACAGGCAGGAAGACAAACAAAAAAATACAAAAAACATAGAAAGCAACTTAGTGGGTACAAGAGCCAAGATGTCAGTCCTGGTCAAACTAGGAGAATATGTGACCAACTCCAGCAAAAAATGCCTCAAGTCGATTTTTACAGATTACAGATTTTTACAGATTATTAAAGTACAGAATGTAAGCTTTCATATGATGTATCATTCAATGAAATTGGACAATAATTGAAGGAGATATAACCATTTTAAAATGACTGGGGCCTTTCACCCAAAGCTGAGAAAAGCCCTTTTCAATATTCACAACATTTTATCACCTTAGAGCTGGACAGAAGTGGGTGTGACAATGGGAGGGACAATAGGACGTTTTAGCTGTCAACAGTGCAACACTAGAAACACTGACATGTTTAAGCCAGTAGAACAAACAATGCAATTTGTAAGGTGCCCCAATAAACCCTTTTGAAAGTACTAAGTATTAAATACTAAGTATAAGTATTCAAGTATTAAATATTAAGTTAAGTGTTCAATTTAACTTATACACTACCTGGTTGTAAATAGCTGCAGTACACCATTTTATGCAGGTCTACTTTAAGCAATCAAAGTCAGACAATTGACC
>NC_139708.1:50176389-50204705 GCF_964188405.1 Protomyctophum parallelum
AGATATTCAATTTACAATGAGATGCGGACGGGAGCTGGTGCCACTTGGACCCGGACGTAACGTAGCACTACAAAATGACGTCGGACTTAAATACTGAATACCAGTAAGACGCCTGAGGGCTCTGGTTGGAGTCTATACCAGTAAGACGCCTGACTGAGGGCTCTGGTTGGAGTCTATACCAGTAAGACGCCTGACTGAGGGCTCTGGTTGTAGTCTATACTAGTAAGACGCATGAGGGCTCTGGTTGTAGTCTATACTAGTAAGACGCATGAGGGCTCTGGTTGTAGTCTCTACTAGTAAGACGCCTGAGGGCTCTGGTTGTAGTCTCTACTAGTAAGACGCCTGAGGGCTCTGGTTGTAGTCTATACTAGTAAGACGCATGAGGGCTCTGGTTGTAGTCTATACCAGTAAGACGCCTGAGGGCTCTGGTTGTAGTCTCTACTAGTAAGACGCCTGAGGGCTCTGGTTGTAGTCTCTACTAGTAAGACGCCTGAGGGCTCTGGTTGTAGTCTCTACTAGTAAGACGCATGAGGGCTCTGGTTGTAGTCTATACCAGTAAGACGCCTGACTGAGGGCTCTGGTTGGAGTCTATACCAGTAAGACGCCTGAGGGCTCTGGTTGTAGTCTCTACTAGTAAGACGCATGAGGGCTCTGGTTGTAGTCTCTACTAGTAAGACGCCTGAGGGCTCTGGTTGTAGTCTCTACTAGTAAGACGCATGAGGGCTCTGGTTGTAGTCTATACCAGTAAGACGCCTGACTGAGGGCTCTGGTTGTAGTCTCTACCAGTAAGACGCCTGAGGGCTCTGGTTGTAGTCTCTACCAGTAAGACGCCTGAGGGCTCTGGTTGTAGTCTATACAAGTAAGACGCGCAAACGCGGGAAGCGAACGCAGCTCGTGTGTGTGTGGTTGTGTGTGTGTGTGTGTGCTACAGCTGCGCCCTGTGTGTGTGTGTGCTACAGCTGCGCCCTCTGGTGGCGGGCGGGTGGTGTCACAGCGGGACAGACACACAGACATGAGCAGCAGGGTCTCATAGTAAGTGGCTCACTGCGTTCGCAACCAGTAAGACGCCTGAGGGCTCTGGTTGTAGTCTCTACCAGTAAGACGCCTGAGGGCTCTGGTTGTAGTCTATACCAGGAAGACGCCTGATGGCTCTGGTTGTAGTCTATATACCAGTAAGACGCCTGAGGGCTCTGGTTGTAGTCTCTACCAGTAAGACGCCTGAGGGCTCTGGTTGTAGTCTATATACCAGTAAGACGCCTGAGGGCTCTGGTTGTAGTCTCTACCAGTAAGACGCCTGACTGAGGGCTCTGGTTGGAGTCTATACCAGTAAGACGCCTGACTGAGGGCTCTGGTTGGAGTCTATACCAGTAAGACGCCTGAGGGCTCTGGTTGTAGTCTATACCAGTAAGACGCCTGAGGGCGAGAAGCGAAGGGTGAGGTTGCGGGCACGACATGGGGGGTCATATCAGCATATCCGCCTGGGTGACGGCAGACTGCTGGGCGAGTGCAGGCGCTTTGACATGTGACTGTTGTTTTTACCGGCTGCCAGGCGCGGCTTCACTAATAACTTTGGGGCCGGCCCGTCTAGAGTTTAAATGGACAGGTATCAGTCAAAAGGGAGACATCGAAGAGGAAGGATGGATGGGGAAGGATTAACATAATGGAATGTCAGAACAGGTCATTTCCATTTATGGAGACCTAAGGGTTTGAGGTTTGAGGTGAGATGTAGAGTTGCTGGTCAACATTAATGACATCAGGGATCTCCATATATGGGCATTCCCATATTTATAGGGGCTTAATATTGACATGAAAGTCTATATAAGATGCTGCATGGGGAGATAAGTTGTTGTTCTGGTGAAGACATAGAGGACTAGAGGGAGACAGAAAACTCTTCGATGCTTCACTGGACAGTGTCCAGAGAGAACGGGGGAGAGGACCCCGGTGGTCCAGCTGTAGCGGTTGGACGACGGCTTTATTCCTTTACGCGTTCCACATACGACAGCAGCGATGGTCAGCGATGGTTTGATGTGCACGTCTTCAACTCAGTGTCTCTGCGCTGGGAGGAGTTGACCCCAGTGACACCTGGAAGAGGAGAACGCTGGCGCTACACGGCTGCGTTGGTAGGAGATATCGTCTACATATGGGGAGGGTATCCTTACGGCAATGTCCTTTATACATTCGACGTTGACGCCCACAGATGGTTCAAACCACAGGTTTCTGGGACTGTTCCAAAGGGGAGGAGTCACCACTCAGCCTGTGTCTTTGGGAAGGTCATGTATATTCATGGAGGATGTGCCAGGACTGGAAGCACTAATGACACTTACAAGTTGGACACCACCACAATGGTCTGGTCTTTTATCAACGCCAGAGGAATTCCACCTCCTGCTTCAGACCGTCACTCTGCTACCATCATCGGGACAAAGATGTTTGTATTTGGAGGATGGATGGGAAGTTTGTGCTACAACACCTTCAGAGTGTTTGACATAGAGACCAATCTCTGGATCCACACACCTTCTAGACAGCTTCTACCAGAAAGACGCTACTATCATTCAGCCTTGCCCTTTACCTACAATGGAGAGTTGTACATATTTGTTTGCCTCAACTATAACCAGGACTTCAATGATCTGTGGAAATTCAGTCCAGAGACCTTCTGCTGGAAGAAGGTTGAGCTCAAGGGAAACGGCCCACGTTCAGGGATGTCTGACATGTGCTGTTGCATGATGGGAGATCGTATTGTTATCTTAGGAGGAATAGGATACAGAGGTAGAAACAGAACCCAACTCGTTCTACTGAATGACCTGTATGTCCTAGACTTCAGTCCTAGTCTCAAGACATTATGCAAGCTAGCAGTTATTCAACACGGTCTGGAGCAGTCAGAACTCCCACACAACATCAGGTGGGAACTGGCAGCCATGACTACCACCAGCAACAACCAATGACAACATCTAGAAAGGTGCAATTTGGGGAAATTGCAAGTGTTGTTGCCTTGATCTCACTGACGCCATCGGAGAAGCGAGGAATAGTCCACCGTACATCATCATGCATCATCTCATATTGGCCAATCAGTAGAGCGTTCATATCTTCTGGCCAAGTGCTTAAGCGCCCTTATTGGCCAAGTGCTCCCATGTGAATGTTTTGATGTTAAAATGTGTCATATTTGGAGGAATTTTGACCTAATTTCTCCTTTCATCGTCAATGGCAAATATTGAGACGTGTGAGGACAAAAGCTGTCAAAAGAAATCACACCCGTGTGAAGTGAGGGGCGCTCTTATCATCGTACACCATCTCATTCCGGCCAATCACAATTCCTTCATCAACGTTTGTGTTACGCAAACACTCTAAATTGTCCGTTCATTGTCCTTTAACCCATTCTGACCTGAGATCAGATTAAAAAAATGTCTTCTACATCCTGACAGTTTTCATTCTGACCTGAGATCAGATTAAAAAAATGTCTTCTACATCCTGACAGTTTTCTGAAAAACCTATGTTTCTGTGTCAGTCGTTCTTCGATTTCCAAAAATAGCAGACCTACAAGCTCGTAGCGCGCCACTCGGTGGCGCGCTACGAGCTTGTAGATCTGCTATTTTTCAATAGCTAAAGCATAACGTAATGCCAACACCAAAAGGGGTTCCCGCCCCAAAATGGGTTAATGTTTTTGTCGGGACAAAAAAAACTGGTTTAATACATAATACACCAAAAGCTGGACATACCGTACACCCCTCATAAACAGCTACAATAGCTGGTCTACAAGCTCACAAAGTGTTATTGTGAGTTACTTCACGACCTATTGTGAGCTTGTAGATCATACATTTTTATACATTACAGATGAATTTAAACGATTCCGCCAACTAACCACATGATTGCGATTATCACACCCGTATGAGGGGTGCTCTTATCAATGGGATTTGTGTTGGACGAAAATAGCCTACATTATGATTTCTGGCATATTCTCCATTGGCACAAGAATCTACACTATAGAATATCCCTCTAACACCCGCATTAATTTCTACTTGCAAAAAATAGATTTCAACCTTACTACTACTTTGTACTACTAGGACTGACACTAAAACATATGTTAAAAAAAATAAAAAATAAAAGTTTGATGGAAAGTTTATAATAATTATATAATATAATAAATTAAAAATTTACATTTGGGGGATATCTTTCACAATAATGAATAAAACATGTTCTAGACATTCTAATGATCACAAAAAAACATATATTACAATTATTGTACCTACTTTTATTAGGGTAAAGGTCAAAAGTCTTAGGTTAAAAAGAATTTCAAAATCGCACAGAGTCCAGACATTTTTAATTTGTGTGAATTTCAGCCTCTGTGGGGGGTATTTATATGCAAATATCATGACCAATGGCATTGAAATGGCATTGCAATGAACATCACTGATGACGTTTAGGTGAAAAAAGAACAGAAAAAAATTATAATAATTTAGTAATTAAATAAAATAAAATTGTTGCTAAAAAGCAACGCTGGGTCTTAGAGGGATATAGGAAATATTCTAGAGCAGGGGTTTTTCAACAGGTGGTCCGTGGACCACTGGTGGTCCCTGGAAGTATTGCATGTGGTCCCTGACCAAATTGGAGGTCAAGAAATTCAACAGAAAAAAGGAGTTAGAATCTCAAGAGGGGGGGGAAGTGCAGCGGATTGTCTGGTTGAGTCATTATTATCATTAGGAAATTATTAGTAGTCAATGGACCATTGCTTGAGAAACAGTGGAATGTATATTAAACACGGGATGCAGCAAGTGTTACAAAAGCATTCATCTTTAGCCCATATCCCCAGATTCCCCACCCAATGCTACAGTGGTCCCCAGGTTGATTCTAAGTCAGGGTGGTGGTCCCTGGTTCACAATCAGTTGAAAATCATAGAGCATAGGAAATAAAAACTGTCGAGCTGCCAACTTGCGCTTTGCACACAAGTTGGCCATGAATTGCCTACTTGTGCGCGAGCAGAGTGCGCAACTTATCTCTGACTCTTGTCAGTTGTCAAGTTGTCCTACTTAGACACTCCCACTTGGACACTTTCCAGCCAGGCTCATTCATTCCAATGTAAATAATCATGGATTTTACACATTAAATACTGGTTCATTTTTGGAACCAGATCTCTTCCAAATCCGTCAACAAGGCCTGCCATATGCACTGGAAAAATATGTCTGTGACATTTCTTTTTTTTAAACAATGTTTTATCATAATTATAGGAAAGCTATTGGTGGAGTGGTTTGTCTAAAGTTTAGACAAACCACTCCACCAATAGTTTAGACTCTAAAGCCAGGGGTGTCAAACTCATTTTGGGGCAAGGACCACATTGCGCGAAAGGTGACTTGATGAGGGCCGCGGCCAGTTGCAGCTCACGTGGGTTGACTTACACTACTTGATACTTTTCTTTTGCTTTGTTTTCTAGACTGTTTATTGACATAAATTGACTTTATTTGTATTACAGTTGTAGGCTACAAGACGTTTGGTATGAGAGGTGGAAAAAAGACCCAATAAACCACTCAAAAATAGTAAAAAATCATTATTTCATCAAAAATATCCAAAATGGCATATTGACATGTATCCACCTTGAAATCTGACACTTTGCATCTCTTTGCTTTGACTATCGTGTGTAAGTATACTATTATTCCTCACTTGGTAAGGGAAATGAAACTCTACTGAGCTGTAACAGCTATGGTTAGCCTCTCCATGTCCTGCTGTATCAGAGTGTGAGGAGACAACACAACAACTCAACTAGTAGTTGAATAGACGAGTTAACGAGCCCATTAGTGACAACATTCCGTACCTGGGCAGAGACAAAGCCGTCTACAGCTGGGCCATTAGCGGGGCAGGTGGGGGAGGGGGAGTAGCAGCGTTGTTTCCTTTTTGAAAATCATCTCGAGGGCCGCATTGGACCTCTCCCTGGGCCGCATGCGGCCCACGGATCACCAGTTTGACACCCCAATCACAGCTAAGCATAGCATGGTTTAGAGTCTAAACCATGTCATGCTTAGCTGTGATTGGACCATAGCAGTTTGGGGAGGGGCTTAGCTATAGGTCAATTGGTTACGTCATTTACGTCACTTTTTTTAGATAAACAGACATAGTTACGTCATCAGCCAATACGTCACAGACCTGTAGGGTCTCAGCAACCACATAGTTACGTCATCAGCGTATACGTCACAGACCTGTAGGGTCTCAGCACCCACATAGTTACGTCATCAGCGTATACGTCACAGACCTGTAGGGTCTCAGCACCCACATAGTTACGTCATCAGCGTATACGTCACAGACCTGTAGGGTCTCAGCACCCACATAGTTACGTCATCAGCGTATACGTCACAGACCTGTAGGGTCTCAGCACCCTGAAGTAGTCGGGTGCAGCGGTGCTGCTTCTCACCATCTTCAACAGCTTGATTCCTTTATGAGACACAGATAGTACCTGCACACCGGTCCCCACACTGCCCTGGAAAACACGCACGCACACACGCACACATGCACAAACGCACACGCACACACACACACACACACACACACACACACACACACACACACACACACACACACACACACACACACACACACACACACACACACACACACACACACACACACACACACACACACACACACACACACACACACACACACACACACAGAAAAGGAAGACACACACACACAGAAAAGCAAACATGAAAATATGCAGCATGTACAATTTCAGCATTGGGTTTTGTTAACCAGGGTTCCCAGCCAGGGGTCTATCCTCGGCCCCCCTCATGTTCCCATAGCCAGGGGTCTATCCTCGGCCCCCCTCATGTTCCCATAGCCAGGGGTCTATCCTCGGCCCCCTCATGTTCTCTCTACACCAAATCTCTTTGTCGACAATAGCCAATCTAATTTCGTCGAAAGTTTGTCTATTATGTTTTATCTTCGCTGCCACCCAACCTGGGGGAATGACGTCATGCTTCCTTCTATGCATGAGGAGTCCAAGCTGCTTCTTTTCACCTGTCAGAGGGGGGAGCTCCTTTCCCCTCCATCAAGATTACGGCATGTTTTTTGTGAGGGTACCTACCCTAGGGGGACACGGGGAGAACATGTGTGGGTACCTACCCTAGGGGACACGGGGAGAACATGTGAGGGTACCTACCCTAGGGGACACGGGGAGAACATGTGAGGGTACCTACGCTATAGGGGACACGGGGAGAACATGTGTGGGTACCTACCCTATAGGGGACACGGGGAGAACATGTGTGGGTACCTACCCTAGGGGACACGGGGAGAACATGTGAGGGTACCTACCCTAGGGGACACGGGGAGAACATGTGAGGGTACCTACCCTAGGGGACACAGCACCCACAGCGTCCCCAGAGAGAATCGAACCCAGGACCTTCTAGCTGTGCCACCAAGTGCCCCAAGTTTGTCTATTATGACATGCCCAGAGTTTTTGCAGGTAAGTTGGAGAATTACTGCATATTTCTGCACAGCCTTTATCAGCCAATGTAAATGGTAAATGGTGCATTTATATAGCGCCTTTATCCAAGGCGCTATACATAGATTGTGCATTACATTCACCCATTCACACACACATTCATACACCGATTGCGGCGGAAGCCATGCAAGGCACCAACCAGCACATCGGGAGCAATTTGGGGTTCAGTGTCTTTGCCCAAGGACACTTCGACATGTAGACAGGTCCTTGGGTGGCTCAACCTGCAGTTAATGCATCCTAAACAGTAAGATTCAGAATCATTACACTCAGAGTAAACCACTTAAGCATCTACAAACATTTTTTTGAACACATACTTTTCTTTGCATACAGGTCGCCGCCGCCTATACCTGCAATCATGCATTGCCATAATGTTTTAGTCAAGCTTCCCTTTCCTTCCCTTTCCTTTTTAAGTGGTGCAACCACTTCTACATCCAGCTTACAATGTCCGTGTGCCTGTTTGTGTGTGTGTGTGTGTGTGTGTGTGTACCCATGAGCATGAGTGGTGTGCGCATGCGTGAAATTGGAACGAGAGAAGTATGTGACATGGCCACATGCTGGACGCAAACGATACAGAGAAGAAATTGAAACGATACAGAGAAGAAATTGGAATGATACAAATTGGAACGATACAGAGAACCAATAGATGGGAGTTGCACCACTTGGTTCACACTGGTGTGATTTTTTGTCACTGTTTGATAAAGCAGAAGCCATGATGTCATAGACATCATGGACATCATGTCATGTCAACAGACCCATGATAGTCCTGGATATTTTCAAAATGGAAAAATTAAACATACATGTATATACATAAGAACTAGATTAGACAATTTCTACCAAATTTGGAACAACTGGATAGTGCACATTGCCCCCTCCGAGAGTGGACTTCGCGTGATCTCACTGGTCCTTTGCCTGCTTTATGATTGTAGAAAATGTTTAAGACACCTTTCCTTCTCTCATGGTCGAAGACTAAAGCTGTATTGTTTTTGTCCCCCTCAGCGATAATGTAAATACTTTCGTTTATTTGGTTGTTGTTTTTTTTGTCTTTTTCTTTTTCTGCCCACTCTTTTCTTTTCATCCTTCTGAAATGTACATTCTAAAGTGATATTGCCCTGTTGTCCCTATTTAAATGTGGACTTGATGTCATATGTAGCTCATCTAAAGAAAAAGGACTATACAGAGACATTGGAGATGGAGCCACTTGGAGGGGGGATGATGAGGGAGGGAAGAGGGGGTGGGAAAGATAAAATCTTGGGAATTGCACTTGTGTCCTATGAAAAAATGCTATTCTATAATGTATTGCTTTTTGCCAAATAAAACAAATATTATAAAAAAAAAAAAGAAGAAACAGACCCATGACTCACAGAGGCGGGGAACAGCCGAGAGAAGTAGATCTCCCAGGAGTCTCTGGCCAAGGTGACGGCTTTCCTTTTCACCGTCTCGTCCAGCGTCCCAACGACCTGGTCCACCCTGTTCTCCGCTGTCAGAGGGGGGGGGGGAGGTTACCATTCAGACCACCAGGGTTGCTTTTGACAGCACATTTTGATTTCAGTTTCAGTCATACAGTCTTGAATAGTTTTAACCCATTCAGACCTGAGATCAGATTCTAAAAATGTCTTCTACATCCTGACAGTTTTCTGAAAAAGCCATGTTTCTATGTCAGTGGTTCTTCGATTTTTCAAAAATAGCAGACCTACAAGCTCGAGCTTCTCTCCCTTCTCTCCCTCCCTCTTTCCTGTCCATCTTCACTGTAACTATCAATGAAGTCTAAAGCCAAAGAACAGCGTCAGTGACGCATCGGAGCGTCTGTGTGGAGCATGTCCATTGAAAATAATGGAGGCGGCTGTTTTGACGTGCGCCGTTTGCAGCCTGTGTGTGTGTGTGTGTGAGTGTGTGTGTGTGTGTGTGTGTGTGTGTACAGTGTGTGTGTGTGTGTGTGTGTGTTGCCATTGACATACATAGTATAAAAAGTAGGTGGCTATAGCGCACATCAAGTTCCTGTCTGGTTGGTGCTGGACTAAAGGTAAGTACAGTGAAGAGAAGAGAGTCCACAGACCTGTCCACACAGACCTGTCCACACAGACCTGTCCACACAGACCTGTCCACACAGACCTGTCCACACAGACCTGTCCACAGACCTGTCCACAGACCTGTCCACACAGACCTGTCCACAGACCTGTCCACACAGACCTGTCCACACAGACCTGTCCACAGACCTGTCCACACAGACCTGTCCACAGACCTGTCCACAGACCTGTCCACACAGACCTGTCCACAGACCTGTCCACACAGACCTGTGCACACAGACCTGTCCACAGACCTGTCCACACAGGTCTGCTCCAAAGGTGTTTGCTTTTTATCCAAAACACCATAAATAAGACACAACGTTTCGGCCGTGAACGAACGGCCTTCATCAGGTGATAATCGCCAATATGAGACAACTCCCTTTTTATCCCAGTCGTCACATCACGTGACTGATGACGACTGGGCAAGTGAGTCACACGCCCTTGATATACAGGTGAAACAATGATTTATAATCTCATATAAATATAGTTAGAAATCAGCCGGCCCTCAACGGAACAGTCAGTGGTGTGCACAGATAGACACTAGGGGGTGCTCTAGCAACCCCTGCCCTTATCCCTCTGGACAAATGTGCCCCTTAACCCATTATGACCTGAGATCAGATTATAAAAATGTCTTCTACATACCGACAGTTTTCAGAAAAAGCCATGTTTCTATGTCAGTGGTTCTTCGATTTTTCAAAAATAGCAGACCTACAAGCTCGTAGCGCGCCACTCGGTGGCGCGCTATGAGCTTGTAGATCTGCTATTTTTCAATAGCTAAAGCAGAACGTAATGCTAACACCAAAAGGGGTTCCCGCGCAAAATGGGTTAAGGCAACCGGCCGGGTTCCACACGCTGCACAAGGTGCCCTTTTTTCACTTGAGCACCTGCCCCTCGCCACTGAACAGAGTCATTTCATTGTGAAAACACCACTAAGACAAAAACACTCATCTCACGTCAACTCCTTCATTCCTACCGAAGAGAGCTTTCATCGTCTGCTTCTCCTCCTGGGTGATGCGAATGCAGGCCTCAGAGAAGGTGTCATGGTGTATCTACACAAAATGAATGAATGAATGAATGAATGCAGGCTAGTGATGCACCGAATATTCAGCCGCAGAAAATATTCGGCAGAAAATGGCTAAAAATGCATTTTCGGCCTATTCGGTTTCGGGCCCGAATAGGCAGAAAATATATCACCGAATAGTGCATGCAATTAATGCATTCAAAAGAGCTGAGTACATGTTTTATGGACCCATAATAGTGATTATTATTTAAGTTAAGTTTTGCCATAACCAACTAATAAACTAACTAACTAACTAACTGACTAATAAATCAGGTAGCTTTAAGGTACGGCCATGACAGCAATGGTAGGAAAAACAACTGTTTCCTATATTCGGTTTCGGCCAAGATTTTCCCTTTCGGTGCATCCCTATATTGCAGGCCTCAGAGAAGGTGTCACTGGTGAATCTACGCACAAGCATTTTGGTACACCTATTATAATTGCCATTTCCTTCCTGCTACTGATCATTGATGGTTACCATGTGTGTTCAAAAACCTGCATTTTCAGACCAAACATTATAACAATAATCACTTGCATTCACACACAGTGGACGCAACATTTTACTTTGATGTGTTATATTTTCTTTTGTGTGTTTGTTGTTGTATTGTTTATTTCCGTCTGTGTTTTTATTTCTTTATTGCACAGCTGCAACCCTTTGCCAACTTGTAGACTTTTGTACTGTTCTTTATGAACTTTTAATCTGTTTAATCCAATGTCCTCTTCCTACAGGAAAGGATTCCAAATAAGCCTTCTGGCTTCTTCCCTTCCTTTGCATTGTATTTTTGTTCTTTGATATGTTATTGTCTATTTTTTGTACTACGCGCTAAATAAATAAACCTAAACCTAGCCTGAAGCCATATTATTTGCCCCACATACTGTACATACACAAAATCAAAATGGTTACGATTTGTGCAAATAGTTGACTGTACTTATCACAAGCACGTTGGAATGATGGACTCAATAATCCGTTACTGACCTGTTTGAACAGCAGGTCCAGTATGAGGGGATTGGTGAAGGTTTCTTTAGGGTAAAACACCTGAAAACGCAGCATTACATCATCCATATATACATTACACCATCACAAATGCTCTGCTCTACTGTATGAGCTCATCACATCGATAAACAATGAACATTGCAAGTCAGGAGATTGATATCTTAATGTACTGTAATAAGTGCTTCTTGATTAATTGCATGTACTGTACTATATTGAACTTGTAGAGTGTGTTCCTGTGTGCGTGCGTGTGTCGGTGACTATGTGTGTGTGTGTGTGTGTGTGTGTGTGTGTGTGTGTGTGTGTGTGTGTGTGTGTGTGTGTGTGTGTGTGTATGCCTGTGTAATAAAGTGATGTGTGTGTGTGTGTGTGTGTGAGTTACAATTTACAATTTACAATTTAGGCATTTATCAGACGCTCTTAATCCAGAGCGACTTACATTAAGCAAGAACAAAAAAGCATGGGAATACATCACATAAAAACATTTATCAAGAAACATGCGTAAGCTAAGAACAGTGGAATATCTATTACAGAGCTGCCAACCTGCACACATTTTGTGTACCAACCACGCAATTCTAGGCGTATAGACACCTAGAATTGCGTGGTTGGTACACAAAATGTGTGCAGGTTGGCAGCTCTGCTATTATAATGAAGCTATACTATAAACTATACATATATACTACTATGCTATACATATGTACTATGACGTGCTATGACTATATACAATGCAATTTTAGTGCTGTCTACATAACATGCTATAAGTCTGTATCAAATGTCTACAGAAATGCTATCTAAGGGCCATGATGGAGTCTGAAAAGGTGGGTTTTCAGACTATGGCGGAAGATTGGGAGTTCCTGAGGTAGAGCTTCCAGGGCACGTTGGTGTAGGTGTAGTGGTCATCAGAACTCACCTCCTTCCTGAGGTAGAGCTTCCAGGGCACGTTGGTGTAGGTGTAGTGGTCATCAGAACTCACCTCCTTCCTGAGGTAGAGCTTCCAGGGCACGTTGGTGTAGGTGTAGTGGTCATCAGAACTCACCTCCTTCCTGGGGTAGAGCTTCCAGGGCACGTTGGTGTAGGTGTAGTGGTCATCAGAACTCACCTCCTTCCTGAGGTAGAGCTTCCAGGGCACGTTGGTGTAGGTGTAGTGGTCATCAGAACTCACCTCCTTCCTGAGGTAGAGCTTCCAGGGCACGTTGGTGTAGGTGTAGTGGCCATCAGAACTCACCTCCTTCCTGAGGTAGAGCTTCCAGGGCTCGTTGGTGTAGGTGTAGTGGTCATCAGAACTCACCTCCTTCCTGAGGTAGAGCTTCCAGGGCACGTTGGTGTAGGTTTAATGGTCATCAGAACTCACCTCCTTCCTGAGGTAGAGCTTCCAGGGCACGTTGGTGTAGGTGTAGTGGTCATCAGAACTCACCTCCTTCCTGAGGTAGAGCTTCCAGGGCACGTTGGTGTAGGTGTAGTGGTCATCAGAACTCACCTCCTTCCTGAGGTAGAGCTTCCATGGCACGTTGGTGTAGGTGTAGTGGTCATCACTGGTCCTGCTGTGAAGCTGAGTCTGAATGCTCTCCTCCTCTATCGGCAGCTCTCTGGAGACTGGAAACACGCACGCAGGCACACACGCACACGCACACAGGCACGCACGCACACACGCACACATGCACACACACACACACACACACACACACACACACACACACACACACACACGCGCGCGCACACACACACACAGAGAGAGAGACGCATGTGCAATATGATGCATACGATATGAAGTCATTTCGGTTAATTTCTTATATAATTTGGAAATTTGCACATCCCAAATGCTTTGGATTTATACATGTTTGGTCTATTCACATAAGCGCTACTAATATCACTAATATATACTAATATATACTAATCTATTCACGTAGCGCTACTAAATATCACTGCGTGGATATTAGTTTCGCCCCTCTCAGTATTTGTCACACTCGAGAGGAGCCAGACTTAACCTGCCTGGGGGGCGGGGCAATGTGCTGCAGAGGCATGATGAAGGCTGGCTACGCCGAGGCTATAGTTTAAAAACTTCAATATGTGGCCTGGGGCCGTGGCTCAGCGGTCCAGGCACCTTGGCTGGTATAACCCAGTCTGGCAGTGTGCCGCGGGTTCGACTCCCGATCCCAACGGCCTTTACTGCATGTCTTCCCCCCCCCCCCCCATCTCTCTCCCCATTTCCTGTCAGCCTACTGTCTGTCCCTCCATAAAATATATATAAAATAAAGACATAAAAATGAAATAACTTTCAATATGTTATACTTTAAAACATATTCAGAGACAGAAATAAAAAAAATTAAACTCATCTAGCCTACAATCTCCCAACACAGTGAGTGGTGTGAATGCTGTAATGAAATATCTGGAACAGACATTATTACTGAAGTCTTTGATGTGACATGCTGTTCGCCTGGTTCAGGGGCGGGGCCGACATGCTGCTCACCTGGTTCAGGGGCGGGGGCCGACATGTTGCTCACCTGGTTCAGGGGCGGGGCCGACATGCTGCTCACCTGGTTCAGGGGCGGGGCCGACATGCTGCTCACCTGGTTCAGGGGCGGGGCCGACATGCTGCTC
This sequence comes from Protomyctophum parallelum, assembly GCF_964188405.1. Classification (NCBI taxonomy): domain Eukaryota; kingdom Metazoa; phylum Chordata; class Actinopteri; order Myctophiformes; family Myctophidae; genus Protomyctophum; species Protomyctophum parallelum. The sequence goes on from NC_139708.1 coordinate 50,190,579, forward strand.
ACCTGGTTCAGGGGCGGGGCCGACATGCTGCTCACCTGGTTCAGGGGCGGGGCCGACATGCTGCTCACCTGGTTCAGGGGCGGGGCCGACATGCTGCTCACCTGGTTCAGGGGCGGGGCCGACATGCTGCTCACCTGGTTCAGGGGCGGGGGCCGACATGTTGCTCACCTGGTTCAGGGGCGGGGCCGACATGCTGCTCACCTGGTTCAGGGGCGGGGCCGACATGCTGCTCACCTGGTTCAGGGGCGGGGCCGACATGCTGCTCACCTGGTTCAGGGGCGGGGCTGACATGCTGCTCACCTGGTTCAGGGGCGGGGCCGACATGCTGCTCACCTGGTTCAGGGGCGGGGCCGACATGCTGCTCACCTGGTTCAGGAGCGGGGCCGACATGCTGCTCACCTGGTTCAGGGGTGGGGCTTGTGTGAGGCAGGGCGGGGCCTAAGGGGCGGGATCTGGTGATCTTGCTCCCCCTCCTAGCCCCTCCCTCTTCCCTGGAGCGGGCCGGGGGTGCGGCGGACGGGGGCTTCCTCTGAGTGGTCCAAATGGAGACAGTCAGAGAAGCAGATGCAGTGTGTGTGTGTGTGTGTGTGCGCATGTATGTGTGTGCGTGTGCGTGCGTGCGTGCGTGCGTGCGTGCGTGCGTGCGTGCGTGCGTGTGTGTGTGTGTGTGTGTGCACCTGTGGTGATGGCGGGTTGGCCATCTGGTCTTTAAGGATCTCCATGGCTTCATCATGAGGGTCTGGCTTCTTCACAAACCTACACGCACGCACGCACGCACGCACGCACACACACACACACACACACACACACACACACACACACACACACACACACACACACACACACACACACGTACATGCACACGTTGATGCATATACTATCTACTGGGACTGGGAGGACTTTATGACTGTGAGTCAACTGCCTTCACAAAAGCAATAAAACATGCAGTAATCCTGGTCTCTAAACTGCCTCCCCCTGGCCAGCCGGGGCGCCTGATGGAGGGGAAAGGAACTGGTTGGAATAACGTGTTCCTTCCACGCGCTATATGTCCAACCAGGGAAACTCCCTCCGGCCAGGTAAAAAGAAGCGGCTTAGACTCCTCATGCAGTGAAGGCAGCATGAGGTCAGTCCGTTGCTCTCCCCAGGTTGGCAGAGGGAGTGTATAGCGCCCAGGATTACATTAGATAATTGACACTGGGTGAAAATTGGGTCATACAAATCGTGGAATAAAAAATTAAAATTATCTAATAAAAATGCCTTCACAAGGTTCTGTGTTTCTATTGTAATACATATTCCCCTGACAAATACCCCCTATACTTAATGCTATATATACTATAGTGGCCCTCTGGAGTGAGTGTGGAACTATAGTGGCCCCTCTGGAGTGAGTGTGGAACTATAGTGGCCCCTCTGGAGTGAGTGTGGAACTATAGTGGCCCTCTGGAGTGAGTGTGGAACTATAGTGGCCCTCTGGAGTGAGTGTGGAACTATAGTGGCCCCTCTGGAGTGAGTGTGGAACTATAGTGGCCCTCTGGAGTGAGTGTGGAACTATAGTGGCCCCTCTGGAGTGAGTGTGGAACTATAGTGGCCCCTCTGGAGTGAGTGTGGAACTATAGTGGCCCTCTGGAGTGAGTGTGGAACTATAGTGGCCCTCTGGAGTGAGTGTGAAACTATAGTGGCCCTCTGGATTGAGTGTGGAACTATAGTGGTCCCCCCTTAAGAAATGCCTATGGGAAAAATGCATTGGGATTCATTTCCGGGGCCACGCGTTGTTCTGAAAGGGGGAGGGACTGCGACGCTCTATAGTGGCCCTCTGGAGTGAGTGTGGAACTATAGTGGCCCTCTGGAGTGAGTGTGGAACTATAGTGGCCCTCTGGAGTGAGCGTGGAACTATAGTGGCCCTCTGGAGTGAGCGTGGAACTATAGTGGCCCTCTGGAGTGAGTGTGGAACTGTAGTGGCCCTCTGGAGTGAGTGTGGAACTGTAGTGGCCCTCTGGAGTGAGTGTAGAACTATAGTGGCCCTCTGGAGTGAGTGTGGAACTATAGTGGCCCTCTGGAGTGAGTGTGGAACTATAGTGGCCCTCTGGAGTGAGTGTGGAACTATAGTGGCCCTCTGGAGTGAGTGTGGAACTATAGTGGCCCTCTGGAGTGAGTGTGGAACTATAGTGGCCCTCTGGAGTGAGAGTGGAAATATAGTGGCCCTCTGGAGTGAGTTTGGAACTATAGTGGCCCTCTGGAGTGAGTGTGGAACTATAGTGGCCCTCTGGAGTGAGTGTGGAAATATAGTGGCCCTCTGGAGTGTGTGGGGAACTATAGTGGCCCTCTGGAGTGAGTGTGGAAATATAGTGGCCCTCTGGAGTGAGTGTGGAACTATAGTGGCCCTCTGGAGTGAGTGTGGAACTATAGTGGCCCTCTGGAGTGAGTGTGGAACTATAGTGGCCCTCTGGAGTGAGTGTGGAACTATAGTGGCCCCCCCTTAAGAAATGCCTATGGGAAAAATGCATTGGGATTCATTTCCTGGGCCACGCGTTGTTCTGAAAGGGGGAGGGACTGCGACGCTCTATAGTGGCCCTCTGGAGTGAGTGTGGAACTATAGTGGCCCTCTGGAGTGAGTGTGGAACTATAGTGGCCCTCTGGAGTGAGTGTGGAACTATAGTGGCCCTCTGGAGTGAGTGTGGAACTATAGTGGCCCTCTGGAGTGAACGTGGAACTATAGTGGCCCTCTGGAGTGAGTGTGGAACTCTAGTGGCCCTCTGGAGTGAGTGTGGAACTATAATGGCCCTCTGGAGTGAGTGTAGAACTATAGTGGCCCTCTGGAGTGAGTGTGGAACTATAGTGGCCCTCTGGAGTGAGTGTGGAACTATAGTGGCCCTCTGGAGTGAGTGTGGAACTATAGTGGCCCTCTGGAGTGAGAGTGGAAATATAGTGGACCTCTGGAGTGAGTGTGGAACTATAGTGGCCCTCTGGAGTGAGTGTGGAACTATAGTGGCCCTCTGGAGTGAGTGTGGAAATATAGTGGCCCTCTGGAGTGAGTGTGGAACTATAGTGGCCCTCTGGAGTGAGTGTGGAACTATAGTGGCCCTCTGGAGTGAGAGTGGAAATATAGTGGCCCTCTGGAGTGAGTGTGGAACTATAGTGGCCCTCTGGAGTGAGTGTGGAAATATAGTGGCCCTCTGGAGTGAGTGTGGAACTATAGTGGCCCTCTGGAGTGAGTGTGGAACTATAGTGGCCCTCTGGAGTGAGTGTGGAACTATAGTGACCCTCTGGAGTGAGTGTGGAACTATAGTGGCCCCCCCTTAAGAAATGCCTATGGGAAAAATGCATTGGGATTCATTTCCTGGGCCACGCGTTGTTCTGAAAGGGGGAGGGACTGCGACGCTCTATAGTGGCCCTCTGGAGTGAGTGTGGAACTATAGTGGCCCTCTGGAGTGAGTGTGGAACTATAGTGGCCCTCTGGAGTGAGTGTGGAACTATAGTGGCCCTCTGGAGTGAGTGTGGAACTATAGTGGTCCTCTGGAGTGAGTGTGGAACTATAGTGGCCCTTTGGAGTGAGTGTGGAACTATAGTGGCCCTCTGGAGTGAGTGTGGAACTATAGTGGCCCTCTGGAGTGAGTGTGGAACTATAGTGGCCCTCTGGAGTGAGTGTGGAACTATAGTGACCCTCTGGAGTGAGTGTGGAACTATAGTGGCCCCCCCTTAAGAAATGCCTATGGGAAAAATGCATTGGGATTCATTTCCTGGGCCACGCGTTGTTCTGAAAGGGGGAGGGACTGCGACGCTCTATAGTGGCCCTCTGGAGTGAGTGTGGAACTATAGTGGCCCTCTGGAGTGAGTGTGGAACTATAGTGGCCCTCTGGAGTGAGTGTGGGACTATAGTGGCCCTCTGGAGTGAGTGTGGAACTATAGTGGTCCTCTGGAGTGAGTGTGGAACTATAGTGGCCCTTTGGAGTGAGTGTGGAACTATAGTGGCCCTCTGGAGTGAGTGTGGAACTATAGTGGCCCTCTGGAGTGAGTGTGGAACTATAGTGGCCCTCTGGAGTGAGTGTGGAAATATAGTGGCCCTCTGGAGTGAGTGTGGAACTATAGTGGCCCTCTGGAGTGAGTGTGGAACTATAGTGGCCCTCTGGAGTGAGAGTGGAAATATAGTGGCCCTCTGGAGTGAGTGTGGAACTATAGTGGCCCTCTGGAGTGAGTGTGGAAATATAGTGGCCCTCTGGAGTGAGTGTGGAACTATAGTGGCCCTCTGGAGTGAGTGTGGAACTATAGTGGCCCTCTGGAGTGAGTGTGGAACTATAGTGACCCTCTGGAGTGAGTGTGGAACTATAGTGGCCCCCCCTTAAGAAATGCCTATGGGAAAAATGCATTGGGATTCATTTCCTGGGCCACGCGTTGTTCTGAAAGGGGGAGGGACTGCGACGCTCTATAGTGGCCCTCTGGAGTGAGTGTGGAACTATAGTGGCCCTCTGGAGTGAGTGTGGAACTATAGTGGCCCTCTGGAGTGAGTGTGGGACTATAGTGGCCCTCTGGAGTGAGTGTGGAACTATAGTGGTCCTCTGGAGTGAGTGTGGAACTATAGTGGCCCTTTGGAGTGAGTGTGGAACTATAGTGGCCCTCTGGAGTGAGTGTGGAACTATAGTGGCCCTCTGGAGTGAGTGTGGAACTATAGTGGCCCTCTGGAGTGAGTGTGGAACTATAGTGGCCCTCTGGAGTGAGTGTGGAACTATAGTGGCCCTCTGGAGTGAGTGTGGAACTATAGTGGCCCTCTGGAGTGAGTGTGGAACTATAGTGGCCCTCTGGAGTGAGTGTAGAACTATAGTGGCCCTCTGGAGTGAGTGTGGAACTATAGTGGCCCTCTGGAGTGAGTGTGGAACTATAGTGGCCCTCTGGAGTGAGTGTGGAACTATAGTGGCCCTCTGGATTGAGTGTGGAAATATAGTGGCCCTCTGGAGTGAGTGTGGAACTATAGTGGCCCTCTGGAGTGAGTGTGGAACTATAGTGGCCCTCTGGAGTGAGTGTGGAACTATAGTGGCCCTCTGGAGTGAGTGTGGACCTATAGTGGCCCTCTCCATGATATTCAAAGTTGCCCCACCCTGCCCTATACTATGATAAAACCCTTCTGACGCTCTACCTCTGAGACTGAGGAGCAACAGGTGCGGCCGCAGCAGGGGTGTGGTGGTGTTTGACGATGTCTTTGATGTCGTGACTCGGCTCCGTGCGCTCCGTGTGGCCGCCGCTGTAGTGTACCACGTCTTCCGGAAGGGGGCCTCGTGTCGGACCTGGAACATTATACCACTCATTCTGTCACATTCAAGCACCTGCACACATAATACTGTACAGAGCCATAGAGTATAAGACAGAGTCACATAATACTGTACAGAGCCAATCTTCACTCCCAATCTTCCGCCGTATAGTCTGAAAACCCACCTCTTCAGACTCCACCATGGCCCGTAGCACTTGCCCTAGCCTAGTCCTTTAGATAGCACTTTATGTAGACTCAGATAGTATAGACTTAGGTTAGCATTGTTGTTTTAGACAGACTTATAGCTCGTTACGTAGACCGCACTAGAATTGCATTTCATGTAGTCATAGCACTTTATAGTACACATGTATAAATAGATATATAATATAGTATGTATAGTTGACATAGATACTCCACTGTTACGTTCTTAGTTTATACATGATTCATGATAACTACTTTTGATATATGTGATGTATGACATGCTTTTTGTTTTTGCTTAAATGTAAGTCGCTCTGGATTAAGAGCGTCTGCTAAATGCCTAAATTGTAAATTGTATAGTATAAGGCAGAGTTGCGACATTGAGGGGGCAGAAAACAGCCCGGTCACATGGTGGTTCATGTATACTCGCGTATATAGACTCCAATGCATTCCGTAAACTTCCGGTGTCCCTGTTCGCCAATAAAAGTATATGTAGAAGAGCTGCCATTTGGACTGAAGCCCCATGAAGTGAACGGAGTTGTCGTAACTCTGTCTCATTCTATGGCTCTGATACTGTACAGCAGAGATAGATAGATAGATAGATAGATAGATAGATAGATAGATAGATAGATAGATAGATAGATAGATAGATAGATAGATAGATAGATAGATAGATAGATAGATAGATAGAGACAACATACTCATTCCTCTGTCTGACGGTTTGTACGGTGATTCTGTGTCTTTGATCTGCAGACAGACAGGAAGACGAGAGAGGGCTGGTTAAAAGCTGCTCTTACAGTGGGATCTTATTAGTTTCTTCCTAGATCTCAAAATGACATCCATGGGTACCTATGGGTATCTATGTTAGACACACCCACAGACAGGTCAATATTATTCACATTGTGATATTATACACAATTCACAATTCACAATGTACTATTTCAGTGCAGCAGAACAGGCCACATGTGTGTTTGTGTGTGCATGTTTGTGCGGCGTGCACGCACATGTTGGTGCAAGTGTGTGCGTGCGTCAGTACGTTTTAACAGCCCTGGCATATTTTCCGTAAGTGCGTTATTTGTCAATGTGACCCGGCGGCGACTACTGCCGATAGCAGGCGATAGTCCAAATGTGAGGCGGAGGAACGTCGTTCAAAAACATGAAAAAAAGTTGTCTTTTGGACGCTAATGACAGCAGGAACGCCGATACGTTTACGTTACCAACGCTAATGACAGCAGGAACGCACACTAGGAGATTTATATCGACCACGAGTCGCCGCTGTTCAGCCCACCGTTAACACATTCTGACCTGAGATCAGATTCTAACGCACAGAAGAAAGGTGGTTCTTTAACGCATTTTGACCTGAGATCAGATTCTTAAAAATGTCTTAAATCCTGACAGTTTAAAAAAATAGCAGACCTACAAGCTCGAGCTTGTAGATTCCCCCGGGAGCCCGGGAAAAGGTCTGCAAATTCCCGGGAATTCAAATGAGCCAAATCCGGGAAAATATTAAACCCTATAGTAGTGACTCACAGGGCTGGGCGTGCGGGAGTGATGAGGGGAGTAGGGGTGGTACTGGATGTGGGGTGACTGGGGGGCCGGGCCGGCCGGGGGGAAGTTGGCCAACATCTGCTGCTGGAGAGCCATGGCCTGCATGGTCATCTGCTGGGCCTGGGAGGGAGACACACACACACACACGCACACACACACACGCACGCACACGCACGCACACGCACGTATGCGTGCGCACACGCGCATACGCACACCTGATTGTTATTTTTCACGCTGTGCTCGACTGTGATGCATTAGGTGTTATCTGTTATCATAATGGCATGGCTATTTCAGGCATGTCATTATAGGTGAAAGTGTTTCCACGAGGTTTCCAATATTAGCGGAATGCAATAATATCCGATCTACAAGCTCACAATCATGCAACAGCTATTGTAGTGACACGTTAAGAGCTTCCAAATAGTCTAATTATCGCTGATGTGGCTAAAAACATGCTATCAGAAGAATACAATATATAGCAGGAAAAGACAACATAGGCTACTGTATTGTATTATGAGTACAGATCAAGTACAGAGTGAGTACAGAGTGAATGGAGGTAACTTTGGACACAGAGTGAGTACAGAGTGAGTACATACTGTAGTGAGTACAGATCATTAAGTACAGAGTGAATGGAGGTAACTTTGGACACAGAGTGAGTACAGAGTGAGTACATAGTGAGTACAGATCATTAAGTACAGAGTGAATGGAGGTAACTTTTGGACACAGAGTGAGTACATAGTGAGTACATAGTGAGTACAGATCATTAAGTACAGAGTGAAAGGAGGTAACTTTTGGACACAGAGTGAGTACATAGTGAGTACAGATCATTAAGTACAGAGTGAATGGAGGTAACTTTGGACACAGAGTGAGTACAGATTGAGTACATAGTGAGTACAGATCATTAAGTACAGAGTGAATGGAGGTAACTTTTGGACACAGAGTGAGTACAGAGTGAGTACAGATCATTAAGTACAGAGTGAAAGGAGGTAACTTTTGGACACAGAGTGAGTACAGAGTGAGTACAGATCATTAAGTACAGAGTGAAAGGAGGTAACTTTTGGACACAGAGTGAGCACAGAGTGAGTACAGATCATTAAGTACAGAGTGAATGGAGGTAACTTTGGACACAGAGTGAGTACAGAGTGAGTACAGAGTGAGTACAGATCATTAAGTACAGAGTGAATGGAGGTAACTTTGGACACAGAGTGAGCACAGAGTGAGTACAGATCATTAAGTACAGAGTGAAAGGAGGTCACTTTTGGACACAGAGTGAGCACAGAGTGAGTACAGATCATTAAGTACAGAGTGAATGGAGGTAACTTTTGGACACAGAGTGAGTACAGAGTGAGTACAGAGTGAGTACAGATCATTAAGTACAGAGTGAATGGAGGTAACTTTGGACACAGAGTGAGTACAGAGTGAGTACAGATCATTAAGTACAGAGTGAGTACAGAGTGAATGGAGGTAACTTTTGGACACAGAGTGAGTACAGAGTGAGTACAGATCATTAAGTACAGAGTGAATGGAGGTAACTTTTGGACACAGAGTGAGTACAGAGTGAGTACAGAGTGAGTACAGATCATTAAGTACAGAGTGAATGGAGGTAACTTTGGACACAGAGTGAGCACAGAGTGAGTACAGATCATTAAGTACAGAGTGAATGGAGGTAACTTTGGACACAGAGTGAGCACAGAGTGAGTACAGATCATTAAGTACAGAGTGAATGGAGGTAACTTTGGACACAGAGTGAGCACAGAGTGAGTACAGATCATTAAGTACAGAGTGAATGGAGGTAACTTTGGACACAGAGTGAGTACAGAGTGAGTACAGATCATTAAGTACAGAGTGAATGGAGGTAACTTTTGGACACAGAGTGAGTACAGAGTGAGTACAGAGTGAGTACAGATCATTAAGTACAGAGTGAATGGAGGTAACTTTGGACACAGAGTGAGCACAGAGTGAGTACAGATCATTAAGTACAGAGTGAAAGGAGGTCACTTTTGGACACAGAGTGAGCACAGAGTGAGTACAGATCATTAAGTACAGAGTGAATGGAGGTAACTTTTGGACACAGAGTGAGTACAGAGTGAGTACAGAGTGAGTACAGATCATTAAGTACAGAGTGAATGGAGGTAACTTTTGGACACAGAGTGAGTACAGAGTGAGTACAGAGTGAGTACAGATCATTAAGTACAGAGTGAATGGAGGTAACTTTGGACACAGAGTGAGTACAGAGTGAGTACAGATCATTAAGTACAGAGTGAATGGAGGTAACTTTTGGACACAGAGTGAGTACAGAGTGAGTACAGATCATTAAGTACAGAGTGAATGGAGGTAACTTTTGGACACAGAGTGAGTACAGAGTGAGTACAGAGTGAGTACAGATCATTAAGTACAGAGTGAATGGAGGTAACTTTGGACACAGAGTGAGCACAGAGTGAGTACAGATCATTAAGTACAGAGTGAATGGAGGTAACTTTGGACACAGAGTGAGCACAGAGTGAGTACAGATCATTAAGTACAGAGTGAATGGAGGTAACTTTGGACACAGAGTGAGCACAGAGTGAGTACAGATCATTAAGTACAGAGTGAATGGAGGTAACTTTGGACACAGAGTGAGCACAGAGTGAGTACAGATCATTAAGTACAGAGTGAATGGAGGTAACTTTGGACACAGAGTGAGCACAGAGTGAGTACAGATCATTAAGTACAGAGTGAATGGAGGTAACTTTTGGACACAGAGTGAGTACAGAGTGAGTACAGAGTGAGTACAGATCATTAAGTACAGAGTGAAAGGAGGTAACGTTTGGACACAGAGTGAGTACAGAGTGAGTACAGATCATTAAGTACAGAGTGAATGGAGGTAACTTTTGGACACAGAGTGAGTACAGAGTGAGTACAGAGTGAGTACAGATCATTAAGTACAGAGTGAATGGAGGTAACTTTTGGACACAGAGTGAGTACAGAGTGAGTACAGATCATTAAGTACAGAGTGAAAGGAGGTAACTTTTGGACACAGAGTGAGTACAGAGTGAGTACAGATCATTAAGTACAGAGTGAAAGGAGGTAACTTTTGGACACAGAGTGAGTACAGAGTGAGTACAGATCATTAAGTACAGAGTGAATGGAGGTAACTTTGGACACAGAGTGAGTACAGAGTGAGTACAGATCATTAAGTACAGAGTGAAAGGAGGTAACTTTTGGACACAGAGTGAGTACAGAGTGAGTACAGATCATTAAGTACAGAGTGAATGGAGGTAACTTTGGACACAGAGTGAGTACAGAGTGAGTACAGATCATTAAGTACAGAGTGAAAGGAGGTAACTTTTGGACACAGAGTGAGTACAGAGTGAGTACAGATCATTAAGTACAGAGTGAATGGAGGTAACTTTGGACACAGAGTGAGTACAGAGTGAGTACAGATCATTAAGTACAGAGTGAAAGGAGGTAACTTTTGGACACAGAGTGAGTACAGAGTGAGTACAGATCATTAAGTACAGAGTGAATGGAGGTAACTTTTGGACACAGAGTGAGTACAGAGTGAGTACAGATCATTAAGTACAGAGTGAAAGGAGGTCACTTTTGGACACAGAGTGAGTACAGAGTGAGTACAGATCATTAAGTACAGAGTGAAAGGAGGTAACTTTTGGACACAGAGTGAGTACAGAGTGAGTACAGAGTGAGTACAGATCATTAAGTACAGAGTGAAAGGAGGTAACTTTTGGACACAGAGTGAGTACAGAGTGAGTACAGAGTGAGTGCAGATCATTAAGTACAGAGTGAATGGAGGTAACTTTTGGACACAGACCAGAATGATAGCTTGCTGGTTGATGATGGCTTGTTGCTGCTGAGCCAGCACACTCTGTTCTGATCCTACATGCACGCGCACACACACACACACACACACACACACACACACACACACACACGCACACAGACGCACGCAAGACAAAAATACGCATGTCAAACAACAGCCAACAATACTACAGTATGCAGAAAACAAGAGGAGGCACCACTGGGTCTCAAAGACACACACATGCAGTAAAGTGTTTCATATTGAGTGTGTAAATATAAATAAGGGTGTGAGAGGGAGGATGAGTGATTTAAGCAGTCACACCTGGCCCGAGTCAAACTAGAACTGGACTCAGAGATTGGGTGTGGCTGCGCACCTGTTGTGCATCATGGACTTGATCAAGGGACACAACAGGATAGATCAGTCGTCTCCACAAACACTCGAGAGATATATAGCCTCTGTCCGGACAGTGGAGAGCCATCTGCTCTCCTGTGTAATGTGATATTATTGTGACGCTTTCAAATTGTCATTCCCTTGACTTGGAGGAATAAAGCGACAAACTTAAGGAAGCTGCCTTGTCTTGTGTCCTTCCTTGCCCTGGGTATAGTGACGAGTCGGTCACAAAGGGTTACGGTATACTATACAAGTAAGACGCGCAAACGCGGGAAGCGAACGCAGCTCGTGTGTGTGTGGTTGTGTGTGTGTGTGTGTGTGTGTGCTACAGCTGCGCCCTGTGTGTGTGTGTGTGTGTGCTACAGCTGCGCCCTCTGGTGGCGGGCGGGTGGTGTAACAGCGTGACACACACACACACAGACATTCAGCCCTTGCTGTCATAGTAAGTGGCTCACTGCGTTCGCAATGATATGTGTAGATTTTTTTATAAATTAAGATAACACTTTTTGCTGTGCAAAATAGAAATAAACGTCACAGCACCCCACTGCAAACAAGCGTGCAATGTAGATTCCACACTCTCCTGATGGCCCCGCATCCGACAGATCAAACCTACTCTAAAAAACTCCTGGTCATACATTTTATTTAACCCAATTCCTGGGTCACTAACGGGTTATATTTTTTCAGAGCCATATAACAATTTCTTGGGTTATACTATAGGATTATTATTTTGACCAAATTTGTGTGGGTTTTCGTTTAGCTGGGTCATTTTTCTGCGTTATTTCTTCTGAGAGTAGACGTGGGACGACCCCATCCTTCTTCCATTGCAAACATTTTTTGTGGACACACTGTAGCACTGTTTGTTGTCACTTCTACCATTTCATCAGCATTTCCACTCCACTTCAACCACGCCCTGCACACCCAGGGGCCACGCACACCCAGGGGCCACGCACACGCCAACACTTCAACTCCACCACACCCTGCACACCCAGGGGCCTCGCACACGCCAACACTTCAACTCCACCACGCCCTGCACACCCAGGGGCCACGCAACACGCCGACACTCCACTTCAACCACGCCCTGCACACCCAGGGGCCACGCACACTTCAACCACGCCCTGCACACCCAGGGGCCACGCACACACTTCAACCACGCCCTCCACACCCAGGGGGCCACGCATATACGCCGACACTTCAACTCCACCACGCCCCTTGCACACACCCAGGGGCCACGCTTCATGCCGAGGTCCGCCTCTTTGCCGTATATATATATCCGGCATATACCTGGAGGTAAGCCGGCGGGCATCACCGGAACCGAGGGCATCCCTGGCACACTGATCATGTCCACCCCGCCGCCGGGGAGCAGCGGGGGGGACGTCCCGGACGACGGAGGGACCCCCGAGGAGGACGAGGACCCCCTGGGGGGGGACTGGGTATGGGGGGGCGCGGCGGCGGTGCGTCTGGGTTCCTCGTAGTGGTACGGACTCTCGGGCGGCTGGTTATAGAAGTGGTACCGCGGTGCCGGTGGGGGTGGGGGGGGCTCCGCCTCTCGCTCCCTCTGCTCCCTCTCGTACATCTCGCGGTGGTGGAGGTGGGAGCGGATGGGCATGGCCGGGACGGGCGCCATCATCCCCCCCGCCACGGGAAGCACCGGGACGGCTTTTTGGAGACCACGGGATGGGAGGAGTGGCAGGGCAGGGGCAGGCATGGTGGAGGTGGTGGTGCAGGGAGACAAGGGGTTAAAGATACATGGTGGGGGTGGTGGGAGACAAGGGGTTAACGACACAATGCCACATGATACAAATGTATCTTAATTTTACGTGAATTAAGATAACACTTGGAAGTTTGCTGTGCAAATATAAATAAACGACACAGCACCCCACTGCAAACAGCGTGCAATATAGATTCCATAGACTCCAACAGATCCAACAGATCAAACCTACTCTAAAAACTCCTGGTCATTTATTTAACCCAATTCTTGGGTCACTTGTGTTGGGGTTATATTTCTTCAGAGCCATAAACATTTCTTGGGTTATACTATAGGATTATTATTTTTGTACCTTCGACAGGCAGACATTTTTAAAGCTCAGCTCAAGACCCACTTCTACAACATTGCTTTCAATTGATCTTTTATTTTGTGTTATTCATGTCCTCACTGTATTGCATTACTGCTTGTTTTTTAATTATTATTATAACTCCACCACACAACGTTCAGTGCAGGCTGACGACGTTATTGTCGGCCTGCACTGAGGGTATCTACCCTAGGGGACACGGGGAGAACATGTGAGGGTATCTACCCTAGGGGACACGAGGAGGACATGTGAGGGTATCTACCCTAGGGGACACGGGGAGAACATGTGAGGGTATCTACCCTAGGGGACACGGGGAGAACATGTGAGGGTATCTACCCTAGGGGACACGGGGAGAACATGTGAGGGTATCTACCCTAGGGGACACGGGGAGAACATGTGAGGGTATCTAGCCTAGGGGACACGGGGAGAACATGTGAGGGTATCTACCCTAGGGGACACGGGGAGAACATGTGAGGGTATCTACCCTAGGGGACACGGGGAGAACATGTGAGGGTATCTACCCTAGGGGACACGGGGAGAACATGTGAGGGTATTTACCCTAGGGGACACTGTCTGTTTTTCTTAAATTTAGGGACCAGAATAAGAAGGGATCAGAAGAGATACTCTTGGCCAGTCTAAGCATGCTCTTGGTCTGAGCTTCTTTAAAGGAATGTAACATGACCTCAACAGGCCTACTAGTCAGGGAATAATATCAGAATACTGTCAAATCTGGGAATAAATATTCTTACCAAGAATTGTCTTCACCAATGTGTTTGTAAAGGTGTCTACTAACATATCCCACATTGATTTATATTCAACCATAGTGGAATTTCTGACAGCTGCTGAAAAAGTTGACGTATACCATCACCAATGTAAGGCAAAATGTTCTAAAT
>NC_139708.1:50204905-50267405 GCF_964188405.1 Protomyctophum parallelum
CAAACAAACTGTCCAGGTAGCGGTCCATACCTCTCTGAGTCTGACCGTCACTGAATGCATCTGACTCCACTATATGCGCACGCAAATACACACACACACACACACACACACACACACACACACACACACACTTGGGGGATCAATGTTTTTGAAATTTGAACATGCAGCTTCTCTCCGGTATCGTTTTAAAACAAAAACCGTAATGGAAATGTAACATAAGATGTCTTGTTCTTCTCACTATACAGGGTATGCGTGTGACATCATCATAACACCTGGAAGTTATGCGGGAACCAGGGGGGCAGTCAGCCAGATATTTCGTGAAGCCTCATTTGAAATCGGTAGTTCATATAATGGCCTGTTGTGGCGCTGGACCGGACCCAAAATGCCCCATAGCTCCATAGAGGCCCATGTATTTTGGCCCAACTTCACCTAGACTGTATTACCTTAATAAACATGGTCATGAATACTTTCTTCTTCCAGTCACTAGTTTAAAGTCTCATTTCTAATGTCATAATATTCTTTTTGGAAAATTATGGTCCCATTAATTAAAAAAATGACCATAAAGAAAAAAAACCATCGCGTATGTTCTGAGGGGCGTGGCTACCATTACAGTCTATGATCGGGATTCCCCTCCCACTCGAGTCAAAATAAAAACCAACGGAGAAGAAGGGGGGGAAGTCCCGCCTCGTTGTCTGGGCAGCCAATGACCAGCTGGTATACAAAACGGAGCCAGCCAATGGCCAGCTGGTACCAAAGATGGCGACTTACATCAGGAATTAGCATATTATTACAGGCTTCATTTTACGTTCATGTTAGACCCGGGGAACGCTTTGTCCATATTTTTTACAGTCTATGGCGGGAACACTTACAGTACCGAGTGACAAAAAACTACTTTCTGGGGCCTCGACAGCCCAAACAGTACATCCACACAGATAACTCCTATTTGATTACATTAAACGACTTTAACCCCTTTTGGCCGGGAACCCATTTTGGTCTTAGCATTATGCTATGCTTTAGCTATTGAAAAATAGCAGATCTACAAGCTCATAGCGCGCCACTCGAGCTTGTAGGTCTGCTATTTTTGATTTATTTTTAATAATGTGGTGCAAATCATTGAATATATATTTCAGAGCGAAAATTTGTAACTAAAATATTTGCTTCTGGGGGAGGTCCCTGGAACTACATATTTTGAGATGGGGGTCCGTGGCCCAATAGAGATAATTCTGGGGGTCCTTGACATGAAAAAGGTTGAGCACCACTGACTTTTCAGAAAAATGTTAGGATTTAGAAGCCTTTTTTTTAAATCGACGTCAGTCCAAAACGGGTGTAAACAACATGTAAATTAACTTTGCCACTCAATTTGTCTGATCATAAATCTTCAAATCTTTCAATGAAGTCTGTATGAGAAACTAAACCTGAGCCTGACAACTTAAGCTTTCTTAACTTGTCCATAAAGATGAAGATATCGCCATGACCTAACTTCGCCAAGGAGTTCCAGCTGGTCAGCACTTCCCGCTCTTGTGACCAAGAACATTCTCACCCTTACAGTGTGTGTGTGATGTGTGTTGTGTGTGTGTGTAGTGTGTGTGTGTGTGTGTGTGTGTGCGTGTGTACCATGGCTGTAGTATCCGTCGGAGTCAGCAGACTGTAAGCTGGTTTGCTGCTGCTAAGAGGATGTAAGGCAGGCATCTCCTCATCGGAGTCAAAACCTCCTCCAAACAAAGTGCTGGGGAGAGAGGAGAGAGGAGAGGAGAGGAGAGGAAGGGGGGAGAGGGAAGGAGAGGAGAGGAGAGGAGGGGAGGGGAGGGGAGGGGGAGGGGAGGGGAGGGGAGGGGAGGGGAGAGGAGAGGGAGGGGAGGGGAGGGGAGGGGAGAGGAGAGGAGAGGAGAGGAGAGGAGGAGGAGAGGAGAGGAGAGGAGAGGAGAGGAGAGGAGAGGAGAGGAGGGAGAGGAGAGGAGAGGAGAGGAGAGGAGAGTGGAGGAGTGGAGAGGAGAGGAGGAGGAGTGGAGAGGAGTGGAGAGGAGAGGAGTGGGTGGGTGAGGAGAGGTGTGGAGGTGAGTAGGAGTGGTGGGTGTGGTGTGGTGAGGATGTGTGTGAGGAGTGGAGTGGAGAGAGGAGAGAGAGGAGAGGAGAGGCAGCAGGAGAGGAGAGGAGAGGAGTAGGAGGATCTTCGAGGGATCTATACAGTGATACGGTGAATGCACATTCTGTGATTGGCAGTTCGATAGCTTAATTTACACTTTATACTATAGTTTATGTTCCTTGTATACAGTAGGTGCTTGTATACTGTTATTAACTTGAAAAATAACTATAAAAAACACAGGAAATATAATAGTGTGTATCGTGAAACTGCTTAAAATATATTGTGATATTGTTTTATTATTATTATATGAGTTTTTACGCGTTGCTTCTCAACGCATATTCTATGATACCCTTTCATCTGAAAAGAACTAATGACAGAAAACAGCCGATCTACAAGCTCACAACACGTCGCGCTGCGTCGCCGTTGTGAGCTTGTAGATCGGCTGTTTCATCGCTTGCGCACACGCTTCCCACAGAAGACGAGCTGGCTTCGATATGGAGTCCGAGTGACTGAAACGGGTCGTGGCGACTTGAGCAGTGTCGCTTTTGGCAGCCGATTTTGAGTCATACTCTCTTGAATAGTTTTCATGTAGTTTTAGTCACATTTTAGTCACCTGGAATGTCTCATAAGTATCATAAGATCTTTGTCGACTAAATCTACGGTTGATTTAGTCGCACAAAATGTATTTTTTGGTGGTGTAAAATGACTTATACTGGATCTCTTGTCCAACCAGTTTTTGTTGACGAAATTGTCAGAATATTTAGTCTTAGTTTTAGTCATCATAGCTTCATTTCTTTTTAGCTTCATCTTCATTTAGATTCCATTCCGTTTGTGTCAGTGGAAAAAAAGGTAGTCGACGGGACATTTTTTTAGACTTGGTTTTAGTCTACGAAATCAACACTGCGACTGAGAACTTGATCAATCCATGGACTCAGGGCTTAAACCCATTCTGACCTGAGATCAGATTCATACGAGGTTTCCGCCAGACACACACTGGTCTGATGAACCCATTCTGACCTGAGATCAGATTCTAAAAAATGTCAGTCGTTCTTTCGATTTTTTCAAAAATAGCAGACCTACAAGCTCGATATGAGCTTGTAGATCTGCTATTTTTAAATAGCTAAAGCATGACGTGATGCTGACACCAAAATGGGTGCCCGGTCAGAATGGCTTAAAGACCAAAAAGAATCCCAAGACTGAAAATGTTTTTTTCCCCCCGCAAATCTGCACTGATCTTCTAATGGGAATTTTAGAATGCCAACTACAGTGCCAGATATATGCATTATTGTGTGTATACATATATATTCCTTCCACGAAGTGTCTTTGCTCACCAATGTGCTCAGTCTAATTCACGCAGCTGTCAATCTAACTGACTTGACTCCTCCACGCTGTCAGCAAAGGTATACTTAGTTGTGTGTCGCCCTTATGTTTTAGCGCGGATCCTTGTATGGACATTCAGTGTGGCGTCCTCTGTTAGGACAAAGACTATAAGGACTGTCTGAGAATGGGGTTGGGGAGCTTGCACCCAGAGGGGCTGCTGGAACAGGCCGTTCCTCACTCTCTGTATGTTGTTTCTCTGCTGAATCTTCTTAAAGGGACACTTCAAAAAAATATATGTAATGACGTTTAGAAGCTTTAGAACACTTTCCTGGGGGTATTTATGTGTGTAATATGTGGTTTTAGATATTTTAGATTGTAGCAGTGAGCCTGTTGTCTCTGATGTCATGGACACTGGGCTCACTTCCTTCCTGGACTACATGTTGTCTCAGTAAGACAGCTCTCCCCCTATCCACAAGGAGGAGCAGTGCACCAAATAATTATGGGAATTGTAGTCCAGGAAGGTAGTGAGACCAGTGTCCATGACATCAGAGACAACAGGCTCACTGCTACAATCTAAAATATCTAAAACCACATATTACACACATAAATACCCCCAGGAAAGTGATCTAAAGCTTCTAAACGTCATTAACAAATATTTTTTTGCAAAAAGGGTGAAGTGTCCCTTTAATACATTCTCAATACTTCACCCTGAAGAACTTTGTCATTCCTTCATTTTTTGGACGATTATATATGTAATCGACAGCAATCTCATTTAATGACCCCCTAGTATGAAATCCTCAGGACTGAAATCCCGTCCCCGGGACTGAGAACTTTAACCCATTCAGGGCTATACAAGCTCATAGCTCATGAGCTTGTATAGGTCTGCTATTTTTGGACTCACAGACTGGTCTTGGCTCTGACCCTGGACTATAGCCCATTCTGACCCGGGCACCCATTTTTGGTGTCAGCATCATGTTATGCTTTAGCTATTGAAAAATAGCAGATCTACAAGCTCATATCGCGCCACCGAGTGGCGCGATACGAGCTTGTAGGTCTGCTATTTTTTGTACAAATCGAAGAACGACTGACATTTTTAGAATCTGATCTCAGGTCAGAATGGGTTAATCAGACCAGCGTGTGTCCAGTGGAAAACCTCGTATGAATCTGATCTCAGGTCAGAATGGGAATAGGGGTCCTATAGAGGACTCACAGACTGGTCTTGGCTCGGACCCTGGACGGGTCCTCGGCGCTGATTGATAAAGTAGCTCTTCTGTTTGGGGAAGTCCGCCGGCAGCTCCAGGTCTGAGATCAGGTCCATCACGTAGTCGTGGCCCGCTAGCTCCACCCACTGGCCGTGTTCCTTCATCAGAATGGAGCAGCCCTTCCACCACTCGGACACGCCCCTGCATGACACACACAACACACACACAACACACGTGAACCAATCAGAATGGAGGGAGCAGCCCTTCCACCACTCGGACACGCCCCTGTATGACACACACACACAACACGTGAACCAATCAGAATGGAGGAGCAGCCCTTCCACCACTCGGACACCCCCCCTGTATGACACACACACAACACACGTGAACCAATCAGAATGGAGGGAGCAGCCCTTCCACCACTCGGACACGCCCCTGTATGACACACACACACAACACACGTGAACCAATCAGAATGGAGCCAGTGTTGTTTTTGGCAGCAAATTTCTATTTTAGTTTTAGTCATATAGTCTCCTGAATAGTTTTCACTTAGTTTTAGTCACATTTTAGTCACCTGGAATGTTCTAGTGTTTAGTCTAGTTTTAGTCGACTAAATGTCATAAGATTTAGTCGACTAAATCTACAGGTGATTTTAGTCGACTAAAATGTATTTTTGCGGGCCTTGTTGCCGTCATAATGACTTATTTTACACTTGCTGAAAATAGCCAATCTACAAGCTCACAATTGTGAGCTTGTAGATCTGCTAATTTCACCATGCAACCAAGTGTAAAATGACTTATACTGGACCTGTTGTCCACTAGTCCTTCCTAACATTTTAGTCTAGTTTTGTATTTGTCGACGAAATTGTCAGTAAATTTAGTCTTAGTTTTAGTCACCATGCATAGCATAGTTTTAATTTAGTTTCCATTTAGTTTTCTTCAGTGGAAAAAGGTAGTCGACGAACATTTTCGTTCTTAGTTTTAGTCCACCACTCGGACACGCCCTGTATGACAGACACACAACACGTGAACCCGTTATATTATAAGACCTTGACCTTGCATGAATCATGACCAGTTTTCTGAAAAAGACCTACGTTGCTATATCAGCCGTGCTCAAACCTTAATAAAGACCTACGTTTCTATATCAGCCGTGCTCAAACCTTAATAAAGACCTACGTTTCTATATCAGCCGTGCTCAAACCTTTATAAAGACCTACGTTTCTATATCAGCCGTGCTCAAACCTTAATAAAGACCTACGTTTCTATATCAGCCGTGCTCAAACCTAAATAAAGACCTACGTTTCTATATCAGCCGTGCTCAAACCTTTATAAAGACCTACGTTTCTATATCAGCCGTGCTCAAAACACCTTTTCATGTCATCAAGTAACCCAAAGGTTATTATGCACTAGCCCTTACCCGTTGTGAGACGGGCGCAATACCCCCGCCCCCCCCCCCCCCCTTGTGGCCGCGGGGGGTACTGCGCCCTGGGTGCGTTTTCGCTTTTTTAATTCACTAATAAATTCATTATTAATCATTAAAATGTGTCAAATCAAATCGAAAAAAGGGCTTCGTTAGGCCCTACATATTATTATGGTCAATGCCTGTGTGAAAAGTGGGAGTGATTGGTGCAGGCGGTGAGGAGCTACTGTGTGTCACAGTGACACACAGACACACAGACAGACACACAGACAGACACACATACACACAGACACACATACACACAGACACACATACAGACACACACACAGACACACAGACACACACACACACACACAGACACACACACAGACACACAGACAGACACACAGACAGACACACAGACATTGACTGCATTATAGTATGATGATTTGGCCGCCTACCCCCCCCCCCCCCCCCATGGTCCTCCCAGAAGCACTGCAAAGATTTAAGGTAAAAATAAATAAACGATCCAAACATGGGTCCCGACCCACTGTTTGGACGATCTACAAGCATTGTAGATTGTCTATTTCAGGGGTTTTCAAATCGGTATCGGTATCTCAAAATCAAATGATCGGAATCAGATCGGGATGTTTGGGACATCCTAGCCTGACCTAAGCAGAGACATTTCTGGCCTAGATGGGAGGGTCGCGTCTCAGAAAAGCGCGCACCCTGATTGGATCTCATCGATCTGTCCGTCACCCCCGGCCCCTCCTCTCCCCCCTAGTGCAGCGCTACGTCACATCATTTAGAGCGACGCCTATGCCGAAGGGTTGACTCCCACTTTTAGACTGGTTCAGCCCACGGATTTTTTCGCCGTCGCATTTTTTTCGTCATCGCATTTTTTTCGTCATCGCATTTTTTTCGTCATCGCATTTTTTCATCATCGCAGTTTTTTCAGCATCGCAGTTTTTTCATCATCGCAATTTTTTCGCAACATTGCAATTCACCCTTTGTCAGCCTTCCCAGCTCAGCCAGGGCAAAGTGACACAACTTTGCAATTCACCCTTTGCAATTTTGACGACACATCTGACAAAATCTGATCAAAAGAGACACGTTTTTTCAGCCCCAAAAGCTCAAATATTTATTTATTTTTTCAAAAACCACTTATTCTGACTTGCTTTTTTGTGCTGACACACACGGTGGTCTATATTGTGTAAAGAGTTCTTTACACTGCATACAGACCAGTACATGACCAATTCTTTTTTTTTTCAATTTTTTCGCAATTTTTTCCCAGCTCAGCCAGGGCAAAGTGACACAACTTTGCCCTGTACAGAGAATAGAAATAGATTATACCATGCAGCATTAAAGTACATTTGATTTGAAGTCTAAAATGATTTCGCTGATCCGCCATCGGACAGAAGATATAATAATTGTTAATATTTGTAGAACCTGTGCCGTAGAACGTCTCCTGCCAGGTCCTCCCCGCTGGTCCACGAGTGGGTTGGACAGAGAAACGACACACCTAGAGAGAGAGAGAGGGAGGGTGTGTGTGTGTGTGTGTGTGTGTGTGTGTGTGTGTGTGTGTGTGTGTGTGTGTGAGAGAGAGAGAGAGAGAGAGAGAGAGAGTGAGGGGAAAAAATGTTTGATTGATTCATTTACATATTGACTAAAATTAATGCGTAAACATACTGTAATATTTAGGGATGTCCCGATCCGATCACATGATCGGAAATCTGGTCCGATAATGTCAATTTCAAATGATCAGGAATCGGAACGGGTGATCGGGACCTCCCTAGTATCAATATTATATCCTCCTCCCTAGTATCAATATTATATCCATATCATGAATGGATATTGTCTGTGATTTTGGATATAGTAGGCTACTATTGTGATATGGCATAAGTGTTCTATAATGTAAAAATATATATATAACGGAAACGGGAAAAAATCGGTATCGGTATCTCAAAATCAAATGATCGGAATCAGATCGGGATGTTTGGGACATCCTAGCCTGACCTAAGCAGAGACATTTCTGGCCTAGATGGGAGGGTCGCGTCTCAGAAAAGCGCGCACCCTGATTGGATCTCATCGATCTGTCCATCACCCCCGGCCCCTCCTCTCCCCCCTAGTGCAGCGCTACGTCACATAATTTAGAGCGACGCCTATGCGGAAGGGTTGACTCCCACTTTTAGACTGGTTCAGCCCACGGCTTTTTCCAGGCTTTCATCTTTCGCGCAGACGAAATGAAGCCTGGGTATCGAGGGCTAGGGACATCCCTAATAATATTTATATATACCGGTAATCTGTCCATAGAGCTCACAAAGTGTGACATCACTGTCGCTAGAGGGCGCTATGAGTGAAAGCACATAGAGAGGATTGATTGATTGATTGATTGATTGCTTTGCATGCATTTGTATTAATTTACTGTGCAAATCAGTACGGTACATGTTCAACTGCATTCTGCCATTGTCAAATTGAGAGGCTTGGTGTTCTGCCAACTGATCCTGCCAATGCTATGAATAATGAATGATTATTGAAACGTCACTCATTTCTCCCGTGGGATAAATGAGCCCGGTTACACGACACCCTGTTGGTTCTCTCCTCAAGCGCGTTGCACTGTTTGTTTGTGTTTGATTTTTTTGTATTTTGCAAAGCAGTTTTTAACGGTAGGGTAAGGGTGATTTTATTTGGTTAAAATAAGTGTTACAAACATCTAAATTCGGAAGGCGGCGGTGGCTCAGGGGTAGAGTGCCTGGATGGTAACCGCAAGGTTGCCAGTTCGAACCCGGGCTCCCCCAGAGTTACTGTCGAAGTGTCCTTGAGCAAGACACTGAACCCTAATTGCTCCCGATGTGCTAGTTGGTGCCTTGCATGGTTTCCGCTGCCATCGGTGTATGAATGTGTGTGTGAATGGGTGAATGTAATGCACAATCTCTGTAAAGCGCCTTGGATAAAGGCGCTATATAAATGCACCATTTACCATGATATATTATATATTGCTATAGAGTGTTTGTTCAGTAACAGGAGTCTCCATGTCTCTCCTGCTTTTTATTTTATATATTATTGTTTTATCCCACGATTTTGTAACCCATTTTTCACCTCTGTGTCAATCATCTAATGTGATCCTGGGCTCTACACACCCTCCACCAACCTAGTCCCCATATATGGGGACAAGGGGGAGAGCAACGGACTTGAACTCATGCTTCCTTCATGCCTGAGTGTCCAAGTTGCTCCTTTACACCTGACAGAGGGGAGTTTCCCTGGTTGGACGTAGCGCGTGGAAGGAACACGTTATTCCCACCAGTTCCTTTCCCCTCCATCAGGCGCCCTGGCTGGCCAGGGGGAGGCAGTTTAGGTGACCAGGATTACTGCATGTTTTTTGTGAGGGTACCTACCCTAGGGGACACGGGGAGAACATGCAAAACTCCACACAGAAAGGCCCTTTCTCCAACCCCGCCTTCGAGTATGGGCACTGATGACGCGGAAGAGAAACACGCCGAAACACGCCGAACCCAGGAACCTTCTAGCTGTGAGGCGACAGCACTACCAACGGCAACTGTGCCACCGTGCCCCCCTCTCCTGCTTTTTATTAAACAGAAAATGTATTTCAGGTTGGGACACCATCCAATCAGGATAGAGAACGCAGTCAGGATTTAATTCCTTTTCATTTGATGATGTGTTTCTAATAACCTATTATATATTGGGTTGTAAAAAGTGTGTTTGTTTCTTATTATTATTTGTCATTTCTTATTATTTGTCATTTATTTATTACAAATCGAACAAATCTCACTGAACAAATCTCACTGCGGTAACGTGTTTGACAAATCGAACAAAATCTCAAATCGAATAAATCGAATCGAACAAATCTCAAATCGAACAAATCTCAAATCGAACATCGAACGTTGAACGTGTGTGACAAATCGAACAAATCTCACAACTTCAAATCGAACAAATCTCAAATCGAACAAAATCTCAAATCGAACAAAATCTCAAATCGAACAAATCTCAAATCGAACAAATCTCAAATAAAATTTGAATAAAAAAATAGAAAAAAAAATTAAAAAAAGGAAAAAAAAATTAAAAAAAACTCGCGCTATCGAGGAAGCGCGAGTTTTTTTTCCAATTTTCTCATTTCTCATTTCTTATTATTTCTCATTTCTTATTATTTCTCATTTTTTCATTTCTTATTATATTTCC
Source organism: Protomyctophum parallelum (assembly GCF_964188405.1). NCBI lineage: Eukaryota > Metazoa > Chordata > Actinopteri > Myctophiformes > Myctophidae > Protomyctophum > Protomyctophum parallelum. Next base: position 50,215,106 of record NC_139708.1, read on the forward strand.
TATTTATTTTCCTATTTTTTTCCAATTGTTATCTTTTTCCTATATTTCCTATTTATTTTCCTATTTCTTTCCAATTGTTATTTTTTCCTATTTTTTATTTTATTTTGCTTTCTTATTCTTTTCCTATTTTTTCCAATTTTTTTTTCTTATTTCTTTCTTATTATTATTTCTCATTTCTTATTATTTCTCATTTTTGTTTGTCTCAAATAGAAAAAAAGAAAATTGAAAAAAAAGAAAAAAAATCTAATTTCTTATTATTCCTCATTTCTGATTATTTCTCGCGCTATCGAGGAAGCGCGAGTTTTTTCTTATATTTTTTCAAAAACTCGCGCTTCCTCGATCCTCGATCATTTCTTATTATTTCTCATTGCTCGCGCTATCGAGAAAGCGCGAGTTTTTCTCGTGCTATCGAGGAAGCGTGAGTTTTTCTCGCGCTATCGAGGAAACGCGAGTTTTTGAATAGAAATAGGAAAATAAATAGAAAAAGTAAGAAACTCGCGCTTCCTCGATAGCACGAGTTTTTTTTTTTTTCTTTTTTTTTTTTCATTTCTCATTTCTTATTATTTCTAATTTTTTTCCAATTGTTTCTTATTTTTTTCTTATTTTTTCTTCTTATTATTTCTCATTTCTTATTATTTATTACAAATCGAACAAATCTCACTGCGGTTATGTGTGTGACAAATCTAACAAAATCTCAAATCAAACAAAATCTCAAATCGAACAAATCTCAAATCGAACAAATCGAATCGAACAAATCTCAAATCGAACAAAATTTCAAATCGAACAAAATCTCAAATCGAACAAATCTCAAATAAAATTTGAATTAAAAAATAGAAAAAAAATAAAAATAAGGAAAAATAAATTAAAAAAACTCGCGCTATCGAGGAAGCGCAACTTTTTTTTCCAATTTTTTTCCTCATTTCTCATTTCTTATCATTTCTCATTTCTTATTATTTCTCATTTATTATTTATCTTTTTTCATTTCTTATTATAATTATTTCCTATTTTATTTCCTATTTCTTTCCAATTGTTATTTTTTTCCTATTTTATTTCTCATTTCTCATTTCTTATTATTTCTCATTTCTTATTATTTCTCATTTTTTCATTTCTTATTATATTTCCTATTTCTTTTCCTATTTCTTTCCAATTGTTATCTTTTTCCTATATTTCCTATTTATTTTCCTATTTCTTTCCAATTGTTATTTTTTTCCTATTTTTTATTTTATTTTATTTCTTATTCTTTTCCTATTTTTTCCTATTTTTTTTCTTATTTCTTTCTTATTATTATTTCTCATTTCTTATTATTTCTCATTTTTGTTTGTCTCAAATAGAAAAAAATAAAATTGAAAAAAAAGAAAAAAAAATCTAATTTCTTATTATTCCTCATTTCTGATTATTTCTCGCGCTATCGAGGAAGCGCGAGTTTTTTCTTATATTTTTTCAAAAACTCGCGCTTCCTCGATAGCGCGAGAAAAACTCACGCTTCCTCGATAGCACGAGTTTATAAGAAATATAGTATATAAGAAAAAAAATTAAAACTCGATTTTTTTTCTTATTTCTTTTCCTATTTTTTCCTCATTTCTCATTTCTTATTATTTCTCATTGCTCGCGCTATCGAGAAAGCGCGAGTTTTTCTCGTGCTATCGAGGAAGCGTGAGTTTTTCTCGCGCTATCGAGGAAACGCGAGTTTTTGAATAGAAATAGGAAAATAAATAGAAAAAGTAAGAAAACTCGCGCTTCCTCGATAGCACGAGTTTTTATTTTTTTTCTTATTTTTTTCATTTCTCATTTCTTATTATTTCTCATTTCTTATTATTTCTAATTTTTTTCCAATTGTTTCTTATTTTTTTCTTATTTTTTCTTATTATTATTTCTCATTTCTTATTATTTATTACAAATCGAACAAATCTCACTGCGGTTATGTGTGTGACAAATCGAACAAAATCTCAAATCGAACAAAATCTCAAATCGAACAAATCTCAAATCGAACAAATCGAATCGAACAAATCTCAAATCGAACAAAATTTCAAATCGAACAAAATCTCAAATCGAACAAATCTCAAATCGAACAAATCTCAAATAAAATTTGAATTAAAAAAAAGAAAAAAAAAGAAAAAAAATTAAAAGAAAATTAAAAAAACTCGCTTCTTATTATTTCTCATTTATTATTTCTCTTTTTTCATTTCTTATTATATTTCCTATTTTATTTCCTATTTCTTTCCAATTGTAATTTTTTTCCTATTTTTTTCCTATTTTATTTTCTTATTATTTCTCATTTCTTATTATTTCTATTTTTTTCATTTCTTATTATATTTCCTATTTCTTTCCAATTGTTATTTTTTCCTATATTTCCTATTTATTTTCCTATTTCTTTCCAATTGTTATTTTTTTCCTATTTTTTATTTTATTTTCTTTCTTATTCTTTTCCTATTATTTTTTCTTATTTCTTTCTTATTATTATTTCTCATTTCTTATTATTTCTCATTTTTTTCCAATTGTTTCTTATTTTTTTCTTATTTTTTCTTATTATTATTTCTCATTTCTTATTTATTACAAATCGAACAAATCTCACTGCGGTTATGTGTGTGACAAATCTAACAAAATCTCAAATCAAACAAAATCTCAAATCGAACAAATCTCAAATCGAACAAATCGAATCGAACAAATCTCAAATCGAACAAAATTTCAAATCGAACAAAATCTCAAATCGAACAAATCTCAAATCGAACAAATCTAAAATCGAACATCGAACGTTGAACGTGTGTGACAAATCTCACAAATCTCACAAATTCAAATCTCACAAATCTCAAATCGAACAAAATCTCAAATCGAACAAATCTCAAATCGAACAAATCTCAAATCGGCAAATCGAACAAATCTCACTGCGGTAACGTGTGTGACAAATCTCACAAATCTCACAAATTCAAATCGAACAAATCTCAAATCGAATCGAACAAATCTCAAATCGAACAAATCTCAAATCGAACATCGAACGTGTGTGACAAATCGAAGAAATCGAACTAATTCAAATCGAACAAATCTCAAATCGAACCAAATCTCAAATCGAACAAATCTCAAATCGAACAAATCTCAAATCGAACAAATCTCAAATCGACAAATCGAACAAATCTCACTGCGGTAACGTGTGACAAATCTCACAAATTCAAATTGAACAAATCTCAAATCGAAAAAATCTCAAATCGAACAAATCGAATCGAACAAATCTCAAATCGAACATCGAACATTGAACGTGTGTGACAAATCGAAGAAATCGAACCAATTCAAATCGAACAAATCTCAAATCGAACCAAATCTCAAATCGAACAAATCTCAAATCGAACAAATCTCAAATCGAACAAATCTCAAATCGAACAAATCTAATCGAACAAATCTCAAATCGAACATGTGACAAATCTCACTCCGGTAACGTGTGACAAATCGAACAAATCTCACAATTTCAAATTGAACAAATCTCAAATCGAACAAAATCTCAAATCGAACAAATCTCAAATCGAACAAATCTCAAATCGAACATCGAACGTGTGACAAATCTCACAAATCTCACAAATTCAAATCGAACAAATCTCAAATCGAACAAATCTCAAATCGAACAAATCTCAAATCGACAAATCGAACAAATTTCACTGAGGTAACAAATCGAACAAATCTCACAAATTCAAATCTCACAATTCTCAAATCGAACAAAATCTCAAATCGAACAAATCTCAAATCGAACAAATCTCAAATCGAACATGGAACGTTGAACGTGTGTGACAAATCTCACAAATCTCACAAATTAAAATCGAACAAATCTCAAATCGAACAAAATCTCAAATCGAACAAATCTCAAATCAAACAAATCTCAAATCGAACAAATCTCAAATCGACAAATCTCACTGCAGTAACGTGTGTGACAAATCGAACAAATCTCACAAATTAAAATCGAACAAATCTCAAATCGAACAAAATCTCAAATCGAACAAATCTCAAATCGAACAAATCTCAAATCGAACAAATCTCAATTATTTCTATTTTTTCCTATTTTTTCCTATTTTTCTTCCTATTTTTTTTCCTTTTTTCCAATTTTTTCCTATTCTTTCCTATTTTTTTTCCTATTTTATTTGCTATTTTTTTCCTATTTTTTCCCCTATTTTCTTCCTTATTTTCTCATTTCTCATTTCTCATTATTTCTCATTTCTCATTTTTTCTCATTTCTTATTATTTCTCATTTCTCATTTCTTATTATTTCTCATTTCTCATTTCTTATCATTTCTCATTTCTTATTATTTCTCATTTCTCATTATTTCTCATTTCAATTTTTTTCTCATTTCTCATTTCTTATTATTTCTCATTGTTTCTCATTTCTCATTATTTCTCATTTCCTATTATTTCTCATTTCTCATTTCTGTGTCTGTGCCGTAAACATGGAGTAGGGACTTTCATCTCGATAAACCTGTAAACAATTTGCACTGCTGTTATATCAGCGCTGTGCCTCCATGCCCAAAAGAACAGTGCGTGGCTGCATGCGTATAGTGCGAGAGAGAGAGAGAGAGGGGGGGGTCCAGTCCCAGACGGCACGACACACGGCACGTTATGAGTATATTTTATCACCATTGATTTCACTGTGTAGGCTAGTAGAACACATTGATAAAAGTCCCCCCTGTTGCGTTTCCAATTGCTGCGGATGACAGTGTGAAGGCAAACCACAGCAAATTAAATATGCAAGAATCCCAATTTCCCCGCCCATACGCATCGAGTCTACCGAAGTATTAGGTGGGAATGTGACCTAAATCTCCTAGCGGCAGCAGAGAGAGAGAGAGAGAGAGAGAGAGAGAGAGAGAGAGAGAGGACAGGCTCACCGTCTAAGCAATACACCTGCAGCACCATGTTAGCCTTCTTCCTATTGGCCGTCCACTCCAGCAGGGACAGCGGATAGGTCCGTGCGGTCTCGAGGGCGGGGCCTGCACTCAACTGGGACTTCTGATTGGCCTGGATGAGTCTGTGTTGCAGCAGCGCCTGGCAACCAACGGGGGCATGGTCAGACACAAACCTGTAGAGACACAGGTCAAGGGTCAAGTGAAGCATTAGATTTATTCAGTAGTTAATTAAGGTCAAGTAGATCATTATGATGCCTTTGAATGTCCTCACTCATTGCATGCCATATTTGTTACTTACCGCATACAGTGTTACAAGACACACACACACACAGACACACACACACACAGACACACACACACACACACACACACACACACACACACACACACACACACACACACACACACACACACACACACACACACACACACACACACACACACTATACAATAGAACATAACAAGGATAATAGAATAACAAAACAAAGACACAACCTCAAGACCTAAGCCGAAAAAATAGTCCCCATGAGCTGAGTAAGGAAGCTGCCATTTCCATTCACGAAAATATATTTTAAAATATCCTTATAAGATGCTAAGCAACAAGCTATATAATGCTTAGATGATTCAAATAAATGTGCGCGACTGTAAAGACGAAACGGAAGTGGGGAGGAGGCTCCACTTCCACTTTATCGCTTACTCATGACAGCGCTTCCGTTGCTCCATTTTAGTCGACTAAATCTACAGTTGATTTAGTCGACTAAAATGTATTTTGGCGGGTCTTGATGCCGTCGTAATGCAATGCAACATGCAACCAAGTGTAAAATGACTTATACTGGATCTCTTGTCCACTAGTCCCTTCCTAACATTTGAGCCTAGTTTTTATTTGTCGACGAAAATTGTCAGTATATTTATAGTCTTATAGTATTACTGTATTAGTCATCGTAGCTTACTAACTGTATGATGAAGCATTTGGAAATTGCGAGAGGCAACCGTCTGGTAACGTGAGACTAGTATCATTAGTAGGAAGAGTTATTCAGTTTGTGTGCCTTGCGGTGTGCATGTGAAGAGTTATTCAGTTTGTGTGCCTTGCGGCGCGCATGGCATGTGCGGCGTAATAGCCCTCACTTCAGCAGGTGTTTCTCCAGCTTGGGCGACGGCGCGAAGGCGCAGGCGCAGGCCAGCAGCAGCAGCCAGCCCCGGTCGGCGTTGTGGGGGTTGAAGTTCCGCCACACCTGATTGGCCACCTGGGACATGATCTCGTCCCGAAGGCCCGGCGAGGAGAGGCCCCGCTGGATGATGTAGTTCCCAAACAGGTTCTCGGGAGCGCCGTTCAGGTGGGGGTCTCCCATGAACCTCAACACCTATACACACAGAACACACAGAGCAGAAGACCGTTCAGGTGGGGGTCCCCCATGAACCTCAACACCTACACACAGAACACACAGAGCAGAAGACCGTTCAGGTGGGGGTCCCCCCATGAACCTCAACACCTACACACAGAACACACAGAGCAGAAGACCGTTCAGGTGGGGGTCTCCCATGAACCTCAACACCTACACACAGAACACACAGAGCAGAAGACCGTTCAGGTGGGGGTCCCCCCATGAACCTCAACACCTACACACAGAACACACAGAGCAGAAGACCGTTCAGGTGGGGGTCCCCCATGAACCTCAACACCTACACACAGAACACACAGAGCAGAAGACCGAAGGAAATTAGGATCACAGAGATGTTCACTTTATCCTTGCCCGGAAAATCTGGTTTTAACCAACCCGATCTCACCCAAACATGGTGAAATAACACAAATTGCAATTCTGTATATTATAGACTTACTAGAAAACCATCAAAATCTGTTACATATTACACTGAAATCTTCCCCATAGACCGGCCGCGACTCAGTCCTGTCCGAGTTGCAACCCGTTATAAAGCACAGAATCGTAGATAATGTTGTGGGGAGTATTGCCAGTCCTTGTTATTTCACCGTGCTTTGGGTGAAATGGGGCTGTACTGTCTTTGGCGCCTGATGTTCAACAGCGGAAGCCATAAAGGTCTCATCTTGGTGTAGGACTGGCCAATATAGAGGGTATGCGCGTGACATCATCATCCTATAGATAGAAGTTATGCGGGTACACCTAGTAGTGAGTGGGAAAAAAAAACGACTTTCTGGCCTTGGCAGCTCATACATCCAAACAGAAAAGTCCTATTTGGTTGCGTTAAACAAGGTTAAACTCACTTTGCAACTCACTTTGCCACTCGATATGCCACTCAAATGATGCATGAGCATACCCTCTAGTCTATAGCTTCAAATCATGAATGCCACACTTATTTCAAACTTTTGCACAGCTTATCCACAGCTGATGTTAGACTCTATAACCTCAATGAATCCAAACCGAGTCAACAAATCAGGCTTTGTATCTGTAACTCTTCTAGATGACAAACATATTGGGTCAAGGGACAGGTTCACAGACGATTCACAGACGCCTTTTGGAACACTAGTTCACAGAAGAAGGGAGTGAGAGCACAGACGAGGTCCCACCATGATGAAAAGTCCCAGGGCTTCTTCTCTGAGGTCCTCGTCTATCCGGGTCAGGGGTGCCTCGATAGGAACCATCAGCATTCCAAACTTTGGTTCCTACATGGATAGGAGAGGTACATCTCATTAACCATACACCCAATAGAGGTACATCTTATTAACCATACACCCAATAGAGGTACATCTTATTAACCATACACCCAATAGAGGTACATCTTATTAACCATACACCCAATAGAGGTACATCTCATTAACCATACACCCAATAGAGGTACATCTTATTAACCATACACCCAATAGAGGTACATCTTATTAACCATACACCCAATAGAGGTACATCTTATTAACCATACACCCAATAGAGGTACATCTCATTAACCATACACCCAATAGAGGTACATCTCATTAACCATACACCCAATAGAGGTACATCTCATTAACCATACACCCAATAGAGGTACATCTTATTAACCATACACCCAATAGAGGTACATCTTATTAACCATACACCCAATAGAGACACAAGAGGAGGTACATCTCATTAACCATACACCCAATAGAGACACAAGAGGAGGTACATCTCATTAACCATACACCCAATAGAGACACAAGAGGAGGTACATCGTATTAACCATACATAGAGTGTCAGCAAAATCACCACCAAATGCAAGAGAAAACCAACATAGAAGGTGCTAGAAGGATATGTTACTGTACTATAATAATGTATAACAGACCCTGAAGTAGGTCTGTGCATAGCGGTATAAGGATATGTTACTGTACTATAATAAGGTGTAACGGACCCTGAAGTAAGCCTGTGCGTAGCGGTAGAAGGGTGTTCTATAATAATGTATAACAGACCCTGAAGTGGGCCTGTGTGTAGCGGTAGAAGGGTGTTCTATAATAATGTATAACAGACCCTGAAGTAGGCCTGTGCGTAGCGGTAGAAGGGTATGTTACTGTACTATGATAAGGTATAACAGACCCTGAAGTAGGCCTGTGCGTAGCGGTAGAAGGGTGTACTATAATAAGGTATAACAGACCCTGAAGTAGGCCTGTGCGTAGCGGTAGAAGGGTGTTCTATAATAAGGTATAACAGACCCTGAAGTAGGCCTGTGCGTAGCGGTAGAAGGGTGTTCTATAATAAGGTATAACAGACCCTGAAGTAGGCCTGTGCGTAGCGGTAGAAGGGTGTTCTATAATAATGTATAACAGACCCTGAAGTGGGCCTGTGTGTAGCGGTAGAAGGGTGTTCTATAATAATGTATAACAGACCCTGAAGTGGGCCTGTGTGTAGCGGTAGAAGGGTGTTCTATAATAAGGTATAACAGACCCTGAAGTAGGCCTGTGCGTAGCGGTAGAAGGGTGTTCTATAATAAGGTGTAACAGACCCTGAAGTAGCATAGAGTTATTATTATTATAGAGAAGGCACCCAGAGGAAACCCTGAGGCGAAATGGACATAGTGGCCGGATTTGGTATTGCAGCTCGAGCCTCGCGCTGCTCCGTTGACTATCATTGCGCACGTTCATGTGATTGGGGCCATGACACGTGAACGAATGTTTCATACGTGAACGCGCACAAACGGCACAATGATAGTCAACGGCAGCGCGTTCATGTGTTTGTAACCAATCAATCCCAGAATGCACTCTGTTCCTACCAGGAAGGAGGAGTGAATCCGCCTCATGCGCTTTTGAGCAACTCAATGCAAGTGGATGGAAGGAGAACTCGGGTGTCTTCTCTATAGATATATAACTCTATGTGAAGTAGGCCTGTCCGTAGCGGTAGAAGGGTGTTCTATAATAATGTATAACAGACCCTGAAGTAGGCCTGTCCGTAGCGGTAGAAGGGTGTTCTATAATGAGGTATAACAGACCCTGAAGTAGGCCTGTGCGTAGCGGTAGAAGGGGTAATTGTTGATGTCCAGAGGCAGGGTGTGCTGAGCCTCCTCCCTGATGTGCGGAGCCTGGAGCATGGCCAAGCAGTCTGAATGCAACACCTTACCACCTGGAGAGAGAGAGGGATGGGGGGGAGGGAGAGAGGGGGAGAGAGAGAGAGAGAGAGAGAGAGAGAGAGAGGGAGAGAGAGAGAGAGAGGGAGAGAGGGAGAGAGGGAGAGAGGGAGAGAGGAAGAGAGGGAGCGAGGGAGAGAGACAGACAGACAGACAGACAGACGGACAGACGGACAGACGGACGGACGGACGGACGGACAGAGAGAGTGGGGGGGGAGAGAGAGAGACATTACTTCAGAATTATTTTAATCAGAAGTTTTTATTCTGAATGAAAAGCCCTCATGTAACCGCGGCCACTGACTTAGTGCTGTCTGCAGTAAGGCTCCCAGCTCGGCAGGAATCACCAGGTGTGTGACATTCACCACCTCTCTCTTCATCAGCTCCTGGAGAAAAAAAAGAGAGAGAGAGAGAGAGAGAGAGAGAGAGAGAGAGAGAGAGAGAGAAGAGAGAGAGAGAGAGAGAGAGAGAGAGAGAGAGAGAGAGAGAGAGAGAGAGAGAGAGAGAGAGAGAGAGCATCAATGTGTGTGCGTGCGTGCAACCTTTTTTGCGTGCGTGCAAGCGTGTGTGCCTGAAAGTGTGTGAGTCCCTGGTTTTGTAAGAAAAAGGAGCTAGTTCTTTTCAATTTCCAGCAATATCCTGAGAACACTGTGTCGATTATGACCTGCTTTGGCACACTGTCAGTCAGTATAGAACATTAAAAACATTACATAGAATACACAAATGCATTACAGTACAATTTCAAATGCATTCCCATAATAACACAGTAGCAGTGATGGGCTGTAGGGATTAGGTGGTACGGTAGAGCTATTTAAAGATGGAGTGCCGTGATTCCATAGGGTTAATGTACGGCAGGTATCTTTTGATTGCAAACCATGCAACTATTAGGGTTTAGCTTCCATGTGTTGGTCTGAGTATGTATGCACAGATGACACAACTATTAGGGTTTAGCTTCCATGTGTTGGTCTGAGTATGTATGCACAGATGACACAACTATTAGGGTTTAGCTTCCATGTGTTGGTCTGAGTATGTATGCACAGATGACACAACTATTAGGGTTTAGCTTCCATTGGTCTGAGTATGTATGCACAGATGACACAACTATTAGGGTTTAGCTTCCATGTGTTGGTCTGAGTATGTATGCACAGATGACACAACTATTAGGGTTTAGCTTCCATGTGTTGGTCTGAGTATGTATGCACAGATGACACAACTATTAAGGTTTAGCTTCCATGTGTTGGTCTGAGTATGTATGCACAGATGACACAACTATTAGGGTTTAGCTTCCATGTGCTGGTCTGAGTATGTATGCACAGATGACACAACTATTAGGGTTTAGCTTCCATGTGTTGGTCTGAGTATGTATGCACAGATGACACAACTATTAGGGTTTAGCTTCCATTGGTCTGAGTATGTATGCACAGATGACACAACTATTAGGGTTTAGCTTCCATGTGTTGGTATGAGTATGTATGCACAGATGACACATTAGGGTTTAGTTTCCATCTGTTGGTCTGTGTACAGTATGTACAGTATGCTCAGATGACACAAAGGTTTGATCCTTACCCTGTCTCTTCGCCTGCGGTCATCCCAACGCACCTGTAAACAGCAAACGACAATTACAATAACTGTAACATTACTGTAGAACTATCGTGAACCCCCAAAAATGGCCCTTGGATAAGCACAAGTAAGGAAAGCTATAGGCTATATGTTGCTTTGAAAACCGGCATTGAAATATCGTGTTTGCTGTTCTTCTTATGGTCAAAAGGGAGAATTGGTGAGGTTGAGGGTTGAGGTATATGCAACATAGGGAAACCTTGTTGGTGTTGTAGACATTTTGAAGACTATTTGGGCATTGTGAGCACGCCAGTTTAAGTTGTTTCATTAAGTATTTATTTGATATTAATTTCCTCTATAAACCCATTGTAATTTCAAACTCCATTTTAACCATGTTAGATTAATTGAAAACAGGCCTTCTAATCAATTACTTTTCTCATGTATTTTTTAATAAAGCTTTTTTTAATAGGAAAGGGATAAAGTCTGATAAAAGGATTATCAAATATCTAAATTAATCAATAAATGTAAAAACTGTATGCGGTTGCTCTCAAAAGCCTGAGTAGGCCTAATATGACAAGTAAGACGCGCAAACGCGGGAAGCGAACGCAGCTCGTGTGTGTGTGGTTGTGTGTGTGTGTGTGTGTGTGTGTGTGTGTGTGTGTGTGTGTGTGTGTGTGTGTGTGTGTGTGTGTGTGTGCTACAGCTGCGCCCTGTGTGTGTGTGTGTGTGTGCTACAGCTGCGCCCTCTGGTGGCGGGCGGGTGGTGTAACAGCGGGACAGACAGACAGACACACAGACACACAGACACACAGACATTCAGCCCTTGCTGTCATAGTAAGTGGCTCACTGCGTTCGCAATCACATGACCCCGAGCATGTTTGAAAGTGAAATATCCAGTTAATAAAAGGATAACAATAGCGCGTACTGTACTCGTACTGTACCTTGCAGTATCTTTTGCGGTTGACGTACATGTTGACCGTTGAACGAAACTGGATCAGACTCTGTCTCATAATGGCATAGCGCCTCCTGGAGGAGGGGAGGTCACACAACATGATATGGATAATATTATCAGCTGTATAGCCTAAATTAAGCTATAAAATGCAAACCTTATGACAAAATAAATATTGATAAGTTGCTGGTTTGACAGGAGAGTATTTCCTGTGCATGAAAGATGTACACATTTTCATTAATTATTTTCAAAAAATCACACCTGTGTGAACTGAGTGGTGCAACTCCTCCCCCCCCCCCCCCCCCCCCTCTCTCTCTCTCTCTCTCATTAGCAGGCAACAGTGCAGCACTATCTCTCTCTCTCTCTCTCTCTCTCTCTCTGTTTCTGGCACAACAGCGCCCCTACTGGTACTCAGTCATACTGGTGCTCATAGTCACATAGGTAGGTTAACGTCACACATACTGTAGGTGAAGACGGACATTGCTGTTTCCTTGGAGTGGTTGCACCACTCCACTAAACCACACACATACTAGGATTTACCACGCTTAAATCTCTCTTTCTTATTTTGAACCCGAGTTTCCCCCGAATGACAAATGCATGATCTCTCCTTTGATTGTAATTATTATTGTCTCCACCAGGCCGAAGGCATGGGGGGAGAGTATGTTTTGCACTCCGTCCGTCCGTCCGTCCGTCCGTCCGTCCGTGTGTGTGTGTACGTCCGTCCGTGTGTCCGTCCGTGTGTCCGTGAGCAGCTAATCTCGGCCACCGTTAACCCGGTCGATGCCAAATTTTGCACACACACTCCCTGGATGCCAACGATGAACCTCTGCCCCAAACTTTCCAGAACGGCCTGTTATAGCGCCACCGCTTTGTGCAAAACAAGGTTTTGCACAGTACACCTACAGATTTCGTCCAAACATCACGCAAATTGGTACACAGTCTCTCTAGAGCCATTCAACGAAACCAGTCTTTCAGATTTCTCAGACTCCATCCTGATTGGTTAAGATTGGCTTCCAAAGTTCACAGGAGTGCTCAGTTTCAAACAAAATGCTGCAAATCATGAACACATCGCGTGATTTCCGTGAAATTGTGCACCCACATTCCCACTAGGCCGAGGACGAAATGCCACATGAACAATTTCAACTCAGCCTCAAGGTGGCGCTATAACTGGCCTAGAGGCCAAGGAAAAACCTTTGCCTGGAATTCTTCACATCTGCTCATCCTGGTGGAGACCTGTGCCCAGAAGGGCACTTTTTCTAGTTCCATATTGTATTGACTTTATTTTCCTTATTCAGCGTATTTTATTGTATACACGTCTTTATTCTTTGACCAGTGCACACTGCACACACTCTCTTTTTAAAGCAGGAGGGGATGGCAAGTGAGGTAGAGAGAGAGAGAGGCTCACCAGGAACTTGGTTGCTAGTTTTGAATGTGCTCCATGTACACAGAATAACCTGATACTTCCTTCACAGGTTTTACCAATAATACTAATTAAGACATAACTCTGAGGCTCTGAGACTGTACAAATGGAACCGTACGGGTCCATTTGTACAGTCTCAGAGTTACAGATCCGTACGGGAGCATTTGGAACCCACTCAATGACACTTTGAGACCCACTGAGGCAGAGCTTGAGCATGCACCATAGCAGCAGACTCTGTTTGACCAGAATGGAACAACATAGTATCATCGTTAACAGCCTGGGAAGGAAGTACAGAGGGAAGGGGCTTTCCAAAGTTCTTTCCAAAATGGCGCGTATAGTGTGCACAGAGCGCACTAAAGACCACGAAGCCCGTTGAGAACGTGCACAGAGCGCTCTGAAACCATGAAGACCCGTCGAGAACGCGTATACCTGGCGAGGAAGCCTCGGCAGCGCGCCTGGAGGGCCACGATCCTCCAGCGGAAGGACATGATGAGCGAGCGGAGCAGGAACATGCGGGTGTAGCGCTGCAGCGTGCGGGCCGCCACGTGGCGCACGCGCTCGCGCTTGAACTCCAAAAGCTGGTACACGTCCTCCTTCAGAAACAACTGGCACGCGTACAGAGCAGGGGGGGGGGGGGGGGGGGGGGGGAGGGCAAAGATCAGAGCCGGAGGAAATAAATAATTATACAACAGGTCGTTAAGAGGAAGCAATCTGATTGGTTGAAACGGTTTCTAGCCGTTGATCAAACCAGCACTGATCACCACCTACTCAAAACAAAGAATTCAGCCGCTCTGTTTTCCCAGAGCGCTAGCAAACTCGGTGGCTAGGCTAGCTAGTTTCTTTGGACATTTGTGGTCGTAGTGACTACATCTGTCATTAAAAATATATATTTTTTCAGCGATTTTCTTAGTTTTAAGGGTAAAGGTCATTACACACTGGCGAATTGGCGACGCGATATATTCGTGCGAATAATTCGCATTTAAAAAAAAACAATTGAAGTCCATGCAAGCTTCCACATCAGTGGCGAATGTGCGAATGTGCGAAAATGCGACCGTTTTCGCTTTTATTTGTTCGCTCTGGTGTCGTATTTTGCAGAGATTCGCAGGCGAACTGCAACATGCAATATTTCGCATTTTCAGATCGCTTATTCGCATCGCGTCGCTAATTCGCCAGTGTGTAATGACCTTAACTGTTGTAGAATTGCAATATTACACTCGAGCCCCTACTGCATCACTGTCGTGGCAATAATCACGTTAAACAACACCCTCTCGTGTAATATTGCTTAATTATACAACAGGTCGTTTCGAGGAAGCAATCCGATTGGTTGAAATAGCCATCTATCTAGCCGTGCTTCAAACGAGCATGATGGAACGCCTAATCAAAACGTAAAAATCAGCTGTGCCAATCAGCTGTCACAGAGAGGGTTGCTAGGCTAGCGATTTTCTAGGGGCATTTTCGGTCGTAGTGGCTACATCTGTCATCTTAGATATAATGACATTTCACTTGTTGACGTGTTTTTTTCTTAAGGGTAAACTGTTGTATAATCGCAATATTACACTCGAGGGTCGTGCTTTACCGTCATTAATGGCACTTCTGTGCTGCTTACAGAACTGGCCTATCGGCTTGTTCCTGCAGCAACGCAGGCGTGCCAATAATGGTGATAAAAGCAACACACCCTCTCGTGCAATATTGCTTAATTGTGCACTTGAGCCTACTACTGTAACTAGTCTTGCATTTTTATTTTTGGAGTGCGGCTATTTCCACTTTATGGTTTTCTGAAAGGCATCAGCTTGTATATGGATGAGAGTATTCATATAGTCGATGTCTCATCATGAGACATCGACTATATGAAGAGAATTGATAAACGTTGAGTCTCACCTTGCTGACTCCCACATAGAAACATCCGGGTACGAGCGGGTACATTTTACTCAGCATGATGACACAGTTATCTCCAGTAGCTTCAGGGATCTGATGCATCCCCACTATGGACTTATACCTAGCAGAGATGACGCGCACGCACGCACGCACGCACGCACGCACGCACGCACGCACGCACACACGCACACACACACGCACACACACACACACACACACACACACACACACACACACAGCAGATGAACATTTGCTATCGGCTAACTCTGGTATAGTTCTTCAAAATGGTAACATGGTAACTTTACATAATTTTATGAACTATAGCATTCTCAAACTTTTTCACATTTTCATGTCATGGACCCACGAATTGATATACATTTAGCCACAGACCCTTAGAGTATATATGAATAGAGACGGCACCCAGAGGAAACCCCGAGGCCAAATGGACATAGTGGCCGAATTTGGTATTGCATCGTGGGCCCAAACACATGAACGCGCTGGTCCGTTGACTATCATCGTGCACGTTCACGGCTGCAGCACGTTCGTGCTCGTTCCTGCACGTTCAACGGCAGCGCTTTCATGTGTTTGGGGCAAATCCCAACCCAGAATGCACTCTGTTCCTATACCCGGAAGGAGGAGTGAAATCGCCTCGTGCGCTTTAGAACAACTTAATGCAAGTGGATGGAAGGAGAACTCGAATGCCATCTCTATTCATATATATACTCTAAGCACAGACCCCCGTCAGAGACGACGGGGGTCTGGAACCCCCATGAGAGATGATTTGTGTTGATAAACCCATTCTGACCTGAGATCAGATTCATACGAGGTTTCCGCCGGACACACACTGGTCCTGATGAACCCATTCTGACCTGAGATCAGATTCTAAAAATGTCAGTCGCTCTTCGATTTTTCAAAAAATAGCAGACCTACAAGCTCGTATCGCGCCACTCGGTGGCGCGATATGAGCTTGTAGATCTGCTATTTTTCAATAGCTAAAGCATAACATGATGCCGACACCAAAATGGGTGCCCGTTCAGAAGCATTCTGTTTTACCTGAACAGGAAGATAGAAAATGGCATTCGAATAGGAAATCCTTCCCGGCGAATCCTGATGGTCTCCAACACCCCAGAGTAAACCAGCTGGGTATGGACCAGCTCACCGTCAAACAGCCCTGGCTCCTGTGCACGCGCGCACACACACACACACACACACACACACACACACACCCATACATGCACACACACACACACACACACACACACACACACACACACACACACACACACACACACACACTTTCAGCATGGTGTTTCTGGGCAAAATCTTCCAGAGATAGCAAAAAATACCAATTTACAAGCTTGTAGATTCAGTTTGACTGCACTACTTTTGTGCATTCATGAAATGTATGAACAAAATAATGTTTAAAAAAAATATATGAAATATGGAGATACGTTTCTGCCCAACAGTGACGATATACAGTATGTATTTGTGTATACGCACAAAAACATATCACATCGGCACATAAACACTTTTATATTGATGTCAAATGCACAATGAAGTGATAATATTGCATCATATGATATTATTATTATTATTATTATCATATGATAGGTACTGTATGAACTGTTATCACATATAGAAGCACCTACCTTCAAATTGTTTGGCTTAATACAACGTACAAAAAAGGGGTTGCAGCTGAAAAAAAGAAAAGAATAAAATAAGTGTAATGACAAATCTCTCTCTCTCTCTCTCTCTCTCTCTCTCTCTCCCCTCACCTCTCCATCTTCTCCACCAGCTCCATTAGTGACGCCTGGAACTTGGAGCTGACGGTGGAAGCTTGGTACTTCCTGGTTCCCGTGTCGCCCTTCCTCATGTGACCTCCTTTGAGCTGACCTATGACCCCCGCGTGGACCAGGAACAGGTTTGACACCATCTGGACAGAGATGTACAGTTTATACCAAGGGGCCAGTGAGGCGCTCCAACGTTGAAGCGCTGGGCCCTAGTGGTAAGAGGAAGGACTGCAGGCGGACCCGTGGATTCATGACGAGGAAACCCCCGTGCAGCATCTGTGCTTTATAACATTGAGCGCTCGGTTGCACTTCCGCATTTGGGCGCCCAAATCGAAAAAAGGCGGAAATAGACGGTCCTTCCGGGTGCTTCGAAACACCACTGAGCAACTTCCACTGACATGAATAACTGAATGCTATATCAATCATTCATGATTGATATAGCATTCAGTTATTAGTGGTGCAAAGTAACTAGGAGATGTAACTAGGATATTATGCAACTAGAAGATGTACACGTCAACATGATGGATATAGCATTCATGATTGATATAGCATTCAGTTATCAGTGGTGCAAAGTAGGGATGTCCCGAAATCCCGATACACTTTTTTCGTTCCCGATCCGATCCCGATACCACAATATATGTGTTAGCAGATACCGATACCGAATAACGATACCAGATAATAATATTTATAATAATAATGAAAAAAGTACTTATTTTATCTCGTGTTAATTGCAGACTCACTCACTCAAATGTGCACTTGCAGTTTAGGCAACTCGAAAGCACACTCTACATGCCCCAACATTTTATTTACCTGCCATAGACTATAGTGTCAACCCCTTTTACCCCTGTGTCGGATCGGTGGTTAGACTGGCATATTTGCCGATACGATATGACCAAAAAAGGCCTATACCGATACTTTTCCGATACCGATACAGTATGGGGACATCTCTAAAAGTACATTTCTTTCTTTTCAAAATCTTTTCTTTCAAGTTTTGAAACAAGAAGCCCAGGGGCAAGCATGAATGTCATTAAGTCACAAGTTATGGGAGCAATGTACAGAATAATCAGTTTAATAATCAGAGTTTAGCCTTCAGTAGTTACGGTATAATCAGTTTACATACGAAACAATATAGCTACAAGCAGAGATAAGACGGGACCAAGCAGGACCCTTGATAGTATAGTATATAGTATAATGTATAGTATAATAAGCAATAACAACAATATGCACAATAAGCCATAGAAACATGGAAGACTGAACTTGAGAGAGAGGAGGCCATGTCATTGTAGCCTGGTTAATAAACCAGACTAATATCGCACGGATCCGCGGGATATTAGTCTGGGGAGGCTCAGCTTGGATTTCATTTCCAGGGAAACATTTTCTCTTTGACGCAATTGGTCAGAGCTACTGTCAGTCAAAGGTCTCAAGCATTGAACGTCACTGTACCAAAGCCCGCCCATATTGCATACCGTGTCCCTATTGGGCGCACACGTTCTCGTGTGTAGAAAATGGGCGTACAATTGAGCCTCTCCAGACCGAAATCCGCCGGTAGGCAAATTTTTTTTGCCAACGGCTGATTCGGTCTGGTTTATTAACCAGGCTAATGTCATTGTGACATGGTCGGTTTTGATTGGGAAAGGACTTGCACCTGCTTGATTGGGTGCAGAGAAAGGAAGCTTTGTAGTGGATAGGAAGTTGAGATATGGTGAGAGAGCTGATTGTGATTTGTTTGCTAAATACAGAACCTTAAAGTTTATAGTTTGTTGTTTCTGTTTGTCCATATACTACCTAACAAGTGTGCACCATTGATAGGCAGTATCAATTGATAGGCCATACATCATTCAAATTACAGATTTCTGCATATTTTGAATTATCAATATTTCTAATCACTGGAACATTTTTTTTTAATTTCTTGTCCACATTTGGAGTTACATCATGACAAGGTAACTATACACAACCCAAACCTAAGAAAAAGTGGTCTTAGGCTTTAAGTACATTTTCATGCCAGTTAGTATGCCAGGAGTATTCCTATATTGCAGTATTGATACTTTTACTTAAAGTAAAAAATGGTGAGGTCCTCTCACCTTGTTTTTACTGTGTATGAACAGGTCCAGGACATCTTGTCGGACCTGGTCATAGTTCTTATCCAGGAACTTGTGGACCTGTAGGACAATGACAATGACAGCAGCATTCATGAATTCAAAGTCAAATCCATTCCCCAGAGGATTAATCCTAACACTAACCGGTCCCCTCTCTGTGTGGGACGTTTGTCCAAATGTGTAAGATTTAAAAACACTACAGGAAAGGAACTGGTTGGAATAACGTGTTCCTTCCACGCGCTATACGTCCAACCAGGGAAACTCCCCCCTGTCAGGTGTAAAAAGGAGCAACTTGAACACTCAGGCATGAAGGAAGCATGAGTTCAAGTCCGTTGCTCTCCCCTTGTCCCCCATATATGGGGGACTAGGTTGGTGGAGGGTGTGTAGAGCCCAGGATCACATTAGATGATTGACACAGGGGTGAAAAATGGGGTACAAAATCGTGGGATAAAAATGATAAAAAAATCAAAATAAAACACTACGGCTGTGCCTACTGTACTTCATATTCCGTAGAGTTCCATCATGTATAGAGAACTATATAGTGCACTCATCGGCAGAACGAAATGAATGAACACTTTCGGACATTATTCGGGTCGCCATTAATCATTGCTGTCGGTATTCATGGAGTGTTATTTCTTTAAAGATATTATTTCAATATATGTACTGCTATTTGTGTGTCTGCGGGGGGAGGGGGGGGGTGTATGCAAATAATTATTGTATGAATTGTTGAAAATAAATTAATAAACATAATTTAAAAAAATAATAATAACTAGATACAGTGCCAATCGGCACAGGTCTCCACCAGAGCAGGTCAGGTTGTGGCCTCCTGGTGGCGCTATAACAGGCCGTTGAGGAATATTTGGGGCAGAGGTTCGTCGTTGGCATCCAGGGAGTGTGTGTGCAAAGTTTGGCATGGATCGGGCCAACGGTGCCGGAGATTAGCTGGTAACGGACGGACGGACGGACGGACGGACACACACACGGACGGAGTGCAAAACATACTCTCCCCCCATGCCTTCGGCCTGGTGGAGACAATAATAATCATTGCTGTGGAACATTACAGATCAATGTAATGTACTGTACTGTACTGTAGTGTTTGGCTGGTGGCATTATGGGATACGATGACACTACAAATATAAATATGTGTATAATAATTCTCACTATACATTCAGACAACACTACCACTAGTAGAGAGAGAGAGGACTATACAGTATGTACTGTAGTAATGAGTAGTGAGTGGTTTCTGACTACATGGTGGATTGGGGGGGGGGGGGGGGGGGGGGGTACAGATCCAATTCAAGATCCCAGAGACCAGTGGTCAATATATCAATCCAATTATGTCAAAACATTCCAGAAAACATTCAGTATAATGTTATACAAGGTCGCTTACATTTCATGAGCTAGTTGTATGTCAGGTTTCACCTGACACAAATGACCAGTGAAGCGTCGTAGAGCTACTGTATAACCAACTAGATGTATACTGTAACTACAGATTGTCCAGTGAGACGGTGAGTACCTGGTAGGCGGGTGACACGGTGAGACGGTGAGACGGTGACACCTACCTGGTAGGTGACACGGGGAGACGGTGACACCTACCTGGTAGGTGACACGGGGAGACGGTGACACCTACCTGGTATCTAATGCTAACATGCTAATGCTAACATGCTAATGCTATCATGCTAACATGCTAATGCTAACATGCTAATCCTAACATGTTAATACTATCATGCTAACATGCTGCTAACATGCTAACATGCTAATGCTATCATGCCCTGGTAGGTGACACGGGGGGAGACGGTGACACCTACCTGGTAGGTGACGCGGCCGGCAAAGTGTTTGATGGTGAACTCAGGGAGGGGCATCTTTGGCTTCTGATACAGCTCATTGTTGCCATGGTGATAGTGACACTTCTGGAGAAAGGTGTGGTCTGTTGCCTGGCGACAAAATAACAACAGATATTCAATCAATGATGATGATGATGATGATGATGATCAGTACTGGACCGAGACATGGACCCTCACATCACAGCAGGAAGAGACCCTATAGAGCGTCGCAGTCCCTCCCCCTTTCAGAACAACGAGTGGCCCAGGAAATGAATCGCAATGCATTTTGACCATAGGCATTTCTTAAATTATTAATTTAAAGACCTTTTAAGCGTCGTGCGAAGCCAACTCTTGGTTACAACACTTTTTTTGTTGTTTTTCTTCTTTGTAATCATTTGTTTGGTCCAAAATATTGTGTGCAGGGCTCGACGCTTAGCATTTTTCCAAGTAGCACGTGTGCGCCTAAGAAAAATCTAGTAGCACACAAATTATTTTAGGAGCACAATGAAAAATGATGTATTTTTAAGGGGCGCTAGCCCCTCCTATATACAGCCTTTGTCCCCACACATCTCAAAATGAGCCATTGACAATCAACAGAGAAATTACGTCAAAATTCTGCTAAATATGACATAAATTAAAACGCCATTGACATTGAAGGGAAAATGTATGTCATATGTAAACGAGCAAATCAGCTAACCAATCACAGGCAACAGGCATTCTGATTGGCCAGTATGAGATGATATCTGATGTATGATGACAAGAGCGCCCCTCACTTAACATGGGTGTGATTTTTCTTTAATGAAGTGATATGAGGTAGGGGTGGAAAATAATATATATATATAAAATATTATATCACTATCTTTTCAGCAATTATCACAAAATAGTGATATTCATCATGCTATCATTGTTATGTTTGTTTTCATATAATCTATATAATCAATTTGTTTTATGCTAATACTTTGTAGATAGATCGATAGTAGCTCTGTTCCATACCTCTAATACGTGCAACACATTAGAGCTTTGGACCAGAGCTAGATAGATAATATGTTGCTCATGGATGGATAGACACTTAGACAGGCTATCCGTTTTTATCCTGCTGTTCTATCATGTTAGTGTGACATTCAGACAGTGCAGAGGCTGCTCGATGGTGAATTAGTATTGTAACATTCTCCTTGGCTTTGACTGACTGACTGATATTAATACGGTAATCCAGCCAGTTCGGTCATTCACATTATCATTTATGCTGGGCACACGCTTTTGTAAGCAAACGCTAAGCAAGGGTTGTTTTTGATAAACATCAATCCGTCCACTCCATGTGTGTGTGTGCGCGTGCGTGCACGGCTGCACGCTGTTTCACCTGCGTTTGGTTAAAAGTAAGTTACGTTTGAACTTTGAGCATTACAAACAGACTTTGCAAATAACGTGTCGCCGTGTCGGGGTCCAAGCAATTCCTTCTGACTCTGTGCTATCATGCTAATGCTATCCCGCTCTGACTTATTTTCTGACTGCCGCTGCTGACAGACAGAAAGCAGTGACGGGGAAGTGCACGGAGCAACAACACAGTGAGGGGAGGGGCGGTGGGAGCAAAGGGGACAGATCTTCAAATGAACACCGCATTGAGCCTCGACACGTTGTTAGCTTGTAGCTCTTCTCTTTTTGGCGAACGACACCGCCGTTCAGAAATATAAATGTAGGTATAGAACCGCGACTATATAATGTGCACTTGCTGTAGACAGAGACTTGTCTTTATCACGATTGAATGGTCAAATCCTGTAGTCGCACCTGTGCGACAAATTTAATTTTACAACTCGCACGGTGATATTTTTAGTCGCAAATGTGAGTACCTAGTCGCACTGTCGAGCCGCTAGCCCCCCCCCGACCTGAGGGAAGCAGGCCTGGTCGTCCAGAATCCTCAGTATCCCATGAGGCTTAGCAGCGATGAGGTCCATACCTGAGGGAAGCAGGCCTGGTCGTCCAGGATCCTCAGTATCCCATGAGGCTTAGCAGCAATGAGGTCCATACCTGAGGGAAGCAGGCCTGGTCGTCCAGGATCCTCAGTATCCCATGAGGCTTAGCAGCGATGAGGTCCATACCTGAGGGAAGCAGGCCTGGTCGTCTAGAATCCTCAGTATCCCATGAGGCTTAGCAGCGAGGAGGTCCATACCTGAGGGAAGCAGGCCTGGTTGTCTAGAATCCTCAGTATCCCATGAGGCTTAGCAGCGATGAGGTCCATACCTGAGGGAAGCAGGCCTGGTCGTCCAGGATCCTCAGTATCCCATGAGGCTTAGCAGCGATGAGGTCCATGACAACCTGGTTGTCGTTGAACTGGATGTCCTGCCACGGGATCTGTTCCCTCATGTACTCCTCCTGTACATGAACACAGTACAGTATGTAGTATGTAATATGTACCATGTAACATACATGAACACAGTACAGTATGTAGTATGTAATGTGTACCATGTAACATACTGTACATGAACACAGTACAGTATGTAGTATGTAATGTGTACCATGAAACATGTGCATGTGTGCATGTTTTTGTGTGTGTCGGTGCAGCATGGTGTGTATGCATGTGCCAGGTTAGTTGTATGAGGGCCCGGGACGTGATGTGTGTGCGGCCGTGCGTGCGTGATGTGCGTGCGTGTGTGATGTGCGTGCGTGCGTGCGCGCGTGCGTGCGTGCGTGCGTGGTGCAATCACCTGCTCCTCCCTGAATATGATACGATTGAAGAAGAACTGAAGATACTCGTTTGCATAATTAATGCAAAGTTGCTCAAAGCTGTTGAAGGCCAGATCCTGAAATACACACAAACGCAACAAATGTAAAAAAAAGTGGGTGGTTATTATTATTATTAAAATTATTTTATTACATTTTTTAGTAACTCATCCTCACGACTTGTCTCTTTAGCTGTGACTCCGCCCACCCCCGGGGGGAAGTTGTGATTTGCTCTCGTTCGCTGCAATGCAATTTGCGGCATTTCCAAAACAATATTGCGCAGAGTAGCGATTATCAAACGTATTTGCAATGCCATACGTTGAAAGATCTGTTGCCCGTGGACAAGGCACGCTATACCTCCGCAAGTTAGATATTATCGGCATAGATGTTTGTCCGTATGTGATTAAGGATTGGACCAAGTTGTGTTGGCAGCCGTAGGAAATTCTTACCCCGGGCTAAAACCGGATGTGACATTTGTGTTGGCGTTCCTGTCTAGCATGGTGTCAGCCTATAACACGCCCAGAAAGGGTACCCAGGGATCATTTGGTCAATAGTGATGCATCACAACTAGGGGTGTCAAAAAAAATCGATTCGAATTAGAATCGCGATTCCCGTTATGAACGATTCAAAATCGATTCATAATTTCCAAAAATTCCAAAATTCCAAAATTCTGGTTAGTTACAGGAGTTTTCACTACATGGTGTTTATAATATGAAATGTAAGCTCACCCTAACCCTCACCCTTACAGTAAACATCATGTCTTCATTTTCAAGTTAATCACTTCAGTTGGCTGGAGTAGATTGTGATGAAATCCTATGTATTGAATCAAGAATCATTTTGAATAGAGAATAGTTTCGAATCTGGAAAAAAAAATCTTTTGAATAAAAAAAAAATCGTTTTTGGAGAATCGAGAATCGTAGAATCGAAAAAATCGATTTTGAATCGAATCGTGACCCCAAGAATCGGAATCGAATCGAATCGTGGGACACCCAAAGATTCACAGCCCTAATCACAACACATTCCATGGGAAGGCATCACCAGAATCCTGAATTCCAACACGTTAACCATGCAATAAGCCCTGTGGCCGATTCTAAAGCAGTAGCTCTCACGCTTTCACAAGATCTTTCATAAATGTTCAAATATAGCAGATGCACAAGCTTGCCACACTGTATATCTGCCGTTTTTGTGTATATTTTCAATTTTTTTGAATAGCTAATGAAAGAAAATCTAAAACGGCATGCTTTCTTTTTTCTTTTTGTCTTTGTCTTCCTTTTTTTTCTTTTTGTATAGTCTTGTTTTTAGTTTTTGTTAGTTTGTTTTTTCTTCAATAAAAATGAAGTGATTCTTAAGTCATTCTTTCCCAGGTTTGAACGGGGCCTGACCTCAAATCCGTAAATGTCCAGGATGGAGATAGAGAGGGCGTGTTGGCAGGGATACACCTGGGCGTTGATCCTCTCCGTTAACCAATGGAAGAGCAGCGAGTACAGGATCTTGGCAACAGCATCTCTGGAGGATAGAGGAGAGAGGATAGAGGATAAAGGATAGATATAGAGGATAGAGGAGAGAGGATAGAGGATAGAGGTTTGTGTGGATTAAAGGTGACAGACAAGCGTAAGGTTTTTCTTTGTTTGCTAGGCTGGTGGAAGTATAGGAGTAAAGGAGTATGACAACACAACTATGTTATACATTATAGTTTTACTTACACTTTACATTACACTTTTCTTGGGGAATATTAAACATAATATTTCAGTACTGAAATTCCACAATTTTCCTGTTAGGCTAAGTATTAAGAATGTGTTATTTTTTATTGCATGCAGTGTCTTCTGGGTATTGAAGTCCTCTCACCTGGCATCAACAGCACTCTCCACAGTCAGAGGGGTAAAGATCTTCTCTCTCATGGTCTCCTGTAGAGTCATAATAAACCACACTATCATGATGTTTACTTCACTAACTATTTTAATATTACACATTACATACTTAGTAGTGGAGATTGCCCATGTGTGTTTGCCATGTGTATGATATAATAGTCTCTTGCCATTATCATATTATTACTCCCTCCTCCTGTTGTGACTGACTGACATATATGATATAAATTCTCCTTTCATTGTCAATTGCATTTAATGTTTGTGTTAGCACAAAATAGCCGGTTTGCTCAGACACATAATATGATTCTCCTTTCATTGTCAATGGGAAATGGGACACAAGTTAGGACAAAAATCTGTTTTTTTGAGGGGCTAGCGCCCCTCAAAAAAAGCTCAATCTGTTCCCACAACGATATATCATCATCATCATCATTTTTCGACCGCGGTCGAGGTCATAGATTTCACAATGCCACGCCAGACTTTCCGGTCCTTCATTGCCATCCCCAGTTCCTGCTTACTGATGCCTGTGTCCCCTATAGCGATGACATCAGGAAACAACGACAGTTATCTACCTCTGGTCTGCTTTGAGGCAGGATTACAGGATTACATAATGGACAATGTGAGCCATCCGCTCCACAGTATCCTTGTGGGCCGGAAAAGCAACCGCAGGGATCTGTTCCGTTCAGTGCCGTGCAACACGAACCGGTTCAAGAGAACTTTTGTACCAACGGCTATTAGGCTCTTCAATTCGAAGGCTAGCCGCTAGGTCTATGAACTGGACTGAGGTTTTTTAGATTTTAGTTATTTATGGGCCTGAGTGCAATAACAAAGGATTTTTAATCATCCCCACTGTCACCTTTTAAATGCTTTTTAATGCCTTTTATGTTTATTCCCGCTTAGTCTTTAACATGTGTCCCCCTGCTTTTGTGATGTGTTTTTTTTAACTAACATGCCTGTACGAGCTTTGGGATAACCTGAATTTCCCCTTGGGGATCAATAAAGTATCTATCTATCTATCTATCTATCTATCTATCTACAGAGAAGAATATAAGATATAACCTCATTGTCAGCTCTGTAGCAGTGGCCGGCAAACTGTGTTATATATACCGTATTATACAAATGTGTGTGTGTTCTTGCAACCTTGCGTACATACGTAGGTACATGCGTGTGTGCGCATGTGCACGCACTCATGCACCATATAATGTTATCCCTTGAGGCGATTCTATTACTGCGGAGAAACAGAAGCAGGTATTTAACCCTGGCCCTAATTGGTCTCAGGTGTCACCATGCGGTGGCAGAGGTAAACCAGGTTTTCACTGTGTTCCTGAGGGCTGGTGATCTGTATCCTGGTGCGTTTGAAGATTTATGTTGTGTTTATTTCCTATGATAAACGTCTGAACTTCCTCGGCAACCAGTATCACCCAATAGGGACTTGTCTCATGCGTTACACACTATGTTAATTCAGACAGGGAGAATAGTGAGGGTGATCGACATGCAGGGACCAGCAGAGGGAGCCGGTGGGACAGACACAGAGACACAGGACCTCACAGCTGCACATCTGCACACTCACTCGATTGGATAATACGCCAAGTAGCACCTATATGCCTTGACTTCGCCAGGAAGCCCAAATCTAACTTCAGGAACTGGCTACCTCCTCTCAGGAAAGAGATCTCTGGACGTCAAACTAGAAATGGAGACGACCTGGACACCCTATCATGCAGAACTGAGAGATACAGAGAATCACCAATCCCATATATGTGCAGACTTATATGATAGTGGATTTTAGATTTGAGTTTTACATCATTTGGAATTTTAGATAGGCTATTGCATTTTATAAGTTTTATATTTGTGATCAGCTAAATAATTCAGTGTTTTTAATGGCACCTGACTTTTAAAACCTGTGATCATGCTGAAAGTTGAATAAACATAAACATATGATATAAAACATAAGCAGAGACTGACATGAGTATAGGTTTATCTGTCAAAGTCATAGACTGTAAAAAATATGGACAAAGCGTTCCCCGGGTCTAACATGAACGTAAAATGAAGCCTGCTAAAATTCCTTGCAAATGAAGTCGCCATCTTTCTAGATCCGTTTGGGCCCAGCTGAGCCATTGGCTGGCCCAGACAACGAGGCGGGACTTCCCCCCTTCTTCTTCGTTGGTTTTTATTTTGACTCGAGTGGGTGGGGGATCCCGTTCATAGATTGTAACGGTAGCCACGCCCCTCAGAACATACGCGACTTTATGGTACTTTTTTAAATAAATGGGACCATAATTTTCCCAAAATAATATTATGACATTAGAAATGAGACTTTAAACTAGTGACTGGAAGCAGAAAGTATTCATGACCATGTTTATTAAGGTAATACAGTCTAGGTGAAGTTGGGCCCAAATACATGGATTTCTATGGAGCTATGGGGTTTTTTGAGCCCAATGACAGCGCCACAACAGGCCATTATATGAATTTTCAGGAAATCCCAATTTCCTTATGGCTTCACAAAATATCTGTCTAACTGCCCCCCCTGGTCAAAGTACACAAAGCTGCTGGACCTGATGGTACAAGGTCATGTCCTTATAGGGCCTGCTCTAGACCTCTAATCAGATATGTGTTTATTATAGACATTTTTTTAACCTGGCTTTGTCACTGTGTGGTTCTTGCATGCTTTACGAAAACCCTGTAAGTCATAATAACAGCACTGTGGAATTTGCAGATGACACCACAGTGATTGAGCTGAACTGATCACTGACAAGGACAGCTAGAGGAACTGATCACTGACAAGGACAGCTAGGGGAACTGATCACTGACAAGGACAGCTAGGGGAACTGATCACTGACAAGGACAGCTAGAGGAACTGATCACTGACAAGGACAGCTAGAGGAACTGATCACTGACAAGGACAGCTAGAGGAACTGATCACTGACAAGGACAGCTAGAAGAACTGATCACTGAAAAGGACAGCTAGGGGAACTGATCACTGACAAGGACAGCTAGAAGAACTGATCACTGAAAAGGACAGCTAGGGGAACTGATCACTGACAAGGACAGCTAGAGGAACTGATCACTGACAAGGACAGCTAGGGGAACTGATCACTGACAAGGACAGCTAGAGGAACTGATCACTGACAAGGACAGCTAGAGGAACTGATCACTGACAAGGACAGCTAGAGGAACTGATCACTGACAAGGACAGCTAGGGGAACTGATCACTGACAAGGACAGCTAGGGGAACTGATCACTGAAAAGGACAGCTAGGGGAACTGATCACTGACAAGGACAGCTAGAGGAACTGACGGAGGTGACTCAGGTGAGGGAGATATTTTATATTTATATTATCTGTCTAACTCTAAACCATGTGGAGAAATCAAATGAGATAATTGTCGACTTTAGGAAGTGAATATCAGTATAGGCCTTCAAATCTCAGACCCCTCTCTAAACCATTCTGACCTGAGATCAGATTTAAAAAAATAACTTCTACATCCTGACAGTTTTCTGAAAAAGCTATGTTTCTATGTCAGTCGTTCTTCGATTTTTCAAAAAATAGCAGACCTACAAGCTCGTAGCGCGCCACTCGGTGGCGCGCTATGAGCTTGTAGATCTGCTATTTTTAAATAGCTAAAGCATAACATAGTGCTAACACCAAAAGGCGTTCCCGCCCAGAATGGGTTCCAGTTGTGTCATGAGGAACAGATCTCAGATCAGATCTCAGACCCCTCTCTAAACACCAGTTGTGTCATGACTGAGGAACAGAGACTAGGCTATACTTTCTTAGATGCCTTACTATGTATAGAGTCCACAAAAACCCTGATCAATTTCAATCACCATGGGCATGGTGGGCTACTATAGGGGCAGCCAAAGCTGGATTGGATAGCAATGCCGCCTGGTGAAACAGAAAGTCCCTGGTTTGCGTTCCGGCACCGTTCTGTGTGTCTGTGTGTGTCCCTGAGCAAGAAAATCAATTTCCAACGTCTCCCCGTGCACCGTAGAGTTAGGCTGTTAAAAAACAGCAGATATACAAGCTCACAGCTATTGGCACTGTCTTGCTGCCACGCTGCAAACTTGTACATCTGCTGATTTTGCCCTCAGGCTGTGGTGTCTCGCTGAGGGACCGCGTGCCACCTGACCACCTCCCTGGAGAGAGAGAGAGCAGGGGAGGCGGAGTTGAGCACAACCGGCTGGGCTGCATCATAGGAGGCAGGTACTATCACAATTACCTGCTGGAGGGCTTCAGATGAGCAACACCTGTGCTCCCAGCCAAACACTACAAGAAGCCTCCCTCCCCCAGCACTCTCTCTTGACTCTCTCCGTGGCAGGTTGGTGCGCGGTCTGGCGGTAAGCGAGCACACACTCCCTCACAATATATTATATTATCCAAATATGTCAGACTGACTCTATCTCTCTCACCTCATAGGATCACTACTGATGTCCGGGTCCCCGTTGGGCTCGGCTGGATAGAGGCTGGCAAATACTTGGCTTGGAGGATGTGGAACTGACAACCACTAAAACAAAGACTATTATACAAAGGCCCAGAGCGGCCATCTTAGGCTCACCTGTGTCTGGACGTCCCAGAAGACTTTAAGTAATAGAATGCTGAACTTTTAAGTTGACGAACCGGGAGCCTGAGTATATTATTATTATTTCCAAGTTCAAACCCTGTGTTTATTATTTGATTTCAATAAATGAGTGCCACACTCTGGGCTCAAACCTGTTCCCTGCCTGTCTGTTTCCTGACGTTGGTTTCAATCCTCACATATGGTGGAGAATGTGGGTAAATTGATTGATCCAACACCAAGAAACAAGCCTAGGTACAAATATGGAGCATGCACAGGCTTTGAGTGTACTACTCCAAAGCCAGGCAGATCTACAAAACAGCCAAGCAGAGTTACAAAGGGCAGTGCTTGAACTAGTGAGGAAAATTAACCTAGATTCAGACGAAGGCAGCGCCCCAGCCAAAGTATTGACCAAATTAACACAGGAAGATGATATTGAGGCCTACATCGAACTTTTTGAGAGAACGGCCACCCGGGAAAGGTGGCCCATAGGCCAGTGGGGCACGATATTGGCCCCCTTTCTGAGCGGGGAAGCCCAACGAGCATGCCGAGACCTCTCCAGCGACGACGCAAAGGATTTTACCAAGCTAAAAATTGCCATACTTGCCCGACAAGGATTTAGCCTCCCAGCCCGAGCCCAACACTTCCACAACTGGGGCTACCATACAGGGCAACCGGCCCGAGCACAGGTAGCTGCTCTCGCTCGTCTGACACGAAACTGGCTGATGACGCCGGGAGACCCAGTTTGTGCTGACCGCATCGTAATCGACAAGTGCATCAGAGCCCTGCCGCCAGACGCTAGAAGACATGCCTCTCAAGTGAACCCCAGCTCTGTCGATGAGTTAGTTTCACTCCTGGAGAACCTGCAAGTGACTAACGAAATGATGAGAGGCTCCCGCCAGGAGCCTGCGAAGCCCCAGACCGATGAACGGCCCGGGCGCGACCGGAAGCGACAGACAGAGAGACACTCGTCTCCCGGCCGCCGAAGAGAGCCGGCGCCCGGAAGAACGGCCAAGGGCTCCCCGACCAGGCGCTGTTATGTGTGTGGGAAGCCCGACCACATTTCCTGGTCCTGTCCCGACCGGGACAGGGACGTGACGA
Organism: Protomyctophum parallelum; assembly: GCF_964188405.1. Taxonomy (NCBI): domain Eukaryota; kingdom Metazoa; phylum Chordata; class Actinopteri; order Myctophiformes; family Myctophidae; genus Protomyctophum; species Protomyctophum parallelum. The sequence goes on from NC_139708.1 coordinate 50,246,260, forward strand.
TGGCCACAGTCACCACCGACACCTCACGACCATGCCTGTATGCGCCATCTCAACACGCTTCTAGATCCACCGTGCCGTGAAGGTGGAAGGGAAGGATACCAGCGCCCTCATCGACTCGGGCAGCGCCGTAACCCTCATACGAACACCCCTGGCTGGCGAGCTCCTGACAGAGACTGTGCCGGTGACGTGTGTACATGGAGATGTCCGCCACTATCCCACCACAAGCGTCTACCTACAGACTGCAAAGGGCAACGCCGTGATGACAGCTGGAGTGGTGCCGAACCTCCCCGTCCCCCTGCTGATTGGCGCTGACTGCCCCCTCTTCAGCCGCTTCTGGAACCCAGGGCCCCCCCTGGGCCGTCCAAAAGGTCGCCGCCGCCGCCGCCGGTCCCGCCCCGCCGGGCGGTCCCGGGGGCCACTACCAGCCTGCCCCGCCTTCCGAGCCGGCTTAGGCGAGCGAGGGAGCGACAGCTCTGGTACAGACCCCCCTTGGAGGGGGCGTAGAGCCGACGAAGAGGAACAAAGTGGGACGCCGAGCGACGAAGAGGTAGTGAGACAGCCGGACGAGTCCGCCCCCGATACCTTTGCTGAATTCCCACGACACGAAGAGGAACGAGCGGCGGGAGGAGGCGAGTTTGCGAGTGCGCAATGGAAGGATCCAAACCTGGAAATGGCTCGACAGCGGGTGTCCGTGGTGGATGGAGAAGAAAACGACGGGGTGAGTGCACCAGTTTCCCCTTATTTCTCTGTTAAGAATGGCCTATTGTACAGAGTGGTGGAAAATAAGGGGGGGGGTCAAATTGAGCAACTTCTCATTCCAAAAGAATATGTGTCACGTGTTCTATATCTGGCTCACACACACCAATTAGGTGCACACCTCGGCGTGCAGAAAACTTACGACAGGATACTAGCCCGTTTCTATTGGCCTGGGGTGAAAAGGGCTATAGAGGATTTCTGTAGAGGCTGCCCGGAGTGTCAGAAGGCGGCCCCCCGACCCTCACAACGAAACCCCCTCGTCCCCATGCCAATCATTGAGACGCCATTCTCCCGTCTAGTTATGGACATTGTGGGTCCCCTGCCGAAGTCCGCCCGTGGTCATAAATATATATTAGTTATCCTGGATTACGCCACCCGTTACCCAGAGGCCATCCCTCTCCGTGCTGCCACGGCAAAAGCCGTGGCCCACGAGCTAATCATGATGTTTAGCCGCGTTGGCATAGCAACAGAAATTCTCACCGATCAGGGCTCTTGTTTCATGTCCAAAATGATGAAACAACTCTATGACTGGTTGAAAGTTAGAAGCATTCGGACGTCCGTCTATCACCCACAGACGGATGGCCTCGTAGAGCGTTTTAATAAAACCCTGAAACACATGTTAAAGAAAGTGACGGAAATCGATGGGAAAGACTGGGACAGGCTAATCCCGTATGTTCTGTTTTCCATAAGAGAGGTCCCACAGGCATCCACCGGCTTCTCTCCCTTTGAGCTTGTGTATGGCCGCAGCCCCAGGGGCCTGTTAGACGTGGCTAAGGAGACGTGGGAGAGCCAGCCGTCCCCCCAGCGGAGCGTGGTGGACCACGTCCAACACCTACAGGAGAGGGCCCGGAAGATATGGCCAATGGTCCGAGAACACATGCAGAAGGCCCAGCGGGACCAGGCCCGCCTGTACAACAGAGGAGCGGTGGTTCGGGAATTCCACCCGGGCGAGAAGGTACTCGTGTTAATTCCCACCTCAGAATGCAAATTCTTAGCGAAGTGGCAAGGCCCCTTTGAAGTGGTAGGAAAAAAAGGACCTGTTGTGTATGAAGTCAGACAGCCGGGCAAACGCAAGGGCCACCAGCTATATCATGTTAATATATTGAAAAAGTGGCATCCTCCAACCCCCCTCCCGACAGTGGCTTTGTTGACCGAGAGCCCGGCCCCCGCAGTCCCACCTGTCCCTGTCGGCGAGGATCTGTCCCCCAGCCAGGGTCAGGACGTAAGAGAGTTGCTATTACGTAACAAGGACCGCTACTCGGACCTCCCGGGGCGCACTCACCTCATTAAACATGACATCGATACCCCTTCAGGGAAGGTGGTCCGACAGCGTCCCTACAGGATTCCGGAGGCCAGGAGAAATACCATCAGAGAGGAAGTCCAGAAGATGCTTGAGCTGGATGTGATCGAGGAGTCACACAGCCCCTGGTCCAGCCCTATAGTGATTGTCCCAAAACCAGACGGTACGTCTCGGTTTTGTAATGACTTCAGAAAATTAAATGAAATTTCAATTTTTGATGCATACCCCATGGCCAGGGTCGATGAATTGATTGAACGACTGGGACCCGCTCGGTTTGTCAGCACTTTGGACTTAACCAAAGGATACTGGCAAATTCCCCTGACCGAGCGGGCCAAACAAAAAACTGCTTTTGCGACCCCTGATGGTTTGTTTCAGTACAAGGTCCTCCCGTTTGGAGTCCACGGTGCGCCGGCCACCTTCCAGCGCCTGATGGACCGAATCCTGCGGCCGCACCGGGCGTACAGTGCCGCCTATTTAGATGACATCGCCATCTTCAGCGTGACGTGGGACGAGCACCTAACCCACCTGGAAGCCGTGTTGGGCGCCCTCCGGGAAGCCAACCTGTCAGCCAATGCGAAGAAATGCCGCCTTGGGTTGTCAGAAACCGACTATCTAGGTTTCACCATCGGCAGGGGGTGCGTGAAACCTCAAGCAAAAAAGGTAGAGCGAATACGGGCCTGGCCAAAACCGGCCACCAAAAAACAGGTAAAATCGTTTTTGGGTCTGATGTCATATTATCAGAAATTTATTAAGAATTATGCCATGGTGGCGGCACCCCTATATGATTTGACTGCACAAAAAATGCCGCACCATGTGAAGTGGACAGATGAGACGGAGGTGTCTTTCCAACAGCTGAAACAGGCCCTATGCCAAGAGCCACTGTTAGTTTCTCCTAATTTTGACAAACCATTTCTTCTGCACACAGATGCGTCGGGCACCGGAGTGGGCGCCGTGCTGGCACAGGTGATAGAGGGAGACGAGCACCCCATCACTTACGTGAGCCGCAAACTCCTGAAGCATGAGCGAAACTATGCAACTGTAGAGAAGGAGTGCTTAGCCATAAAGTGGGCGGTGCATCATCTGCGGTATTATCTATGGGGAAGGAGGTTCACGTTGATCACCGACCATGCACCGTTAAAATGGATGGCCGCAAATAAGGATAAGAACAGTCGCGTCACCAGGTGGTTTCTAGAGCTACAGGAGTATGACTTCACCGTGGAGCACAAGCCCGGGAAGATGATGGCCCACGCAGACGCACTGTCCCGGATGTACGAGGGTGATGTTTCTGATGTCTCCCGGACCGCCGGAAGACATAGGGGGGGGATATGTGGTGTCTCGCTGAGGGACCGCGTGCCACCTGACCACCTCCCTGGAGAGAGAGAGAGCAGGGGAGGCGGAGTTGAGCACAACCGGCTGGGCTGCATCATAGGAGGCAGGTACTACCACAATTACCTGCTGGAGGGCTTCAGATGAGCAACACCTGTGCTCCCAGCCAAACACTACAAGAAGCCTCCCTCCCCCAGCACTCTCTCTTGACTCTCTCCGTGGCAGGTTGGTGCGCGGTCTGGCGGTAAGCGAGCACACACTCCCTCACAATATATTATATTATCCAAATATGTCAGACTGACTCTATCTCTCTCACCTCATAGGATCACTACTGATGTCCGGGTCCCCGTTGGGCTCGGCTGGATAGAGGCTGGCAAATACTTGGCTTGGAGGATGTGGAACTGACAACCACTAAAACAAAGACTAGGGGGGCGCTGTTGTACAACCTAGGATGTAGACGCGTTTTCTGCAAGCTCCGCAAGGTCTATTTAATATTTTACTTTTAATCTGTCCTAACTGAAGTGGGACCCAACAAAACAACAACATTACATCTATATACTCGTTTGGTCATAAATAAGTCGCAGTACCGAAGCTACAATGAGCCGCGGACCCAAAGGCAAGTCTTCAAAGAATGGGGCTAATGCTACTGCTAACATCGAGCCGGCTTCTTCTGCTAATGCTAAGCCCCAGTGCACCTCGGACGAGGAGGAAGACTCTGGAGGCGCACTTACTCCGAAATTGCTATCTAAAGCACTGAACTCACTTAAAGACTCTGTTTTTGCTAAGATTGAATCAGCCAACCAGGACCTGCACGCCGAAATTAAATCCGTAAAGCACGAGCTGGTCGCCTCAATTGCCGGCGTACAGGCCGCACTAACTTCGCATGAGGAACGCCTCTTGGAGTTAGAAAAATCTGCCACTTTTACCGGTGACTGTGTTACGGATCTTCAGACCACAGTGGACCGGCTCAAAGAAGAAGTGCGAACCCTACAAGCACGTTCTGAAGATGCTGAAAATAGGTCCAGACGCCAGAATTTGCGTTTATTGGGGGTCCGGGAGGGGTTAGAAATGGGGAGACCGACAGAGTTTGTTTCAGAACTTTTAAAAGAACTGTTCCAGCTGCCTGAGGCTCCCTTACTGGACCGAGCTCACAGATCATTGCGACCAAGACCGGCGCCGGGAGACCCCCCTCGTATGTTCATTATGAAAGTACACTACACCCGGGACAGAGACGTGATGCTGCGCAAAGCTACCCAAGGTTCCCTCTCCTATCAGGGGATGAATGTGTCTCTCTGGCCCGACTACACCGACGCTGTGAGGAAGAAGAGAAAAGCCTTTGGAGATGTACGCCAGAAAGTGAAAGCTATCAATGGAGCCGTCGCCAAGCTGTACTTCCCCGCTACCCTCCGGATCAGTCTCCCAGGGGAGAATGAACGTTCCTTCACCGACGCTTCGCGAGCAATGGAGTTCGTAAACCAGTGGACTCCAAGCACCGATTCACCGGCGTGATTTCCTACCAAAAGAGCTAAGTGTGGCTATCCTGCCCTGTATGCATAGTTCTCTCGCTCTTTGGGACATGACACATTATAACTAAGGCATTTTATTTTATTTTATTTTATAATTATCGTATTTGTCAGGTATAATAACTCATTATGTATGTACGTGCGTGCGTGCATGCGTGACTGAATAATATGTACAGCCTCTATAGCGCTTATGTTCTCTGGTTGTTGTGTGGTTGATTGTTGTGCTGGGCTGGTTGACATTGTAGCATGTAGCATTGTGCTGCGTGCTGCAGTGCTAACGTTCCTCACTGGGAGGGGGGGGGGGGGGGTACTGTCGTAAATCTGTATCTTTATTTTTTATTCTTCCATCTCTCTCTATCCTTTTTTTTTATTTTATTACTATTTTCCTTCGATAGTTCATTTAACTGTAACGTTCTACCTCTATGTACATCTAGAGCTTATATTGGCAATATTATTATACTTTTACACCGCGCCAACTCAGACAGCGGTCCCAGAGCCTATTATATGGCTCTGGGCGGTCCATACGCGACATGCGCGGGGTTCCGGCCTAACGGCGCAATAGCCGATAATTCCAGTTCCGTATCCGGTTTTACACTTTTGTCCCGGTCCCGCCTTGATCGGCTGTCGGCCCTCAGCGGCCCCTTTGTAACTGAGGAACGAGAGCTCCATCTGGCGGTCATCAGACTAAACTGTATTTTATTATCACTACTTTTTCTTTTTTTTTACCTCTTTCCCCCTGTTCTCAGCACATAAAGCTAATAATTCAGCAGAGCAGTCTGCCTGAATAACTAATTTGCTACATCTTAAAACTATTTTGCCATATCAACATACAATCGATGGAACATGGGTGTCTTAGTTTATGATTAGATATATAATATTTCCTGTTCTGTCCCAAATTGTCTAGAATATTGATAGTATTACAGGCTTTATAGCCTTTATAAAACACATTCTATGCACAGCTTATACAGTATATGGCCACAAGCTAAATATTTCATTAACAATTATTGTTTATCATTAATAAGCTACTGATGGAGCATTTAATAATAATCTTTAAGGCCTTCTTTATTTGTTTTTTTATTTTTATTTCTGCTCTTTTACTGTAACGCTGTTGCTGCTTTGTTTCCTTTTGGAAAATGCCATGGAGCTCTTGTCTTGACTATGGCTCGAGGTTCTCTTTTTTTTATTTTTTTTTATTGCGCATGTTGTTGTTGTTGGGTTTCTCTCATTTGTTCTCTTCGCCCCGTTTTAGGGGAAAATCTAGTCTACTCTAATGAGTAATGACAGATTATATTATTTACTTTCTGTAATGACAGGCCGTGGCTTGCTTTTGTTGCGTTTTGTTAGCTTGACAGCTAGATAGCAACAATGGGGTATGCGATCTCAGGGGGTATTGTAGATCAGCATAGTTTTTTTAGGCTCGTTTTTTGTTTTTGTTTTTGTTTAGTGGTTAGTAAGCAGGGACTGTTCATTTTCTTCTACATGTTTTCACTTTTATCCATTTACCCACTCATACTGTATAATGACTAATACTCCAGGACATCTTCGCTTTGTAAGCTGGAATATTAAGGGAATTCATAACCCGGTAAAGCGTAGTAGGGTTTTTGCACATCTAAAATCTCTGGGCTCAGATTTAATGTTCTTACAGGAGACTCATTTGCGTTCGAGTGAACATGCAAAATTAAAAAAGGCTTGGATAGGGCAGGTTTTCTGCTCTAGGAATGAGAATAGGACACGAGGCGCGGCTATTCTGATTAGAAAAGGTGTTCCGTTTGTCCCGCTGCAGACTATAGCTGACTCCAGAGGGAGATATGTGATTGTGACGGGCAACCTCTATGGCACTCTTGTGGCATTAGCCAATGTATACGGTCCAAACTGGGATGACCCAACCTTCTTCACTAACTTTATAGCTGCACTCCCTGACCTCAACAGTCACCAACTATATTGGGGGGGGGATTTTAACCTGGTTTTGGAACCACAGCGGGACAGGTCGAACCCCAGACCAAATAGTAAGATCTCGAAAGCTGGCGCTGTTATTCAATCATTCATAGAATCATATGCACTTTTTGACCCATGGAGGAAAGCCAACCCGTCTGCTAGACAATACTCCTTTTTTTCCCCTGTCCATCACTCGTACAGTAGGATTGATTTCTTCTTGTTAGACAGTAGGGCCCTTTCCCTAGTGAAAAACAGCCAGTACAATAGCATTGTCATATCTGATCATAGCCCGGTGCAGTTAGACATCAACTTCCCAGAGTGTGTCAAACCCCAACGTACTTGGCGGTTCGATCCTTTAATGCTGTCTAGAGACTCTTTTAAGACGCTAATCTCTCAACATATTGATTCTTTTATGGAAATCAACCAGACACCAGGTATGTCACTATCAATAATCTGGGAGGCTCTTAAAGCATATCTCAGGGGCCAGATCATATCCTACACTGCACATGTGAGAAAGAAATATAAGCAGCGTCTGAGTGACCTATCTAATAGTATAGCTGAAATGGACCGCTTATATGCCGACGCCCCAACACCTGAACTCTACAAGGAAAAGCTACTGCTGAAAACAGAATATGACAACCTTTCTATTAAACAAACGGAACAGCTGTTTTTCAAATCAAGGCAGAAATTTTATGAACACGGAGACAAAGCTGGAAAACTCCTTGCTCACCAGATTAGACAAGCAGCAGCCACTAGTGCTATCCCCGAAATCAATACATCAGCAGGAGGGAGAACCACCAACCCCATAGAAATAAACAATCAATTTAAACAATACTATACGGCCCTTTATACATCTGAATCACCTGCTGACCCATCAAGCATCGAAGCCTTCTTAGATGGCTTAACTATACCGGAAATCACTCCTCAGGCCCGGGTACAGATAGACAGAAATATTTCAACGGCTGACGTCTTACAGGCGATTAAGTTAATGCAGAGTGGCAAGGCACCGGGGCCAGATGGATTTTCAATTGAAATCTATAAAGAATTTGCGACTAAAATAGCCCCGATTCTCAGCCAACTGTATAAGGAAATACTTGAACAACGTCAACTGCCTCCGACTATGGCTCAGGCCATCATATCAGTACTGCTTAAAAAGGATAAAGACCCCCTGCTGTGTGGCTCATACCGGCCAATAAGCCTGTTAAATTGTGACTACAAAATTCTTACAAAAATACTAGCCACCCGTATTGAATCTGTAGTTCCGCTTATTCTCAGCCAAGACCAGACTGGCTTCGTACCAGGGAGGCAGTCATTCTACAACATGCGACGCCTGTTCAATGTCTTATACGAACCTCACCCCGAGGGGCAGAGGTCAGAGGTCGTGACCTCGCTGGACGCAGCCAAGGCGTTTGACAGGATTGAGTGGCAATACCTGTTCGCGGTCCTAGAGAGGTTTGGCTTCGGTCCGTCGTTTTTAGCCTGGGTCAAAATAATCTGTGACACTCCTATGTCTGCAGTACGGACAAATAATAACACCTCTGACTACTTTCCGCTCCATAGGTCCTGCAGACAGGGCTGTGGTCTCTCCCCGTACCTGTTCGACTTAGCGATTGAACCTCTCGCCATAGCTATCAGGGCAGATGATGACATTGCTGGTATCTCCAGAGGGGGTAGAATTCATAAGGTTTCGTTGTATGCAGATGACTTGCTCCTGTATATATCCAACCCAGCAGAGTCGATACCAAAAGTCCTGCTCACTCTGGACCATTTTGGTCGCCTGTCTGGCTATAAATTAAATTATTCTAAGAGCTTACTCTTCCCAATAGCCCATACTGACGGAGATTATTCTCGTTTTCCATTTAAACTTGAAACCAAGGTGTTCACCTACCTAGGAGTGAAAGTCACACGCACAATGGATGAACTATATAGTCATAATTTCAAAACATTGGTCGAACGAACAACACAGGACTTTAAAAGATGGTCGACACTTCCGATCTCACTAGCTGGCCGTATTAATACAGTTAAAATGACAATTCTACCTAGGTTTCTCTATCTCTTCCAAATGATCCCTATATTCATAACAAAGAAAACATTTAAACAAATAGATAGGTTAATCTCATCTTTTATTTGGAATAATTCAAACCCCAGGATGAAAAAAATGTACTTAGAGGTCCCTAGGGAAGCTGGGGGACTTGGCTTACCAAACTTTATGTGGTACTATTGGGCTGCAAATATTGTAAAATGTTTACATTGGAGATATACATATGACTATGAAGAGGGACCAGATTGGGTCCATATGGAGTTGTTGTCCAATCCTTTGCCAATACTCACATCCCCATTACCATCTGGCCGTACCATACAATCTACAAACCCGGTGGTTAGAGCCTCACTCAGAATATGGTTACAGTTCCGAAAGCACTTTGGCTTGAACCAGCTCGGTACTAGATTTTTCCCAGTGGCCAACAATCAGTTTTTCCCCCCATCAATGATGGATAATGCATTTCAACATTGGCACAGGAATGGACTGGTGTTTTTCTGTGATCTCTTTTCTGACGAGAAGTTCATTTCTTTTGAAACACTTACTACAGATCATAATATACCCAGATCTCATTTCTTTAGGTTTCTTCAAATTCGCAGTTTTACTCAGAAAAAACTTCCTTCATACCCTTACTTACCACCCAAAAATCAATTGGACATTATATTGGAATTTAGCCCCGATGCAAAAAAACGTGTGTCTGTGATTTATGATTTGATACGGAATCTAAAACCAGTAACCTGGGATAAAACAAAAGCTGCCTGGGAGAGAGATCTGGGTGTGGAGCTCCCTGAGGAGATGTGGGAGGACAGTCTTCTACGTATTCACACCTCTTCAATGTGCATACGCCATGGTTTAATTCAATTTAAGATACTACATCGACTCCACTATTCAGGGGATAAGCTGGCCAGGCTCTTTAACATGCCAGACCCTGGATGCCCAAGATGTGGCCAGACCCCAGCCTCGTTAGGCCACATGTTTTGGATGTGTCCTTCCCTCACTACCTACTGGAAGCGAATATTTGACGTATTCTCTCATATGTGTGATACAGTGGTGACCCCTTCTTTTCACACTGCCATTTTTGGCATAATTCCCCCAGACTGTACACTCACATCTCCACAAGCAAATGCTTTGGCATTTGCATCCCTATTAGCCCGTAGACTAATCCTCCTTAATTGGAAGTCCGATAAGGCGCCTTCCTTTCAACAATGGCTGAAAGAAGTTCTATCATTCCTGCCTCTGGAAAAACTCAGATATAAAGTAGACAGAGCCCAAAAAAACTTTGTCCTAGCTTGGAGTGCCTTTATGGAGTTTGTTGAAGACTTTTCATTTCAGTGAACTATAATCTGTACTGTGTCCGACTGTGCCCGACTATGTCCCTGTCTTGACTATTTTTTATTTATTTCTTGATCTATGATTGTCCACTGCTTTGTCCCACCACTTTTTATTTTATTTTATTTTTGTTTTAGCCTAGGGGGGAGGGGGGAGGGGGGGGGGTCGTATATGTTTGTGTGTTTTGTGTATTTACTTGCTTACATGTAATGTAATGTAATGACAAAATGTATGAACGATAAAGAAATGTAAAAATAAAGTTTACAAAAAAAAAAAAAAAAAAAAGACTATTATACAAAGGCCCAGAGCGGCCATCTTAGGCTCACCTGTGTCTGGACGTCCCAGAAGACTTTAAGTAATAGAATGCTGAACTTTTAAGTTGACGAACCGGGAGCCTGAGTTTATTATTATTATTTCCATGTTCAAACCCTGTGTTTATTATTTGATTTCAATAAATGAGTGCCACACTCTGGGCTCAAACCTGTTCCCTGCCTGTCTGTTTCCTGACGTTGGTTTCAATCCTCACAAGGCGTCTTATACTGGTGTTATTTACTGTGACTTATATATGGTCTTCAGGCTCAAAAGAGTCAGTGTACAATAGTGCTTGTTAAGTATATATTGCAATAAACGTGTGGTTGAACTCTCTGTGTCTCATTTTCTGCTGTCAGATCAGCCGGTGTCTCTTGTATTTGTTAAAAGGTCAAAAGGTGGTGAAGCTGATACAAGGGCTCGTAACCTCATCACCTTCTATTTGCATATGTCGAGTGTATGTGAGTGTGTGTGCGTGTGTGTGCGCGTGTGTGTGTGTGTGTGTGTGTGTGTGTGTGTGTGTGTGTGTGTGCGAGCGAGAGACAGAGAAACGAAGAGATGGAGAGAAATGAGAGAGGGAGAGGAAAAGAGGCCAGCTTGGAACCTTGCCCCGGCTGTGACCTTTAGGTGTACAGAGGTCAAACTAGAGTGACCTCACAAGTAATACAAGTAGACACAGTCACGTGCGCACACACACGCGCACACACGCGCACACACACACACACACAGACGGTTACTGACGGTGACTTTGAAGGTGATGGATTTTTGCAGGCCTTCTGGTGAGATCTGAAGCAGCTCCGCCACCACCCTGATCTCCTGAGCACTCACAACCGACGCCACCTCCTGGCCATCTGCCTGTAATGCAACACAGACAGAGGAGAGATAAGAGAGAGAGAGAGAGAGAGAGAGAGAGAGAGAGATGTAAGCTCACGCACACACAAGGTTCAAGGTTCAAGGTTGTTTATTAGTGTCCCCGAAGGGCAAAAGGTTTTACAGCAGGTCATAAGGCTTGAAACACATATAAATACATCAGTCAGACCAAAGTTATTGCTGCTGGTCGCAAGCGTGCGCTGCGCCCGGCCTACTTGCATCTTCAGAAAAGAAAAGAAAAGGAAGAAAGAGAGGGGGGGGGGGGGGGGTAAGAAGACATCACATCACATTTCAAGTAAGATGATAATACACACACACAATGATAATACACACACACACACACACACACACACAGCTATGTTTCACCAGTTTCAATTGAAACGGGCCTCCACCCTCAGGAGGGCCTCCAAGCTCCAACTGAACGCCATGCGTCAGTCAACCCCCGCCACTCTTGGCTCTCTCTATCTCGCTCACTCACTGCCCATGCTCTCTCCCACAATGTAAAGTTACACCTATTTTATGTTATTAATAATCTGGGTAAAAATGTGCAACATAAAGGGGAGACACTTTAATTGTGAAGGGACGACAGGATGAGGAGAGAATCTCATTGTCGAGATTAATGGCGTGTGTGATATTGGACAGTCAAACTATTTGTATCAACACGGCTGTATCGACAAAATAATTATGTCTGGGGGGAATATGGGGTATATGGGGCTAATGGGGGCCTCATATTTGGTCTTGAAACGGGCCTCCAGACTCCTAAGGCCGCCCCTGCACACACACACACACACACAGTGAGAAATGAAGAAATGAAGAGCGAGACGGAGAGACGTGAAATAGCCTATGGGATGGGATGAGCATGTCATTGTAACGCATGACTAAGATGGTTAGATGGGATGGAATGAGCATGTAGTACATGACTAGTCATGGCATGACTATACTCTCCCTCTGCGTCATTAAAACACTATCAGTGCCGGAAGTGCTTCAAAATAAGAGCTCTGGGTGGCCCGGGGGTTGTCTCAGCGCTTTTACTCTGAAAGCCGTGACCCGGAACCAAAAAAAAAAGTTACATTGCTAGCTTACATTGCGATCATTTTAATTTATACGATATATGATCCAAAAAGCGTTCAAATTTTGCGGGAGAGACGGATGAGGAGCAGAAATGAAGCGCCAGTATATATCGATTCGTTCATAAACATGGAGAGCGCCCTGGATTAGGAGATACGAGTCCGCCGCGCTAACATGCAAGTCAACGGTAAGCTAATATGAGCCCAGAGCGTAGCATACGGCAGCCGAAAGGCGAACGGGCCAAAAAAAAAAATCTGAATATTCTTATCTCGCCCCGTATCATTGAGGATGCCTTAAGACGTCCACAGACGTCGGATGTACAGCTCGGTTCGAATCCTTATGACGTTCCCAGACGTCGGATGTACAGATTGTGTTAAAGCTGAATTCCAAAACCCAAAACCTCGGCCACTCACTCGCTCGCTCACTCACTCTCGGTCGCTCCAGCATGGCGCTGCTGTTGCCGTGAAATTGGTGACCTGCTGAAATATGTGACAATCGTGTGTGTGTGTGTAGACATCAGTGTCAGTGTCCGAACGTGAATCATTGCGGTTAGTTTTATTAGCAGAGTTCAATCTAGTGGTGTTTAGGCCTCGTATGTATAAAGACCTCCATGTAAGTTGTGTGAAGTCCACAAGATGGTCACATATTTATTCGGCAGCTCACCAATTTCACCGTAACACCGCCATGCTGGAGTGACCGCTGTGGCCGAACGGTTTGCGGAGCGGTCTTGATATCGGAAGGTCGCTATAGTTCGTATCCCCGGACCGGCACGTTAAAATTGCCACCGCTGAAGTGCCCTTGAGCAAGGCATTGAACTCCTACCATGAAATGTTCTATGAGCAGGGCCTGGCTGTAAACAAGTTCTTGAGCTTAGTCCAGTTACCCTGGGTAAACATAGTACCTTTCCTTTCCTTAGTCCAGTTACCCTGGGTAAACATAGTACCTTTCCTTTCCTTAGTCCAGTTACCCTGGGAAAACATAGTACCTTTCCTTTCCTTAGTCCAGTTACCCTGGGTAAACATAGTACCTTTCCTTTCCTTAGTCCAGTTACACTGGGTAAACATAGTACCTTTCCTTTCCTTAGTCCAGTTACCCTGGGTAAACATAGTACCTTTCCTTTCCTTAGTCCAGTTACCCTGGGTAAACATGGTAACTTTCCTTTCCTTAGTCCAGTTACCCTGGGTAAACATAGTACCTTTACTTTCCTTAGTCCAGTTACCCTGCAGGGTAAACATAGTACCTTTCCTTTCCTTAGTCCAGTTACCCTGCAGGGTAAACATAGTACCTTTCCTTTCCTTTTACCGAGTGTGAGTGAGCGAGTGGCCAGGATTTTGGGTATTGGAATTTGGCTTAAGAGTTTGAGGAAGTGCCTTAAAGCAAGAGCTAAATAAAGTAGACCATCCAGAAAAAAGTGATTATGCATAACGTGTGCCGCATAATCAGAGATGGGCAGTATTTGAAATACAGTACATGAATTTGAAAATACAGAAAATGCGTATTTTCTGTATTTGAAAATACATTTACAATGTGTTTTAAATACCAAAGAAAAGTATGTCAAATTGTATGTATTTCAAGTACTGCCCATCTCCGTGCATAATCAGCCAAATGGTGTGGATTGTGAAGGGGTTAATCTTTTTTCAAAAAAGGCCACACATGGGATAACTTCCCACATATTTCACAGCGTCCCACATATTCACATTAAATCATATAAAACACCACAGATTTAGCAACTTTTCACATATTTCACCACTTTCTACAGATTTACCGTGTAAAATCACACAAACCTGCATATTATATCACATAATCGAGGATTTTAGCCCCGCATAATCAATGATTTTTGCACACGTTTTTTCTGGTTTCGGGTCTTGAGGGAGTACTGAGGGAGTAGACTGAAGAAGTAAAAGAAGAAGCACAGAAATAGTATTCATTTGAACTTAACCCATTCTGACCGGGCACCCATTTTGGTGTCAGCATCATGTTATGCTTTAGCTATTTAAAAATAGCAGATCTACAAGCTCATATCGCGCCACCGAGTGGCGCGATACGAGCTTGTAGGTCTGCTATTTTTGAAAAATCGAAGAACGACTGACATTTTTTAAATCTGATCTCAGGTCAGAATGGGTTAATAATGAAACTGTCAGGATGTAATAGACTTTTTTTTTTTATCTGATCTCAGGTCAGAATGGGTTCATTTGAAGGATCAACGTTCACCTCATGTTTCTGAAAGTAAACGTTGCCCAAGTGCAGAATGGAAGCCAGAACTCTAAAGATGGCCGACTGGTCTTCGGAGGTGAAGCGGAGCGTTTCCATGGCAGCCAGCAGACGCTGGAAGTGGTCTGCGTCGCACCTTCCTGCTATCGCACAGTCCCCCCCCTACATGGGAGAGTGAGAGAGAGAGAGAGAGAGAGAGAGAGAGAGACAGAGAGAGAGAGACAGACAGAGAGACAGACAGAGAGACAGACAGAGAGACAGAGAGAGAGACAGAGAGACAGACAGACAGAGAGAGACAGACAGACAGACAGACAGACAGACAGACAGACAGACAGACAGACAGACAGACAGACAGACAGACAGACAGACAGACAGACAGACAGACAGACAGACAGACAGACAGACAGACAGACAGACAGACAGACAGACAGACACAGCGAGAGAGAGGTGATGTCTTGAATGACTTCAGTGAAGTGGGTCACACATGATGCAGATGACATTGTGCTGTACTACATTGTGTATAGTACACAGTACAGTACCTGGTTGAGGTAATAGTACGTCTCAGCTTCCTGCAGATAGAAAGCCTGTCTCTGGTGATGGGCCAGACCTGCCAGCATTTCATAGAAGATATGGTAGTTCCTCTCATCTTTGGCCTGGAAAGAGAAGAGAACACACATACACAGTACACACAAATGGTGTTGTTTGTGTAGAATCCACAATGCATGGACACACACGATCACGCATGCACACGTAAACAACACAAAAGCTATTTAGAAATGGCAAGCATGCAACCGTGCGTGTGTGAGTGTGTGTGTGTGTGGTGGGTGTGTGTGCATGTGTGTGTGTGCGCTTATATTATATGCATGGAATGTGTTACCTGGAAGACGATTCGGGACTTTTCCAGAAGATATTGAGAGGTTATGGCACCACTGATCACACCCCTGTAGTAGGAAGTCATATTAAAGAGGTTATATATAATATTAAAGAGGTTATGGCACCACTGATCACACCCCTGTAGAAGGAAGTCATATTAAAGAGGTTATATATAATATTAAAGAGGTTATGGCACCACTGATCACACCCCTGTGGTAGGAAGTCATTAAAGTACAACACAAACGTTTCTGCTAGAGTTCCGCATGGCTTGAAAGCAACTCAAGTATCTAAGTACGACGGACAATAAGGCCGAACTTAGTTTCATACTCACTGCTCCAGAAACACTTCTATGTATTTCCCAAAGCGGCTGGAGTTATCGTTACGAACGGTTTTGGCATTTCCGAAAGATTCCAGAAGAGGACCGGCCTCAAGAATCTATAAGGAGCATTCAGAGTTACAACATGAATCTATAAGGAGCATTCAGAGTTACAACATGAATCTATAAGGAGCATTCAGAGTTACAACATTAATCTATAAGGAGCATTCAGTTACAACATGAATCTATAAGGAGCATTCAGAGTTACAACATGAATCTATAAGGAGCATTCAGAGTTACAACATTAATCTATAAGGAGCATTCAGTTACAACATGAATCTATAAGGAGCATTCAGAGTTACAGCATGAATCTATAAGGAGCATTCAGTTACAACATGAATCTATAAGGAGCATTCAGTTACAACATGAATCTATAAGGAGCATTCAGTTACAACATGAATCTATAAGGAGCATTCAGTTACAACATGAATCTATAAGGAGCATTCAGTTACAACATGAATCTATAAGGAGCATTCAGAGTTACAACATGAATCTATAAGGAGCATTCAGAGTTACAACATGAATCTATAAGGAGCATTCAGTTACAACATGAATCTATAAGGAACATTCAGTTACAACATGAATCTATAAGGAGCATTCAGAGTTACAACATGAATCTATAAGGAGCATTCAGAGTTACAACATGAATCTATAAGGAGCATTCAGAGTTACAACATGAATCTATAAGGAGCATTCAGAGTTACAACATGAATCTATAAGGAGCATTCAGTTACAACATGAATCTATAAGGAACATTCAGTTACAACATGAATCTATAAGGAGCATTCAGAGTTACAACATGAATCTATAAGGAGCATTCAGAGTTACAACATGAATCTATAAGGAGCATTCAGTTACAACATGAATCTATAAGGAGCATTCAGTTACAACATGAATCTATAAGGAGCATTCAGAGTTACAACATGAATCTATAAGGAGCATTCAGTTACAACATGAATCTATAAGGAGCATTCAGAGTTACAACATGAATCTATAAGGAGCATTCAGAGTTACAACATGAATCTATAAGGAGCATTCAGTTACAACATGAATCTATAAGGAGCATTCAGTTACAACATGAATCTATGAGGAGCATTCAGTTACAGCATGAATCTATGAGGAGCATTCAGAGTTACAACATGAATCTATAAGGAGCATTCAGTTACAACATGAATCTATAAACAGCATTCAGAGTTACAACATGAATCCACAATCAGTGACAGGCACGTGCAGAGAGTGTTAGAGAGGCACTTTTGGCCCAAAATAGCGAAAATAGCAGATCTACAAGCTCACAATGCGTCTCGCTGCGACGTGTTGAGAGCTTGTAGATCAGCAATTTTCGGGGTGCAACCCTGCACTCTTTATCTACTGGAGATGCGGTGTGTATAACGACATGGATTTAGAAACAAATCTATTCAACGCAAAATGCTGCGTTCAAGTTCAGGAAGAAACTCTTCTCCTGAATGCTGCTTTCCGGTATATACCATAGTAAATGCTGCATTTGTGGTCTGGAGAGGGCAGTTGTTTTACAGACGGGTAAAAGGGCAGGGGCTGAAGCCCCCTTTGATATCAATGTGTGCACGCCCCTGATCAGTGATCCACTGAATGCTTCATTTATATCTTATGGCGTCGCATGCTGAAGATAACGGAGAAACAAGCTCACAATGCGTCACCAATCCATGCAATGGGCTGTTGTGAGCTTGTTGTTGATCGGCTATTTTTGGCACCACCGTACGACAAAAGTTTAAATCAGATCTTGTGCTACATGACAAGCAGGACAGCAGGAAAAAAAACCTCAACAAGTTCACAAACACCAAACCACAATGTTATAATCACACTTAAAGGAGAATTCCATACTAAAAGGCTTTCTTACCTTTCTTTGTAGTTGTTACGTCCCCACCAAAGAGGTCCAGGTGTTATTTTGTGCAAAAGCTCCTTATTGGCTATTTCCCCTACCATGAGCCCTACATGAATTGCATTGAATGGGAATTGAATGGGGCTATGGGGTGTTGAGCTAATTCGCTTATTTCCATCGCTCAAAATTATAATTTCTTTGTATATATCCTCTCTTCATAATGTAAATAATATCCCAAGCGGCACACTTTACTACTTCTTTCGATGGAAATAAGCAAATTAGCATAACACCCCATAGCCCCATTCAATTCCCATTCAATGCAATGCAATTCATTGAGGGCTTATGGTAGGGAAAATAGCCAATAAGGAGTTTTTGCACAAAAAAAACACCTGGACCTCTTTGTTGGGGAC
The DNA here is from genome assembly GCF_964188405.1 of Protomyctophum parallelum. Classification (NCBI taxonomy): domain Eukaryota; kingdom Metazoa; phylum Chordata; class Actinopteri; order Myctophiformes; family Myctophidae; genus Protomyctophum; species Protomyctophum parallelum. The sequence goes on from NC_139708.1 coordinate 50,264,439, forward strand.
GTAACAACTACAAAGAAAGGTAAGAAAGATAAGAAAGCATTCTAGCATGGAATTCTCCTTTAACTGTCATATGACATTATGATGATTACAAGCATTTATGGAATGAGTGAGATGCGGGGGAAAAAAGTTGACAAACGGCCACAATAATAAAAGCCACATGCGACAAACAAAATCACAGCAATGCAAGCAGGAAGACAGCAAGTTTACCTCAATCTGCACCACAGACAGAGAGCCGCCAGAGACACAGAGATCATTGTTAATTATCAAAACATCACAACAAGACAACAGCTAAGATTTGTTCTCGTTTGAACCCATGGTTCCCTGTGTGTGTCTGTATATCTTTCCAATGCAGGGCGGTGGTGGCTCAGGGGTAGAGTGCCTGGATGGTAACCGCAAGGTTGCCAGTTCGAACCCGGGCTCCCCCAGAGTTACTGTCGAAGTGTCCTTGAGCAAGACACTGAACCCCTAATTGCTCCCGATGTGCTAGTTGGTGCCTTGCATGGTTTCCGCTGCCATCGGTGTATGAATGGGTGAATGTAATGCACAATCTCTGTAAAGCGCCTTGGATAAAGGCGCTATATAAATGCACCATTTACCATTTACCAGTGATATACCTCTGCGCAAGCCTGCACTTGCGTGTGTGTGCATGTGTGCGTGTGTGTTGTGGTGGCCAAAATGCATATAAACACTATGGTATTGATTCATTGAATGTAGCCTAGTAGTAGATGATACTTAACACTCTAATTACCACCTGTTCCTCACTGACAAACTCATTAGAGACTGCCGACTCATGTGAACCTATTTCAAACTGTGTGAGTTAACCATAGAATAGAGTCCATTTAAGGAATGACCATCTCTTGTTACTCCTGAAACTCTGTACACTGCTGAAAGTATAACATAATGTGTGGGACATGTGTGTAGGGGAGTGCTGAGGGAAGCACTGGAGGGAGACACTAGTCTCTCTGGTGTGATGATATATACAATAAAATAATGGAGTTCGAATCCTGATGGATGGTTGAGTCCTGCTTCTTCCTGATGTTGTTTACTAAATAGTACGTGTGTGTGCGTGCGTGTGTGTGCGTGTGTGCGTGTGTGCGTGCGTGCGTGCGTGCGTGCGTGCGTGTGTGTGTGTGTGCGTGCGTGCGTGTGTATACCTGTTGTGTGGTGTTGTGCTTCTGGTGTATTGCTGCCAGGTAGCGCAGGACCAGTTTGGTGGCCTCTGTTTTCCCAGAACCACTCTCCCCACTGCAAAAAAGGGACACTTTTATTAAACCACTCTAGTATCCACTAATGTACTACAGTCACCTTTTACACACATGAAGACATGCAATCACAAGAATTTAAACTGTCCGTTGATTTACAGCAGGGTTCCCCCATTTAGCGGCCTGCGGGCCATCTGCGGCCCGCGGAGCGCACCCTTGTGGCCCCTGGAAGAATTTCAAAAAGAAATCAAAAATCAAAAAAAATGGGGGTCCTTTTCAGGGGGCCCTGAAAATATTTTCAGGGCAAGACCTCGACCTCGCGCATGCCGACTCGGCCCCCCAGCCTGGTACCCTATAGTCAAAATATGGCCCTTGTCAGGAAAATTTATTGGGGAACCCTGATTTACAGTATATACACTTGTGCTCACGTGATTAACTTTCACGGTCCAACGTTAACGGGGACAATTTGTTACGTCGTGTATAATTATCTCCCCTCCTTGAGTCAGTGTGTGTCCGAAGCGTCTCAACCGATCGCTTCTCTTGCTTTCTCTCAGAATCGTCTAACCTGACCGTCTGACCTGGCCTGATGGTCTAACCTTGGCTGACCGTCTGACCTGGCCTGATGGTCTAACCTGGGCTGACCGTCTGACCTGGCCTGACCGTTTAACCTCCAGTCTTTTCGTTTCAGTGCCATCGTTTCCAAGCCGTACATTGATTGATTGATTGAAATATGGAACACCAAAATGTGGAACACCTATAAAGTATAAACATCAATAAACAAAGCCTAACAAACCCTACCCCCCATATATTTATATAAAAAAAAGGGTAAAAGTCAGCTGATAACAACAGTGACATGGAGCATGTGGAAAATAAATGTGAAAAGAAAATGTATTTGTTTTGACAAGGAATTGTACATGTGACTGACCCAATGAAGTAAAAGAAAGTACTGCATGGCTGGTTTACTAGAGGTTTTTTTTCATTCCCACAGTGAGACCCCTTTTCCACCGGTTGGTTCCCCATGGGAACCGGTTCAGTTCTTTTCCACCGGTTGGTTCCCAATGGGAACCGGTTCAGTTCTTTTCCACCGGTTGGTTCCCAATGGGAACCAGTTCAGTTATTTTTGCTTCTTAGTCCATGAGCCAGAGCTCCAAAATTGGTGGGGAAAACTAGACCTATATTAAATTGTTTATAGGATCAATACAAGTAAATTAATACATGATAACCCTTCCACAGTAGTAGCTTTTTCATATTTTCGATTATTTTGCATATTTTCCTACCTAATGCCTCATTCGCATATTTAAAAATGTTAAATTTGTAATTCAATAAATCATTGTCTTCGTGTAAAAGTACTCAATTAGGGAAGTTTCATGGTGGTAACAATCTAATATAGGTATGGTTTTGCTACACTCAATTCATAATTAACGTTCCAATTTTGGAACTCTGGCTCATGGACTAAGAACCAAAAAGAACTGAATCGGTTCCCATTGGGAACCAACCGGTGGAAAAGGGGCCTCAGTTCAGTTTTTACTGTGTGGTTCCATTGTATTGAGTAACAGTTCAGTTGTCACTGTGTGGTTTATTGAGTAACAGAATACCTTTCACTTTACCTCACCGGCCTTTGCTGTTGCACTATTAAGGCTAAAGTCCTGGTAAAGCCAAGGTGTGGGCTTTAAGCGCCATTACAGAGTTTCTACTAATCAGATAACTGATACAGTATATTGAGTACAGTATGCGATCCCTCTCACTGACTGGCTCACGTGAAGTC
>NC_139708.1:50272405-50292405 GCF_964188405.1 Protomyctophum parallelum
ATATACCATTTACCAGCCATGTCTATTAAAGGTCCCGCTTTAGTGTCTAGGATAGATAAGGGAGCACTTGTTTAATTTATGTATTGTATATATTGTAACTGTAACTGTTAATAAGTTCAAGGATGTAAATAGGTCCCTGGACTGTCTTGTGTAATCCTCAAAATGCTGTAGCCAAAAGTGGTTTTAATGCCTTTCAAATATAGCAGCGATGACCGGGCTGAGAGCAGAGCTAAGTAACTCTAATGAAGGACAAGGATTTTAAACCGCAGTGTGGGCAATGTGATGTAATAGATCACATTACTGATTGGGAGGGAATTGTCCTGTCTCACTATAGCGCACATAGGCTACGCTATTGCAAACATAGTGGATTAAACGTTGAAAAAACAATCAGCATTTGCGGCACCCCCTATGGATGAAAGTGGAATTTTAATTCACTAATAAATTAATTATTAATTAATAATTTGAAGAAATTAAATTGAAGAAAGTGCTTCGTTACGCCCTCCGTAATATTATGGTCAATGCCTGTGTGAAAAGTCGTAGCGATTGGTGAAGCCAGTGAGGAGCTACGACAGTGTTTCAGACATTCATTCAGACCTTCATTCAGACATGGACAAGGACAAATCGAATCAAGTGACGGGACTCAAAAGTCTGTACAAAATAGGAATCATCAAATATCGACCAATCAGAAGAGGTTATACAACAATAAAGGGCTCTGAACCAAGTTCAATGACACCACCCACAAGTCTGTATGAGACCGTTGGAACTATCAAATATCGACCACTCAGGAGGGAGCGGGGCTAAGTTACACCAATGGAGGACAAGGACTCTGAACCAAGTCCAATGACAACACCCACAAACTGTTGAGAAGTTATAGCAAAAAAAATAGGGACCATCAAATATCAACCAATCAGAAGAGGGGGGCGGAGCTAAGTTACACCAATGAACGACAAGGACCCTGAACCAGGTCCAATAACAACATCCACAAGTCTGTACGACAATCAGTCCAATACTTACATAATAAAACCTTGTAGATCTGGTACTTTCACTTCCTGTTTGGCGTTTAAGTTTGACGTTTTGCCCCGGTCACGGCATTTTACGAAAACTCAATTTGGAACTGACCATCCTGCTAGGAGGAGTTTGTTAAAGTGCGATCCGTGAAAATTGCATAAATTGCGCCAAAATGCCACAATTAATTCAAAATGGCTGACTTCCTGTTTGGTTTAAGTCATAGCGCCAAGAGACATTTTTGTAAGTTAGGACCAAGGGGCCAGCTAGGCACTCCAACGTTGAAGCGCTGGGCCCTAGTGGTAAGAGGAAGGACTGCAGGCGGACCTGTGGATTCATGACGAGGAAACCCCGTGCAGCTGGGCTTTAACATTGAGCACCTCTGTTGCACTTCCGCATTTGGGCACCAAATTTTGGAGGTCAAATGCGGAAATGCGCCCAAAAAGGCGGAAATAGACGGTCCCTCCGGCGGCTTCAAAACGCCACTGAGCAACTTCCACTGACATGAATAGCGGAGGGGGCGGAGCTTCGCGCCAGATCAGTCTCTATCCTTTTAATACTCGGTATATGGTTGGGACATGATACAGGTGTGTACCAGGTGTGTACCAATTTGCAATGCAAACATGTAACATGTACATGTAGTGAAACCGTATTGTGGGGCTTCAAGCACACACTTTTGTAGGGGGCGCTATTGAGCAATTAGGCCACGCCCCCTTTTGAGACGATTAAAATATGTAATTTTCCGCCACTTGTGATGTGTGTGCAAGTGTCAAAAACGCGATCCATTGTGGTCCGTGGATAAAATAATAATCATAATAATCAGTGCTCGGGCCCTAATGAAATCAAAACATGTATCAGTGTTGCTTCTTTTTGGCTTATTTTGTATAGACCTAGGTTGCTTGTTTCTGCCATAGAGTTATACTGGCAACACCTCTGGCTTCTAGCTGGTCTGGATATGTGCTGCTCGTCGACTCGTCTCTGTGTGTGTCAGTCCCAGCTCCGTGACTGGGAGATGGGACTGTGGATAGTCTGGATAGAACTTTCTGTTAGTTAAATCCATATAAAAGTACCACACAACTGAAAAGTATCGTGACTGTGACTGCAAGTTAGAAACGTATGTGGCTATAACGAGGCACAGCTGTCCACACGGTGGATCCTATGATCCACCGTGTCGAAAGCCGCCGATAGGTCGAGGAGTACCAGGACCGCAGGTTGCCCAGAGTCAGAGATTAAAATCAGGTCATTAAAGACCTTAAGCACGTTTCAGTGCTGTGGCCTGGTTTGAAACCGGATTGAAATGCCTCTTGGATGTTATGTAGGGTAAGAAAGGCCTGTAATTGATTGTATACTATTTTTTCCAGAGGAAACGGTAGTTGAGAAATGGGCCTGAAGTTTGCGAGAATTGAGGGGTCAAGATTATTCTTTAACATACATACCTTGTCATACCAGTTCCCCTGTGGTTCTCCATCTCTGTTGAGGATCCACTGCCCAGGTCCTTCCCCCTCGGCTCCATCGGGGTACATCAGCATCCCCTCCTCGTACATAGCCCACATCTCCGGCGTCCACATCTCCATGTCTTGCATCATCGCAAATTCATCAGTGCCATGGGCCCAGTGCTGCCCCGGTTCGGAGCCCTGAACCTGGGGCATCACTATCGCGTATGACGGCAGGCGGTACGAGGCCCCCCTGATGTTGGGATTGAACATAGCATTGGAGAGGTCCCGGGGGTCTAGGGGCTCGGGCTCGCCGCCAGGCCGTGTGAAGAGGCCGGGCCGGTAATTGGCCCCGCGGAGGTTGGGGTTCTTGGACATGGCATTGGAGAGGTCGAAGCCACGTCCAGCAGGCTGTGGCCTCTTTACCGCCAGAGTTCCATCTGGCAGACGGTACGTGGCTGAACGGAGGGCCATGTTCTTGGACAAAGCGTTGGAGAGGTTCATGCCCTGTGGTTCCTCAACACCGACTCTGAAACCACCCTCAGGAAGACGGTAATTGGCCCCACGGAGGGCCATGTTCTTGGACAAAGCGTTGGAAAGGTTCATACCCTGTGGTTCCTCCACACCGACTCTGAAACCACCCTCAGGAAGACGGTAATTGGCCCCACGGAGGGCCATGTTCTTGGACAAAGCGTTGGAGAGGTTCATACCCTGTGGTTCTTCAGGACCGACTCTGAAACCACCCTCAGGAAGACGGTAATTGGCCCCACGGAGGGCCATGTTCTTGGACAAAGCGTTGGAAAGGTTCATACCCTGCGGTTCCTCAACCCCGACTCTGAAACCACCATCAGGAAGACGGTAATTGGCCCCACGGAGGGCCATGTTCTTGGACAAAGCGTTGGAGAGGTTCATGCCCTGTGGTTCTTCAGGACCAAATCTGAAACCTCCCTCAGGGAGGCGTAACTTCGCCCCACGGAGGCCACCAGCCATGGATTTGCCGAGCATAGGAGCAGCGGCCTCTTGCCTGGACATTAGGGCGCCGTCAGGCAAACGATAGTTTTGTTTTATGCCAGGCTTCAGTAGAGCGCCGGATAACATAGTCGCGCCAGACTTGATCCCTCCAGCACCCCCGGCTACAGCCTGAGGCTCAGCCTCAGGCATCATCAGGGTTCCGTCTGGAAGCCTTAACTTCTTATTCTTTAAGTGGCCACTCATCAGTGCGCCGGAGAGGTTCGGGGTGGTGGGCTCAGGAGGGCCCACCTTGAAGGGGGTGGAAAATTTGGCGTTGCGGAACTGGGAGTTGATCAAGGAAGAGGAGAGGTGTGGAGAAGTGGGCTCGTCAGGACCCACTTTAAAAGGGGTGGAGAAGCGAGCGTTACGGAACTGGGAGTTGATCAAGGAAGAGGAGAGGTGTGGAGAAGTGGGTGGAGGAGGTCCCAGATGAAAGGGGGTGGAAAATCGAGCGTTACGGAGCTGGGGGTTGATCATGGAAGAGGAGAGGTGTGGAGAGGTAGGTGGAGGAGGGCCCAGATGAAAGGGGGTGGAGAAGCGAGCATTACGGAGCTGGGGGTTGATCATGGAAGAGGAGAGGTGTGGAGAGGTAGGTGGAGGAGGGCCCAGATGAAAGGGGGTGGAGAAACGTGCATTGCGGAGCTGGGGGTTGATCATGGAAGAAGACAGATATGGAGATGTAGGTTCAGGAGTGGATGGGCCCACCTGAAAAGGAGAGGAGAAGCGTGCATTGCGGAGCTGGGGGTTGATCATGGAAGAGGAGAGGTATGGAGAAGATGGCATAGCAGGTTCAGGAGTGGAGGGGCCCATCTGAAATGGAGAGGAGAAGCGTGCATTGCGGAGCTGGGGGTTGATCATGGAAGAAGAGAGATACGGAGAAGACGGCATAGCAGGTTCAGGAGTGTTGGGGCGCATCTGAAAAGGGGAGGTGAATCGGGCATCTCGGAGCTGGGGGTTAATCATGGAAGAGGAGAGGTATGGAGAAGATGGCATAGCAGGTTCAGGGGTGGAGGGGCGCATCTGAAAAGGAGAGGAGAACCGGGCATCGCGGAGCTGAGCGGACATCATGGAAGGGTTGAGTTGTGGAGAAGACGGCATGGAGGGAGCAGCAGGGGAGGAGGAGGGCTGCTGGAAGGGCGAGGAGGCGAAGGAAGCGTTGCGGAGCTGGGAGGAGAGCATGGAAGGAGAGAACTGTGGAGAAGATGGCATGGAGGGAGCACCAGGGGAGGAGGAGGGCTGCTGGAAGGGGGAGGAGGCGAAGGAGGCATTGCGGAGCTGGGAGGAGAGCATGGAAGCAGAGAGGTGTGGGGAGGCTGACATGTTGTCATCAGGCGCGAGGACGGGTGTGTACAGGTTGGCATTGCGCTGCAGGGGAGAGCCATAGGAGGCACTTTGTGGGCTGGGGTTCTGCATGGGACTGTAGCCCATACCCTGGTTCATCTGTTCACTGGGTGACATCGTCGCCGGTCCACCAGGCCCAGAACCGTAGCCCATACCGATTGGCTGGTTCATCTGTCCACCGGCTGACATCATTGCCTGTCCACCAGGCCCAGGACCGTAGCCCATACCCATTGGCTGGTTCATCTGTCCACCGGGTGACATCATTGCCTGTCCACCAGGCACAGGGGAGAGGCTCCTCTGCATAGGAGACGGGGAAGGATACATGGGGTACTGAGGAGGAAAGGAACCACATGTATCCTGAGACATCTCTAACGTACCATTTGTCAGCATTTGACCTGGCCCCATCATTGCGCTATGTTGACTGAAAACCTGAGTAGGCTGTAAGTTACCAGGGGACATAGTGTGTAGAAACATTGGGGATTGACCCATGGCCCTGGGAAGCATAGGGGAACCCATAGGGGAGGCTGGGTGAGTGAGAGGATGCATGGGTGAAGTTCCACGAGAGAATATAGGTGATGCATGTTGGTGAGGCATGGGAGGTATCGGGACAGTTGACCTGAAAGGGGGCTGAGTCCCCATACGCGGCTGCCCCCTTCCTACGGGCCTGTGGAACCCTCCTTGGGGCGTCCCAAAACGATTTGGCTCCCTGAAACCTACCGGCCGAGAACCTGTCCTGGCCAACATAGGAGTTCCCGCCGCAGACCTCATCTGGCCCGGCGGCGGCCCGTGGACACTGTGGATGGAGGACCTAAAGGGGGCCACGTTTTGGGTGACCGGCGGGTGACCATGTCTGCTGCGTCTCTGTGGGGACGGCCTGACCGTCCCCATGGGGACATGGCCCCTACCTCCTCTGAGCCTGCTACGCGTGGAGGTGCGCGTGGGGAGCGGGCGGCTGGAGAACGGACCAGGAGAGGTCGGACGGTGGGGGGACATCGGACGGAAAGCGTGTGCGGGTGACTGGGCTCCGCTCGCCACTGACGGGGTGCGTCTGTGAGAAGGGGACGCGCGTGAGGATGTATATGTCATTATGGATGAGTGTCTTCCGATTCTACGTCTGGAAGATGGGGGGGGCACTGGATCCGGAGGGGTCTCCGGGGGCCTCCTGAACGATCTCGGGGATGTGGGTGGACCCTCTCGCCGTCTCCGCGACGCGCGAGGCGAGGCCGGGGGGCTGGGCAGCGGGGACCGTGGGCGAGCGGCGGCGGACGGGGCCCTCTGTGATCCGACGCCTCTCCTTCCCCTGGAGAGAGAAGGTTGACGTCTCGTCGACATTCCTCTTCTGGGAGGCTGCGGGGAAGGTGGAGGGCTCCTCCTTCCCAGTCGCGTGGGAGGCCTCGGGCTTGCCATTGAGCCCGGGCGTGAGGCGAGGCCTCTCCTGGATGAGAGAGGGGTTTTGTAGGGGTTCGGTGGGATTTCAGCCTGAAAGTCCATTCTATGTGGAGGAAGGTGAGGGGCCATTCCCCTAGGCGGGGACCCGGGCCGCATAGACAGCTGTGGGGAATGGTAGGGGCTCATTCGCCTCGCTGGCATCGGTGAGGCCATCGGCGAATGCATGGGGGAGTGCATCATCGGGGTCATGGGGGAGTGCATCATTGGGGGCATGGGGGAGTGCATTGGTGGGGGCATGGGGGAGTGCATTGGCGGGGGCATTGGGGAGTACATTTGTGGGGGCATCTGTGAGTGCATTGGTGCCGCCATTGGTGTCATTTTCCCCATCGTGAACTGAGGGTCTTGGGGGAGGTAGGGGTTCTGCATGGGGTAGGCAGGCTGAGCAAGATTGTGGGCGAGGGCGATTTGACTGGGAGAGGCGGCCAGGGGAGGGTGAGTGGGATAAGGCGACTGAGGTTGCTGCATCATCATGGGAGGAGAGTGTCTTGGCAGAAGCGGGCTCTGCGCTCTGCTCATGGCTGGGAACTGCTGATAGCAGATGGGCGTTTCATACTGGATCTCAGACCAGGCGTCCATGTCATTGTAGGCCGGCTGGGGGGAGCCGGGGAGGAAGGGAGGGGAGGGGGGACGAGCATAAGGAGAAGGGGGTGGGGGAAGGTAATTCACATCCAGCCTGTCTCTGCCGAACATTCGTACTTGGGGTCTGGGGACTCTGAAAGGCTCGGCAGAATAAGGGTCTTGCACGGGGTAATACAGCTGCTCCTGTCCATACATCAGGCCTGAGTCAGGTTCCGGGAGAGGTTGCTGTTGCTGGTAGGGGTTATACATAGCATTAGGGTCTGTATATCCACCAGCCATCGGCTCAGCCTCATAGCCAACAACATACATGTTATACGGGTCCGGCATCCCATAGTTATATTCCATTTGATGTTCGTAGTGATCGCCATACATGTCGGGGTCGTACAGATCATAGAACATAGCGTCCGTGTCGTCACCGTAGTAACCGTACGGATCTGCCTCCACTGCATACATCATTCCGTCGTCACCGTAGAAATAATCCAGCCCGTCGTCATAATAATCGCCACCATAATCATCACCATAATACCCATAAGGGTCACCGTAGAAATCGGCCTCTTCGTCGTAGTAAATGTCGTCGTCGTAGTAAAAGTTGCCGTCCTCATCGTAGTAACCGTACTCGTCCTCCCATTCATCTTCGTCATCGTAACGCATTTCATCTACGTACGGCTCAAAGTGATCGTAGGGGTGTCTGTAGACTCCCCTAAGCGTACTAAGCCGCGGCCGGTCGTAGTACTCGTCCTCATAGCCGTATTCATCATCGTAGCCGTATTCATCATCGTACTCGTCATACTCATAGCCATCATTGTAATAGTCGTTAGCACCGTTACGGAATGACAGTTTCTTGCCCCGCTTTCCTACTTGTCCCCCGATACGTCCATGGCCCCTCGAGGCCAAGAACTTCCCTGTCAGCCAATTAGCAGCCCCGGCAATCTTCCCCAATATCGAGCTTTTGCCCTTAAAGGTCGGGTCGTCCGCTATAAGCTTGCCAAGCGTTTTTTTACCTTCCGGTACTGGCTTTTTGTCCCCTTTGTCATCTTTCTTACCAAACATGGAGAATTTGGACGAGCTTAAGCCAGACATGGCTGCTGCTGTAGGGGCACTGGATTTGCCTAACCCGCCAAACAACTTCGCGCCTAGGCTCGGTTTGGCGCCATCTTTCTTCTTTCTCGATCCGCCGCCGAGCAAGAAGAGACGGGAGGTGCTTTTGAGGTTTCTCTTGGGTTTAGTTGGCAGCATTTTAGGCATAGCGAAAGGGGAAGGTTTCGCTGCGAGGGCTCCGAAGGCTTTGGTGGCTCCTTTGAGTTGAACCGGCATTGCGGCTTTCTTGGGCGCCTCGGCGGAACCCCCGGCGTTGCCCTTTCCCTTCCCCTTCACAGAAATGGCCGCCGCCTTGGAGGCTCCCTTCAGGGCAGCCTTTCCTTTGGCTCCTCCCTTCTTGGGAGCGCTGTCGTCACTCTCCGCGGTCGATTCGCTGACGTCCGACTCAGGCCCCGACTCTGACTCCGGCTCCGACTCGACGACGGGTTTCTTTCCCTTCTTCCCGTCATCCTTCCCTTTCCCCTTGGCCGGCGGCTCCTCCTTCTTACCCCCTTTCGCTCCCTTCTTGTCATCCTTTGCTCCCTTCTTGGGCTCCTCTGCCTTGGCCGGTGCCTTCTTGGGCTCCTCCTTGCCCTTCTTGGCGGGGGGCTCCTTTCCTTTCTTAGGTGGCATGCTGTCTCAGGACGACTGGGGCCATGCTGAAGTCAGACGAGGAAGGACCAGTGCCCAAATGGGGCTAACGCGGGTCAGTACCAGTGCCAGTGTTGACAATTGACAGTTTAGGAAGAGTCTAAATGCAGACGGAAGCAACATCCTCTTCTTATCCTCCTGTTTAGTATCGCTTGCCTTTTTCGTCTGATCTGATATAGCCGGCTTCAGCACGACACCTCAGACACATGCACACATGGGCAACCACAGAGTGAAAGACACTCCAACGCCAGACATTCCACAATGTGCACTGACACGACTCAACGAGCCCAAAACCACAGCAGTCCAAAACACGATCTTAGTAATGGAGTAGGAACCTCAGACATTGGGTGTTCGCTCGCATTACAGTAGTCTTCTTCTTCTTCTTCTTCTCAGTAAACGCCCTGCTGTGTGGCGTGTAAATAGAGACGCAGCAGTGCCTGGCGTTACAAAAAAAATATTTAAATAAACAGCTTCTTTTAAAGGAACATTAAATGTCATTGATCACCTCATCATCCAGACCCCGTCGCTTCTGGATTGTTCGCTTGCCACCCACACTGAATTCATGAAATAAGGCATTCAAAGGGACTTCTACAAAATAAACGTTAGTCCGTCATGAGCAGAAAATGCCAGTCAGATCCATGGAAGTGTCCTGTTTAAAAAAAGAATCTAACAAAGTTATCCAGGAAAAAAACACTAGTCCACCGCGAGCAGAAAAATCCCAGTCAGAAGCCCAGTTAAAGACATGATGTAACTAACGTCCCAGGGTCACGGGGGGGGGGAATAAAAGACGGCGGCTGTGCAGGTGGCGGTGTCTGTGTAGTTCTTTGTGTACGTCCCATTGTTGCGGTGTGCTGGGAGTCCGCAGTTCAGACCTCGTCTTGGCCACCTCGCCTGCTTTGTCAGGACGATCCCCCGCGAGGTGTGTGTGTGTGTGTGTGTATCCTGCGTGTGTGAGTCCCGGCTTTCAGGGTTATCCTCCCACGTATCCGTAAGCATGTGTGTCAGAGCGTGTGTGTGTGTGTGTGTGTGTGTGTGCGTAGCCTACGTGTGCATACGTGAGTTCTGTCGTTTCCACATCCACGTCAGCTTGCCTTTGTGTCCTGCTACAACCTTGTACCGCCCATCTCTCTGGTTACTCTGCATGCGACTTCAGTCATCCTCGCTTCACCCCGGACTATAGGCCTCCTTGTCCTATCCTCAGCTCGCTGTTGTCTGTGTCCCGTGTATATGTATGTGTGTGCGTATGTGCACATGCACTGCATATGAGTGTGCCGCGCGTGCCATCCTCAGTTATAGTTGCAAAGGGCACCTTAATGTATCATCTATACTGCCTTGGGGTAACCCTATCTGCCAGGCCGCTCGGCATGAATAATGCAGTCTGGCTGAGCTGTTGCTAAACTGTGTCTGAGAGGCGCAGCCGGGCAGAGCCAAAACACACAGCGGGGACCAGCAAGTCAGAGAGGGGCCGACCAGGTACTTGCCCAGCAGAGAGGGCCCCACCAGGTACTGCCCAGCAGGGAGGGGCCCACCATGTACTGCCCAGCAGAGAGGGGCCCACCCCGTATACTGCCCAGCAGAGAGGGGCCCACCAGGTACTGCCCAGCCTCAGGCCATGTAGAGGGGCCCACCAGGTACTGCCCAGCCTCAGAGAGGGGCCCACCAGGTACTGCCCAGCCTCAGGCCATGTAGAGGGGCCCACCAGGTACTGCCCAGCCTCAGAGAGGGGCCCACCCCGTACTGCCCAGCCTCAGGCCATGTAGAGGGGCCCACCAGGTACTGCCCAGCCTCAGAGAGGGGCCCACCCTAGTACTGCCCAGCCTCAGGCCACGTAGCGAGGCCTCGTGGCCGGTCTCCTCTCGTCGGCCGTCTCATGAACTATAGATGCTTTGGCAACACCGTTTCTTCTGTTCATTTCAACACAGCATTCTGAACTGAGCTGCTATTAGCCGGTGGCCTTGTTTTTAATGTTTTGCTTTTCCAATGGTTTCCACGCACACATGCACACATGCACACACACACACACACGCCCATATTGTGAGGTAGCCTGGCGTGGCCAGACTTCATCCGCCCCAATAGAGCGTCGCAGTCCCTCCCCCTTTCACAACAACGAGTGGCCCAGGAATTGAATCTCAATGCATTTTCCTCATAGACATTTCAGAAAGTATTTATTTAAAGACCTTTTAAGCGTCGTACGAAGCCAACTCTTGTCGTGACAAATCATGACAACACACACAATATTTTGGACCAAACAAATAATTACAAAGAAGAAAAACAACAAAAAAAAGTGTTGTAACCTGCTGTTTTCTTCTACTTTCTAATTCTTTGTTTGGCCCGAAAATTGTTTGTTGTCATGATTTGTCACGACAAGAGTTGGCTTCGTACGACGCTTAAAAGGTCTTTAAATAAATACTTTCTGAAATGTCTATGAGGAAAATGCATTGAGATTCATTTCCTGGGCCACTCGTTGTTGTGAAAGGGGGAGGGAGTGCGACGCTCTATTGCATATACATTATGCCCCACGCAACGCAGCACATTGGTATATTAGTATCGCAACACGAGGCTAATTCTGAGGTATATCATAAGTTGCACACACACACACACACACACACACACACACACACACGATGTATACACATGAAGTGCCCTTGAGCAAGGCATTGAACCCGTACCATGAAATGAGCAGGGCCTGGCTGTAAACAAGTTCTTGAACATAGTACCTTTCCTTTCCTTAGTCCAGTTACCCTGGGTAAAAATAGTACCTTTCCTTTCCTTAGTCCAGTTACCCTGGGTAAACATGGTACCTTTCCTTTCCTTAGTCCAGTTACCCTGGGTAAACATGGTACCTTTCCTTTCCTTAGTCCAGTTACCCTGGGTAAACATGGTACTTTTCCTTTCCTTAGTCCAGTTAACCTGGGTAAACATGGTAACTTTGCTTTGCTAAACTTGAGCCATTCTGTCACTTCCAGTTAATTGAAGTGAATTAAAATGGTTTAATAAACTGCATCCTTTCCTTCCAAATCCAAAGTCATCACAGGGCGCTAAAGCCCTATAGAATAAATCATGTACTTCCTTTAGTTCACGAAAACAATCCTATAATAATTTGATGACCAGCATTGGTTCCCTATGGAGACACAAAGGAGACGTTTGTAGAGATGCTCCGATCAGGTTTTTTGGGGCCGATCACCGATCACCGATCACTGGAAACAGTATAGGCCGATACCGATATTGCCGATACCGATCACAGCGTCGTGAAATCCATATTTTTTTCCATTGTGTAGCATATATACTTACTGTATTTTCTACTGTACTCTTCTTACACATAATTGACATTGTAAGTATAAAAATTAGGAGATGAGAAAGTTTTTTTGCAAGCTGAGGCAACGTGCAATATTTCACTCTAGACTCTCTTAGAGACAACTTGGAGGTTACAGAGTAAACTGTAGAGACTCAAAATGCAGTGGTTCCCAAAGTGGGGTCCGTGGACCCCCAGGGGTCCTTGAGGGAGTTCCAGGGGGTCCCCAGCTAAAAGGATAGTTTGGAACCAAATGGACCCGTTTGGGTTAACACTTAACATTGATTTTACAATATAAATTGGGGTCTCAGAGATAGAAGTGGCATTAAATGGGGGTTCGTAGTCAAACTGGGTGTCCTTGAAATTAAACTGGTGGAGAAATTTGAGAATCACTGCTACAATCTTCTTATGGGGGTCCCTGGCATATCTTTTCAAATGGGGGTCCGTGGGCTGATCAGTGTCAATTTGGGGGTCCTTGACGTGAAAAGGTTTGGGAACCACTGTCTTAGAGACAACTTGGAGAGTAAACTGTAGCTTTCTTCTTTCATCAAATACAAAAATATAATAATAATAACATACCGTACATGTTCAGTGCACGGACACAGACAACTGAACATTTCACTGTACAGACTAAAATAAAAAGCAGGCTGCTAGTGTTAGCACTTGTATACTGTATAGGCTCGCTGATCGTTAGCTTAGTGCTTAGATTAGAGTGTAATCTAAGCACTGATTGAACTTCATCTCCGCCTTTAATCTAATTAATTTTTTTATTGACAACGTGAACGAACCCCGACACCAGCGCTGCAAAAATAGACAGATCTCCAAGCTCTCAACGCGTAGCGAACTGCGCTGCAGAAACAGGCAGGACGCGATGCCTTGAGAGCCTGTGGGTATCAGCAGCAGCATGGAGCCGGCACTCCCAGCCTCCAACGGCGCGGGGAGGCAAGAATTCTCCGGGGAGGAGGAGACTTGGCCACTGGGCTAACTACATGTTGCTGTGGTAGCCACAGCAACATGTAGCCTGCCCAGTGGTTGTGATGTTAGCTTCAAGCTAACAAGCCAAGCTAATAGCTTGGCTTGCATCTGCTTGTCCGTTCCAACTTCACTTCATCTCCACCTGTAACTTATGAGTGCAGTACTTTCATCCGACGGAGCATTGGTCCGAACGACAACCTACCTCCTCCCTCACCCTAACCCTAACCTCCCCCGGGGCAGACACCTAAACCTAACCGCAACCCTCTCCCGACCCGCAGCGCACCTCGGAGCATTGCTCCGTCGGATGATAGTATGCCTCCCGTAACTTATTTCTTACTTTTTCCCTGGCTGCGCAGCTGCGCTACAAACAGACGGATCTACAAGCTCTCAACAGCGACCGGAGCTGCAAAAACAGGCGCCCCCTTAAAGGAGACTTGCCACTGTCCCACTGTCTGTTTTGATCGGGCATTTTGATCGGCAATTTTGATTTATTTTGAGAATCCGATCCGATCCGATACAGGCATGATCGGCCGATCATGATCGGTGGCCGATCATGATCGGTGGCCGATCGATCGGCGCATCTCTAGACGTTTGTGTCTGCATAGGTTCCCTATGGAGACACAAAGGAGACGTTTGTGTCTGCATAGGTTCCCTATGGAGACACAAAGGAGACGTTTGTGTCTGCATAGGTTCAAAAACTAAAGTGGCAACTGAAAAAAGATACACAACCAAATCCTGAGTTAAATTGACACTCAGTGACCCTTGGGGAAATAGCCTTTCATGGGGAAAAACACCCGGTAACACAGAATCAGTTATTCACGTTTTTAGATTTTTAATCCCACCCATTGAAATGGAGGGGGACCACTTTGGAAACGTCATCGAATGTTGCCCAATAGACGCTCCTAGACTGCAGAGTGGTGCGCTCTGTTATCAAACAAGTCATTATCTGTCTTTCCATTAATCTCCGTCCTGGGCGTTCGTTGGGCATAATTATTTGATTGGACGGAATTCTCCACCTTGGGCGGCCGTAGTGTTAACCAGATTGTTGTATACAGTATAGCTGATGCATGAGACTTGGATAGCTAGGATAGGATAGGATACTAGGATAGCTGGGGGTAATGGGGGGAAATCCATGCCTTTTGATGCAACAAATCCAAATGAAAATCCTTTCCAAAAAATATGATCAAGATGGAGTAGGCTATATATACGTAAGAATAGATACTGGAAAGCATGGATGCAAATGCGCGCGCACACACACACACACACACACACACACACACACACACACACACACACACACACACACACACACACACACACACACACACACACACACACACACACTGTGCTTTTGTTTTGTAGTATTTTTGGTCCCTTGGTTTTTCCTCCGTTGCTTTTGTTACCTGTGTTGTCTCACCACCTGTGATTATTAGTTTGCTCCACCTGTGTTCTGTTGGTCTCTAAGGCCTGACTCACACGGTCGCAACAGATTGTTGTATAGCTGATGCATGAGACCTGTTTACTGATGCTAGCTCGCAATGCATTTCCAATGGGAGTCACATGGTTTGACACAACATTTTTGTTGTATGAGGGGGAGGGGGGGGGGGGGGGGGGGGGCAGTCGAAACACAGCCGAAAGCCGGACAACAAAAATGTTGTGTCAAACCATGTGACTTCCATTGGAAATGCATTGGGGCGGCCATGACACTTAGCCTTTGTTTACATCTAGCATCCAACAATGCTGTATGCTAGATGCGAAGGTGTGAGTGAGGCCTTAGCCAATCACTGTCTTGATTTTGAGTTTTCTTCAACTGTGCCCTGTTTTCCCTGTGTATTTATAGCCCTGGTTTCTTTGAGTTTCTTATTGGATGTTAAGTGCAGGGTTGGGAGGGTTACTTTTAAAAAGGAATCCCCTACAGTTACAAGTTACTTGCTAAAACATGTAGTCAGTAACGTAATCCCGATTACTCCATTTAAAAAGTAACTACAAGTTACTTTCAGTTACTTTTGGATTACTTTTAAGTAAAACTCAATTTAATTAGATAATACAAGTTTTACCATTGATAGACAAGAATGTTGAGCCTATGAAATTAAGATAAGGACAACTGAAATATGGTTAAGGTCATTTAATTAAGAATTTGACCTCTCTGAACAGTTACATTACTGTAGAGTCATTGTGTCAACTTATAACAGATCATAAGAAAAATGCATCTTGACCTACAGAACCATTTTGATTGATTGACAACAACCAACAACTTTGACAACCAACAACTTTGACAACCAACAACTCCATCCATGTGTGGTCAAAGTGGCAAATAAAAACTCTTTTTGACATTCCTGGCTGACACTCATTTAGATAGACATGGCATGAGTTTAAAACATTGTAAAGACTCATTTATATAGTCTACAAAGAACTCAGCCCTATACAATTATATTTATACCCCGTAGGCTACTCTTTAAATAAAAAGCCTCATTGTATTTGACCTAAAAGAGAAGACTGCGCAACCCATTATTTATCCCCAATCCAATATATCATATCGTCACCTTATTAAACTAATGGCCTAAGTCATTTTTTTGCTATGTTGGCCTGTCGCGTGTCCCCCCACTGTAGTGCGTGCATGTGCACATCTTGTTACCGGGGCGGACCGGGGGGTTACCCAAATCACTGAATGCTCCTTTAAAGATTCCATATTTGTGGTTTCAATAATTGGGTCTTATCAGTACAGTTAGTGCTTCCATCACACGTTACATAACATGAGAAAAGGGCCATTTAGGTGCAGAGGTGAGTGGGTGCGTGTCATACGGTTATTATAGGTTGCTTGCTTTTCAGAGGACAGGGTTACTTGAGGTCAGGAGGAGATCAAGTTCTACCAGTTCTACCTTATCAAACCCAAACTATTTGGTTTGGTACGGTAGCTTCGATAGTTTGTGACATCTTGATGAGACATCCTAGAGACAGTCTTAGACCTTGCATAGTTGTGATGTCATGCATGAGAATGGACAATGGAAACAGAAAGAGTGAAAACCATCATGTGCATGTACGTACATGATGGGTGATTAGATAACGATAAAAAGAGCATGCCAGGATTTAAAGGAATGCACCGTCACACCTAGTTCCATGCTAGGGCTACTAACTTTGATCAGAGGTGAACAAGCTTCTAAGTGGATATTGTGGACGCCCAGGCTGCGGATCACTGGTCTCCACGGATTAGGATTGTGGAGAGTTATTATAGTTATGTATTGTTACACCACCAAGATCAAGCTCAGTGAGCAGATGGAGGTTCTGGGTCTGTAAGCTCAGTGAGCAGATGGAGGTTCTGTGTCTTTAAGCTCAGTGAGCAGATGGAGGTTCTGTGTCTTTAAGCTCAGTGAGCAGATGGAGGTTCTGGGTCTGTAAGCTCAGTGAGCAGATGGAGGTTCTGTGTCTTTAAGCTCAGTGAGCAGATGAAGGTTCTGGGTCTGTAAGCTCAGTGAGCAGATGGAGGTTCTGGGTCTGTAAGCTCAGTGAGCAGATGGAGGTTCTGGGTCTGTAAGCTCAGTGAGCAGATGGAGGTTCTGGGTCTTTAAGCTCAGTGAGCAGATGGAGGTTCTGAGTCTTTAAGCTCAGTGAGCAGATGGAGGTTCTGGGTCTGTAAGCTCAGTGAGCAGATGGAGGTTCTGGGTCTGTAAGCTCAGTGAGCAGATGGAGGTTCTGGGTCTTTAAGCTCAGTGAGCAGATGGAGGTTCTGAGTCTTTAAGCTCAGTGAGCAGATGGAGGTTCTGGGTCTGTAAGCTCAGTGAGCAGATGGAGGTTCTGGGTCTTTAAGCTCAGTGAGCAGATGGAGGTTCTGGGTCTGTAAGCTCAGTGAGCAGATGGAGGTTCTGGGTCTTTAGGCTCAGTGAGCAGATGGAGGTTCTGGGTCTTTGCTGTTTTTCTCAAAGCCTGTATCTGCCTAAACTTAAGAAAAAAGAAGGAAACACTTTCTCTCAACGGTGAAATCGTTTTTCAGCAAATGTATTTGCTCAGTACTGCCCTCATTTGCTTTTGTAGCAAATACATCCTTCTGAATAGAAGTGTTTTTGCTGCACCATTTTCCACTGTAAATAATAACCTTGCATAGTTGTGATGTCATGCATGAGAATGGACAATGGAAACAGAAAGAGTGAAAACCATCATGTGCATGTACGTACATGATGGGTGATTAGATAACGATAAAAAGAGCATGCCAGGATTTAAAGGAATGCACCGTCACACCTAGTTCCATGCTAGGGCTACTAACTTTGATCAGAGGTGAACAAGCTTCTAAGTGGATATTGTGGACGCCCAGGCTGCGGATCACTGGTCTCCACGGATTAGGATTGTGGAGAGTTATTATAGTTATGTATTGTTACACCACCAAGATCAAGCTCAGTGAGCAGATGGAGGTTCTGAGTCTTTAAGCTCAGTGAGCAGATGGAGGTTCTGGGTCTGTAAGCTCAGTGAGCAGATGGAGGTTATGGGTCTTTGCTGTTTTTCTCAAAGCCTGTATCTGCCTAAACTTAAGAAAAAAGAAGGAAACACTTTCTCTCAACGGTGAAATCGTTTTTCAGCAAATGTATTTGCTCAGTACTGCCCTCATTTGCTTTTGTAGCAAATACATCCTTCTGAATAGAAGTGTTTTTGCTGCACCATTTTCCACTGTAAATAATACATAATAGGCTACAGACACATGTGGCTGTGTACAGACATGTTGATGACCCCTGGTCAGGAGACTGATTATAATAATAATGTTGAGGCTGAGGTTGTGATTGATGTGCACTTTGAGATCAAAGTTAAGAGACTAGGGGCTCCATTTCCGTCACAGCTAAACCCCTTATCCCTAAACCCATTATCCCTAAACCCCTTTGCCTTTTTTACTATTTAGAAAAACATTTTTGAATAGTTCAACTAGCCTACATTGACACGTTGTGAGCTTGTAGACTGGCCATTAATTTTAACTATTAAAAAATGTTATGCAAAATAGTTAAAAAAAGGCAAAGAAGTTTAGGGATAAGGGGTTTAGCGGTGACAAAAATGGAGCCCTATATCTCTAAAGAACTACATACGGTACATCATATTAGATTATGATCATCTTTACAGTGCTAGCCTATTACCAACTGCAATCAATGGCAAACCACTTCACCTGTGGGCAGTGTGCAATTTGCAACTTGCATTCAACTGCATGTGGCATATTATCACATTATTCTGTTGTATCGGTTGTGAGATCTTAATTTTATTGCATATTAAAATAATAACTCTAGTTTTTGGATAAGGCAGGTTTGGGGCCACAATGCATATAGTAAAACAATAGCTGATCTACAGCTCAAACTGTGACGTGTTTTGAGCTCGTATATCTGCAATTATTGCAATTCTTTTTTTATTGGAATCCTGAATAATTGTTTAGCTATTTCTGAATTAGAATCCTGAAAATGAACGTTATTATTTAATTTCAAATACATTTATATGAACTTAGATGCAAATACATTGGACATAAAAGGGCAGAAGTAATTTGGCCTAAATAAGGTTTATAATTGCCTAAGTTAAAATGGCATGTTCAGATATTGGCCTAAGTCATTCTATCCTTACATGTTACATGATTGACATACACCATTATTTGTATGTCAATAGTCATATTTTTTCATATTTTTTGGAATTTAAATCATTAAGAAATATAATATATTCTACATTTGGCACAGTTTTTTGTGTTTCCTGAAAACCTTGAAAAAATGACTTAGGCAATTTGTTTAATAAGGTGACAATATATGCTCTCCTATCTAGTATCTCTGCAGTGTTGCCTGGTCTGATTATTATAAGCCACATTGGGCTTATTTTTCTGAAGTTGCTTGTAAATAATGGTAGAACGGTTGTGAGCTTAGATCGTCTATTTTCAAATAGCCAACATATATAAATATGCACATTGTTTAATGGACGATATATATAGCTTTGAAGTGCTCGTGTGGCCTTTTATAGTCGCTTCTTTTGGGCTTGTTTTCATAGACCTGGTTGTTTGTTTTTCTCGCAAATTGGCAACACCGCCCTGACGCAGCAGCAGCCTCCACTGTGAGGATTTTACACAGAGTCAGAGAGGTGCGCGCTGCGCTCAACTCCAATCCATTCCGTTTGGTGTTATAATAATTTATAACTTGTTTGTCAAATTAATGAGGGGAAGGGGAGAATGTAATCCTCATGTAACCCCCGTTACAACACCCCCGTTACTGTAATACAGATTACACATTTTAAAATGTACTCTAAGACGTTACAGTTACGTTTTTTTTTTACTCTGATTACAGTAACGGATTACATGTAATCCGTTACTTCCCAACCCTGGTTAAGTGTGATACCCTGGATTTTGGTGAATGAAACCTCTAAGCATTTTAGACTTCTCTGCCTCCCTGTCCTGCATTTGGGTCCTACCTTCTTGATTCACACGTGACACATGCTCTCTCTCTCTCTCTCTCTCTCTCTCTCTCTCTCTCTCTGTCTCTCATATAAGTGGTGGATATTATATATATGAGTGTGTGTGTGTGTGTGTGTGTGTGTGTGTGTGTGTGTGTGTGTGTGTGTGTGTGTGTGTGTCAGCAGCATTACGTAAATGGGCCCGATGCTAATTCATTGATGACGAGCTGATATTCCAGGAGGTCATCGCGGTGGTAGATATGAATGTTTAATGGCTGCCCTGTGTTCAGCCCTACGCAGCGTCATGGATGAAACATTCATCGCTCCTCGCTCTAAATATATCACATAGGGTTAGCCCCGCCTGGTGCCATGCAGGCCACCTCCCTCTCTAGACAATAGAAGGGCATCTTCTATCTGTTCTATAAATATATCACATATATCTATACCAGTGTTTCCCAACCTGTGTGTCGCGGAGCTTTGGTGTTCCGTTTGATGTGTCCAGGTGTGCCGCCTGATTTGACCGAAATTAACCCTATCCCTCCCCCGAAAGCAATAGCTACTGAGCTGCAGGCTTCCTATTGCTGCGTCGTTGTTGCTGTAACACGTCTAATTAGACGTGCGACGACGACAACAACAACGGCGGAACAATAGACTCTAACGACCATCGGCCATATAGGAATGTTTAAAGGATTGTTAATGCTAAACGCCATCACCTGTACTCGCCTGGCAACTTTACTGTATAAATGGGGCACAGACATGGCATTCACATTGTACAGCTACTACAAGATGGAACC
>NC_139708.1:50297405-50424905 GCF_964188405.1 Protomyctophum parallelum
ATAGTACCTCTCCTTTCCTTAGTCCAGTTACCCTGGGTAAACATAGTACCTTTCCTTTCCTTAGTCCAGTTACCCTGGGTAAACATAGTACCTTTCCTTTCCTTAGTCCAGTTACCCTGGGTAAACATAGTACCTTTCCTTTCCTTAGTCCAGTTACCCTGGGTAAACATAGTACCTTTCCTTTCCTTAGTCCAGTTACCCGGGGTAAACATAGTACCTTTCCTTTCCTTAGTCCAGTTACCCTGGGTAAACATAGTACCTTTCCTTTCCTTAGTCCAGTTACCCTGGGTAAACATAGTACCTTTCCTTTCCTTAGTCCAGTTACCCTGGGTAAACATAGTACCTTTCCTTTCCTTAGTCCAGTTACCCTGGGTAAACATAGTACCTTTCCTTTCCTTAGTCCAGTTACCCTGGGTAAACATAGTACCTTTCCTTTCCTTAGTCCAGTTACCCTGGGTAAACATAGTACCTTTCCTTTCCTTAGTCCAGTTACCCTGGGTAAACATAGTACCTTTCCTTTCCTTAGTCCAGTTACCCTGGGTAAACATAGTACCTTTCCTTTCCTTAGTCCAGTTACCCGGGGTAAACATAGTACCTTTCCTTTCCTTAGTCCAGTTACCCTGGGTAAATATAGTACCTTTCCTTTCCTTAGTCCAGTTACCCTGGGTAAACATAGTACCTTTCCTTTCCTTAGTCCAGTTACCCTGGGTAAACATAGTACCTTTCCTTTCCTTTGTCCAGTTACCCTGGGTAAACATAGTACCTTTCCTTTCCTTAGTCCAGTTACCCTGGGTAAACATAGTACCTTTCCTTTCCTTAGTCCAGTTACCCTGGGTAAACATAGTACCTTTCCTTTCCTTAGTCCAGTTACCCTGGGTAAACATAGTACCTTTCCTTTCCTTAGTCCAGTTACCCTGGGTAAACATAGTACCTTTCCTTTCCTTTCCCCCTAGTTGTGCTCCTCAAGCAAGGTCACACAGAGGGAAAGAAAGATTTCAATATAGTGTCTGAAAAAGTATACGAGACACGTCAGAATTCTCCAGGACAGACGACCCCTCTGGTCTGCGCTTCAAGGGGCGCCCCGACCCGACCCACAGACTGATATGATCGAATCTGATTTGTGATGTAAACAGGTCGTATTTGCTTTCATCTATGACAGTCTTTGCTGTTCATATGCATATCACATGACCATTCAATTTGGGATAAGTATCCCGGGCTATCATTAAAATATGCCGGATCTATGATTCCATGACTTTATGTGTATACAGCCTGTTTATTGGACTATCAGATAACTCTCTATGGATCTATGATTCCATGACTTTATGTGTATACAGCCTGTTTATTGGACTATCAGATAACTCTCTCACGATAGTAACGCGTCACTAAACACACACAGAAAGAGCTGACTGTCATCTTTTCAGCCACAGGGACGAGGGAGTCCAGAGGAGCAGGACGCTGGTTTCAGGTTTCTTGTAAGCCTTTAAGCCTCCATTCTTGTCACCCGTCCCGGACCTCCAGGAGGTCGCCACGGAGTCAGCAGCGAGTCAGCGGCAACTAAAAGCACCTCTATGACCCCACGCTCTGAAAGATCAAACGGCATCACTTCATTGGATACGGCAGCTCTCCAATCAGACGGACTGTAAGCTGGCCGGTCTGTTATCCCTCTGACCCCGGATCAGATCTGGTGACGCCGCTGCAAATGTATCCATTTGGTCGTCCACTCTTGGTGTTACTAATTAATGTATACCGTTGTAAAAACAAATGGGGGATATAAAATAATAGGGCATTGGTATGTGATTAATAATCATACAAATCGAATTAAGTCGATTATAAAAATAAAAAAACTTTGGGATCTTTTTCAAGTCAATTTGTTTAGTTATTAAATTATCGAAACAACATGTTTCTCTGTTATTTGATTAAAGGACAACTTAATCTTAGTTTTTTTTCAACCAAGGTTCATGTTTTAGGTTGTTATTAGAGAAAGTAAAAGATGAGTGTTCATTTATTTTAAATTTGCTGCTTTCTTTTGTTTTAGGGATTTTAGCTGTTTTTGACAGGGGGGCGGGGGCATTCGAGCATGGGGCTAAATATGCATTTATGCATGCAAATTTTATAGCTATCTATCTTATTTTTTTTATTATTTACTATAGTCCTACTAGACCCCAATAAATTACATCTGGCCACAGAAGATCACAGGATCTACTGAATGTGAAGGTAGCCTCCTTCAGTGCCACCTGGTGGTCACCAGTTTATGCTCTGAGTGCCAATTCTCCCATTATAAAAAAAAGAGAGGGCGTTTAAAAAAAGAAGTGTACGTTTTTTATGCAACAATTAGCAGTTGCAGATGTGGTTGCCTCTTGTAATACATTTTGCCAGACTTTATATAAGTGGAGATGCTGATGCTGTCATGTACATCATGGAAAACCCCATTGACTCCATAAATTCCAAAAATGAGCTTGTAGGTCTGCTATTTTTGAAAAACCGTGAAAATATTTATTTCAGAAAACTGGACAATTTAGAAGATTTTTTTTAATTTCGAGGTCAGGCCTGAATGGGTTAAGAAAATCTGGCTGGCTGCACCTATGAATTATTGTGGGCTTGCCAATTAATCAGACCAGTGTGTGTCCAGTGGAAACCTCGTGTGAATCTGATCTCAGGTCAGAATGGGTTAAGGCATGCACACTATATGTTATCCTGACTTATTATACTTTTATTTCGCCCGTATTTTAGCACCCATTTAGTTTTGTATTACTTCATGCTTCTAGCTATAGGAACACTGTTCCAACTCTGAAACATTCAGCTTGCTTATAATAGGACATGTGCCCTACCATTTGTGCTTTTGATATCTTTTGTACTTTTTTAGTTCATTAATTTAAATCGGCAACAAAAAATCCCATCACTTTGAATGGTTAAATACCACTTAGCTAGAGTCAAACCAGAAAGATGTTGACACGTGTTCATAAACTCACATTTTACTACGGATATATTCTACACGTCACAATATGGGATGTATAGAAACGCGGTCAGACATAATAAATAAATAAGTCCTTTTGGACCCAATATCGTGTGCGGGCTCCATCCATCTCAAATGTTCACACAAATCGGCTGAATGCTCAGATGTAATTATCTGTTCCGTGCACGACCCATGTTCCTCTACACACTTTAATCAAATCCCATGACTAATTGAAATCATAGTATGTATAGCGTTGCCAGGATTACAGTACATAAATAACATAACGAAAAACAATCTTTACCAATCATTTCCTTCAGCTATATATACCAGCCACTGCTGGAGTAGTGTGGTGGTGTTCGTTTACCTACAGAAACACAGTGCCCTCTTGCTGAAATTCGGTGTTTTCACACTTTGTTTTGGTAGACGGGGAAGGTTTTTGGTCTATACCAAAACCAAACAGTTTGTTTTGGTAGACGGGGAAGGTTTTTGGTCTATACCAAAACCAAACAATTTGTTTCGGTAGACGGGGAAGGTTTTTGGTCTATACCAAAACCAAACAGTTTGTTTCGGTAGACGGGGAAGGTTTTTGGTCTATACCAAAACCAAACAGTTTGTTTTGGTAGACGGGGAAGGTTTTTGGTCTATACCAAAACCAAACAGTTTGTTTCGGTAGACGGGGAAGGTTTTTAGGTCTATACCAAAACCAAACAGTTTGTTTTGGTAGACGGGGAAGGTTTTTGGTCTATACCAAAACCAAACAGTTTTGTTTCGGTAGACGGGGAAGGTTTTTGGTCTATACCAAAACCAAACAGTTTGTTTCGGTAGACGGGGAAGGTTTTTGGTCTATACCAAAACCAAACAGTTTGTTTCGGTAGACGGGGAAGGTTTTAGGTCTATACCAAAACCAAACAAGTGAAAACATCAAAATACCAGCGAGAGAAATAAAGCAATAAAAGCATAAGCGTTCTCATTATAAACATGAGAAATTGCATCTGGGGACAGTTTTGCATCTTTTATTTTGAAGTGCTGCTTTTTCCCATTTAGTTGATTCATGAGTCAAGTTATTCTGAAAGCCCCAGTGCACCCATTTTGATCGGGAACCCGTTTTGGTGTCAGCATCATGTTATGCTTTAGCTATTGAAAAATAGCAGATCTACAAGCTCATAGCGCGCCAGCTTGTAGGTCTGCTACTTTTTTAAATCTGCTATTTTTTAAATCGAAGAACCACTGACATAGAAACATAGCTTTTTCGGAAAACTGTCAGGATGTAGAAGACATTTATAGAATCTGATCTCGGGTCAATCTAAAGGTTTCCAGAGGAAGCCAACAGCCCAACACCTGCTTTTCTTTCGTTTTAACAGCGAGAGAAATGTTTTTTTTTAATCAGAATGATTTGTCCAGCAAGCTTACCGTATGTACACTCGCTTGAGGAAGGCTTGAAGATGTTATAGATGTTATAGGAAACGATGTTATAGATGTTACAGGAAAAAAGAAAAGTTTCTGCTTACAAGTTCAGAAAAAGATTGAGACGCTCTGAATGCCACGTCGATCGACTGTGACTGAAATAAAATCTATAGCCGATCACCGGCCTCTATATCTCGTGTTTTATATCTCACACACACACACACACACACACACACACACACACACACACACACACACGCGCACACACACAGTCACACAGTACACCTGACATTTATGCGGCCTCATTCAATCACACAAAGACAACAAACACACCCACCCACGTCGTACAACACACCAAATCACATGCAGTCCCGCTCCTCCAGAGCACAAAGGGGGCTTCCCCTGTAAAAACCTTTCTACCCGTCCCGTACTCGCCTTCACGGCTCCACAATGACTCTCTATATTTTACTATAATCGAGTAAAGACAAGGAGACAACGCGGGACGCGGAACACAGCCAATTCTTTACATCAGTCCATGTTTGAACGGTGGTCAGATTGGCCTGCTTGGTAAACATGCTCTATTCTGTGTCCCTGTGTGTGTCCCTGTGTGTGTGTGTGTGTGTGTGTGTGTGTGTGTGTGTGTGTACTTACACACAGCCCCCTGTGTAAGTACACAGATAGACAGGCCCATTGTTTCTTAATGGTTGGATGAAACATGCATGCACACACACACACACACACACCCACACACACACTCACACCCACACCCACACCCACACACAGTCACACACACACAGTCACACACACACGCGCACACACACACACACACACACACACACACACACATGCACATGCACACACACACACACACACACACACACACACACACACACACACACACACACACACACACACACACACACATTTCAAAGTCATTGTCCAACACGCCCATCGTTGTCAGAGTTGAAGAGTGATTTATACGAGGCAGGACAAGAAGAAAGAGGGTGAGAGTGAGTGTGTGTCTATGTGTGAGAAGGAGTAGACTTATCGGAACTGTGTCTAGACCCCCCTAAATGTGGGTCTTATTCATTCCCTGTAATTCTACTTGGCTTATAATTTAACTAAAATGTTAATGTTACAGGGAACGAATAGGGACAGAGCCCTGACGCCAATATATGCTTCATATAGCCTATCTATGCTCAATTATGCTAAAAGAATATATATTCTAAATTCACTCTAAGAGTCGTCTGACTGAAATGGGAGGCATGCTTCATTTCTACTTGTATATAACGGTGTCACTCGCGGCTCACCCACCGAAATCAGCAGATCTGCAAGCTCACAAACACATAGTTTGGCACCGTAGTACAATGAGGATGAATGTTTTTTGAATGTTTTTTCTGTACTATATTACTATATTATCCATTACATAAATAACATGACCAGAGTAAAGAAGAGCTCACTCACACACAGCAGGACAAACAACCTGTTCCCTTTTTGAAGAGGTCATATTTACACAAAAGTGAAAACAATGCACCACAAACGTAATCTAACACAGATAAGGTCTGGTAAACAGCTTAGCCACGCGGACAAAGGCGCAAGTACTCTATGATACACACACACTGTCCATTTGTTCCGAAAATGCCATCCATTCTATGGAATATATACAGTAGGCCCTGATGCGCCATCCTGTTGAGAGGGTTATCTAATAGTCCAATAAACAGGCTGTACACTTAAAATTATGGATTCACAAGATCTGGCATTTATTGATTGCCCACAATTATCCCAAATTGAATGGTCATGTGATATATACATGTGAACAGCAAAGACATATATGAAAGCAAATACGACCTGTTACGTCACGAATTCGGATTCGATCATTATCAGTCCACAGATTTGGGGGCCCCGCGAAGCACAGGACAGAGAGCTGGTCTATCCTGGAGAATTCTGGCACGTCACTCTCTGTCCTGACACTATATAGGAATTTGTCTTGTCACTGAGTGACCTTGCTTGGGCACAGCTTGGCCGCACACTCTTAAAAGTAAGGGTGCTTACTTAACGAGTGTGTAATATCCCACCAGCCCTCACGTACTGTAAGCCTATTCCAACAAAGACTGAGTTTGCACACTATATGGATAACCATGAATCATGAGGTGATTACAATCTCTCTCTGAGACAACATGCTGTTATTATGGCTTTTGAGCCTGTAACAGTAACTGCAAGCTCAAAAGCATATTTTTTTTAATTTACATATTTTACATCTTTATCATAGGCGGACGTTATGTGGGGGGAAAAAAACGAGTTTCTGGCCTTGACAGGCCATACATCCAAACAGAAAAGTCCTATCCGATTGCATTAAACAACGTTAAGCAACGTTAAACTCACTTTGCCCCTTGAATTGCTATGCATGCGCACACCCCCTATTTCGCTAAAGCAATTAACAGTGTGGAGGGGTGCCGCGTCGCTCTGAATGTGGTGACGTCAGAGTTCACCCCTGCTAAGACACAAGGGTTCACACTTAATTCATATTTGCAAGTGTAGCAACAGTGAAAACAGCACATTATAGGTAAACAGTGCCCTTATTTTACATTCCACATACCAGAGAGCTATGGCCACATTCAGGTGTTTAGACAAATATCCTCTCTCCAACGAGCACTTGCCTGGTCGGGCAACCTGAAAGCAAACTTCACCTGCCCGAACGTTTTATTTACCTGCCAAGGGCAGGTAGTGTACTGTCAACGCCTGGGGCTCTTTCAGACTACTGCAGGTCACACAGGAGTCAGGACACACAGGGACTGATGGTGCACTAACCCAGAGAGACAGGCAGGGGGCAGTATTAACAATAACATTATTAACAGGTTGAACAACTGTAATGTGGTGGATTAAACAGCAGGGGGCAGACAAGACTCAATTCCATTGCACCTGCTGGTCTGGTAAAGGGCCAATTCACCCCTTTTGAATTGGCCTGAATATGGCTATTCATGCATTAGCAAGTTCACACCAAAATACAAGTGCAACTGTGTACAGTAAGTAGCAGTCATGATATCAGTACTAGATGATATCAGTTCTGCCTATAGTTAGGTGTAAACTACAGTCATGATATCAGTACTAGATGATATCAGTTCTGCCTATAGTTAGGTGTAAACTACAGTCATGATATCAGTACTAGATGATATCAGTTCTGCCTATAGTTAGGTGTAAACTACAGTAGTATAGCAGTCATGATATCAGTACTAGATGATATCAGTTCTGCCTATAGTTAGGTGTAAACTACAAACTAAATTGTAATTAAGGAAGTGGGAACTGATCTGCTGCAGCTTAATTGCTTCCAACCTGGCAACCTCACTAACGTTTCATCACCTAGGCAACTCAGCCTAGGTGACTGATGCTAAATAAACAAGTTAACTATACTCCTACTCAAAGTTATTTAATTAGTTTATTATAGAAAGTCTCCACTGCACACAGAATCAGAAGAATGTACAGACTCCGGACCACAATAATAACCAACACAAGGAATGCTCGCTGGGCTACTTTAGCTAGCCTAAAGTTGGACAATATGGTGGTCGACGTGTAGAGTAATTGGGTGAGAATAGTTGCACACTGCAACTACACATTAGGCCCATGCTAGCTCGAAAGCTGATAGAAGTTACAACTCCACAAAACTACAACAACAACAACAGGCCCACACACTGCCTTTACTGTAGAGTTGGGAGGTTTGTTCGCCAATGGCAACCCTCCCAACTCTACAGTAAAGTATCTACAGTAGCCTACACGGACACTGAATTTGACACTCACGTCAGTCACGTGCGTACGCACACACACACACACACACACACACACACACACACACGCGCGCGCGCGCGCCATATGGGGCCAGGCAGCATCAAGTGTCATGCCTGCCTGCACCACAATAAAGCACACAGGACAGGTGGAGGCTCACTCATGACTCATCCTACCTTTTGTCTTCTCCTTTCTCCCCTTATATCATCATGTCCGTCCTTTCTCCCTGCTTCGTGTTATTCCGAAGCAGAACGTCACCGTCGCCCACCACGATTGGCTCCTCATCCGACCAGGCATCTTCTACTACGGCATGTTAGAACAACAAACACCGGCCCAGGTGACGCGGGAAGCAGGTCAGCAGTAGCCTCGGAAACCCAGACGTTTTATTTCCTGGAAGAAAAGGTCAGCAGTGTCAATTCGCAGGCTCTCTCTCTCTCTCTCCTGGATTTGGTAAGAACCTGTACCACTCTCTCTCTCTCTCTCTTTCACTCCTCTCCCCTCACTGTGTTGTATGGGACGAACAGATGCTTGTGAATTTTTAATGGTGCTTCTATTATGCCTGTGTGTGTGTGTGTGTGTGTGTGTGTGTGTGTGTGTGTGTGTGTGTGTGTTAGTGGATTGGGAGGAGTGGATGTTGCCTCTAATGCTTTCAGAAGATAAATAAAACGGCTGGCCTGCCCGAGGAGGGACCTAAACCTGTTACAGGTGGAGGGATAAAGGTGAGTGTGCACTTGTTACAGGTAGAGGAATAAAGGTGAGTGTGCACCTGTTACAATGGAGGGATAAAGGTGAGTGTGCACCTGTTACAGGTAGAGGGATAAAGGTGAGTGTGCACCCGTTACAGGTGAGGGATAAAGGTGTGCAGGTAAGCCTGTAATGCAGGGGTGTGTTCAACAAGTTGACAACAATTAACAAATTGTGCCAAATGCCATTGTTATTTATTTTATAGCCAACAATTAAATATTAATCTATAACAAAAGCAACCAAATATGAATGTATACAAGGCCGGATAATTAATCTAGCTTTGTAAATAATCCCAGGCCGAGGACAGCAAATTGAGTGTCAGTAAAATATAAGTCTGTGAAGTAGTCTAAAATAAATTAAACACATTTTGCAATGCAAGCATCCCATCATTACAAAATAATTGCAAATAAAAACATTGAGAATATGCATAGCCATTTCAAGCCAGCTTGCTCTTATTAGTCATTAACAATATACCAAGTATAGCACTCAGTTCCAGTGGTTAACAGTGACACATAGAATTGTACCGATGCAGGTAACAACATGGACAAATAAAAACGTACTATAGCCAGGAAAATGCTTTCCCTGAGGAATGGGTAGTCCAGGTTTAGGCTTGACAGAAGTTCCACATACTGAAAACGAGGTGGGAGCCTAAAAAGGAAAATCAAACAGTAGTAGTGTTGATATTTTAGCCGTAATAATTAGACCCTGACAATTGACACATTTCCAGACAACGTCACACTGAAGTTAAGAACCTGTATGTGCGCGCAGGTCGGGGGTCAAAAGAAACCGATCGCTCATTAGATGCAATGTAAAAATGGTCACAGCACTGACGTGTAAAAATGCATCCCATCAAACTTTCAGATGCTGTTTTTCTCCCAGTGTGGAAGAAGAAGATTTAGGGTGGATGTTTACTGCGATCCCTTGCTCTTGAAATATACCTTGTTTTATGTTGTTAAGTATACAGTAGAGTATATGAATGGACCCTACAATGACTGGTCAGTTATGATGATGTAACCTTTTCTCTCTCTCAAATGAAAATAATCTCTCCTCACTATTTGCAACATCCCGTGTGAGGTGGAATGGTCCATCTGACATGGATACTTCTATGATGAATCTTTACATACCGATACAGTGCAGTGCCATGACAATTACTCAAGTTAGAATGGCATACGTAGTGGAAACTTATACATTGTTGTCTTACTGAGGTGGTTAAAAAGAGTCTGGATCAAAATACTTCGTAGTTTTGTTTTACTTCTCGATCTCGACTGTCTATGGCCATCCTCAGCACTGGTGGACATCTCAACTTGGTTGGCTGGTGTGATCACATGATGAAATATTGCACGAATCAGAGCCTATTTGTCCTTGGACGATGCAAAAACGCTAATCCACGCCTTTGTTTTTTCTCGGCTTGATTACTGCAATGCACTTTTTTCAGGACTGCCTAAGAAAACAACTGACAGATTACAACTTGTCCAAAATGCAGCAGCCAGAGTTTTAACTAGAACTAAGATGAGAGAACATATTACTCCAGTTTTGGCATCACTGCACTGGCTTCCGGTTGTTTTTAGGATTGATTTTAAAATTATTTTACTTGTCTATAAAGCTCTCAATGGTCTCGCACCTTCCTACCTACATGACTGCCTGCCTAATTATGTCCCAAACCGCCCCCTAAGGTATTCCACTGCTGGCCTGCTCGCTTTGCCAAAAAAATGGCAACTAAAAAATACGGGGAAGCAGCTTTTTGCTTCTACGGGCCGTCGGCATGGAACAAGCTCCCACTGTACCTTCATCAGACAGCCCCTGTAGACATTTTTAAAGCGATCAGCTCAAGACCCACTTCTACAACATTGCTTTTAATTGATCTTTTATTTTTTATTTTTTGTTATTCATGTCCTCACATTACTGCTTGTTTTTTAATGTCGTTGCCTTGCTTTTCTTTTATTCTCCATTGTTCTGTAAAGCACTTTGAGCTGCATTTCATGTCATGAAAGGTGCTATACAAATAAAGTTTTATTATTATTATTATTATTATTATATTACTCATGTTGGCTATTCAACATAATATCTGGTCTCAAGCCCAATTTTGCACCAGTGATTCCCATAGGAGATTTGTGGTATTAATTCAAAATTAATCAGGACATTTCACAAAGTTTCAAGGAAAATAGCTATAGCCAATCTACAAACTCACAGCCTATTGCAATGCAATTGGCTTGCAATGCAATGTTGTGAGCTTGAGGATTGGCCATTTTGGAATAGCCAAAGTATAACATAGTGGTCTAACAGATTATTTGCTATTTTACCTGTACCTTAGCCCCTCTCAGCTCACCCAGGGGGTCCCGAGAGGGGCTACCAGCTGCACCCCGGCCCAGGCGCCACTTTGAGAACCATTGTGCCCTACTATAGTCTACTTGCCAGCTGATCCAAAATGACGCAGCTCGCTTGGTCTTCAACCAGCCAAAATTCTCACATGTCTCCCCCCTGCTCCGCTCCCTCCACTGGCTCCCGGTCGCTGCTCGCACAGAATACAAAACTCTGATGCTGGCATTCAAAGCAACCAAAGGTATGGCTCCCTCATATCTTGCAAGTATATGATTGAACCCTACAAACCCTCCCGCGCACTCAGATCAGCCAACGCAGGGAAGCTGTAAGTACCCTCACTAAAAACGCCGGGACAACGCTCCACACTTCCCAAACTCTTCTCCCTTCTGGCTCCAAAACTGTGGAATGCACGTCCCATTGCAGTCAGAACTGCAGCATCACTCCCAATCTTCCGCCGTAGTCTGAAAACCCACCTTTTCAGACTCCATCATGGCCCATAGCACTTACCCCACCCCCTTAGATTGCATTTCTGTAGACTTAGATAGCATTTGATACAGACTTATAGCATGTTATGTAGACAGCACTATAATTGCATTGTATATAGTCATAGCACGCCATAGTACATATGTATAGCATAGTAGTATATATGTATAGTTTATATGTATAGTTTCATTATATAGATATTCCACTGTTACTTTCTTAGCTTACGCATGTTTCATGATAAATGCTTTTATGTGATGTATTCCCGTGCTTTTTGTTCTTGCTTATTGTAAATCGCTCTGGATTAAGAGCGTCTCCTAAATTGTAAATTGTTCTTGCCAGCCCCATTGTGAACCCGGACATGTTGAGTACACCAAGGTTTTATGTTATACATGTTTAGTATGGGTCTCCAGCATGTAGAAACTGATGTTATAAATGTTGAGTATGGGTCCCCAGCATGTAGAAACTGATGTTATAAATGTTGAGAATGGGTCCCCAGCATGTAGAAACTGATGTTATAAATGTTGAGTATGGGTCCCCAGCATGTAGAAACTGATGTTATAAATGTTGAGTATGGGTCCCCAGCATGTAGAAACTGATGTTATAAATGTTGAGAATGGGTCCCCAGCATGTAGAAACTGATGTTATAAATGTTGAGTATGGGTCCCCAGCATGTAGAAACTGATGTTATAAATGTTGAGAATGGGTCCCCAGCATGTAGAAACTGATGTTATAAATGTTGAGAATGGGTCTCCAGCATGTAGAAACTGATGTTATAAATGTTGAGTATGGGTCCCCAGCATGTAGAAACTGATGTTATAAATGTTGAGAATGGGTCCCCAGCATGTAGAAACTGATGTTATAAATGTTTAGTATGGGTCCCCAGCATGTAGAAACTGATGTTATAAATGTTGAGAATGGGTCCCCAGCATGTAGAAACTGATGTTATAAATGTTTAGTATGGGTCCCCAGCATGTAGAAACTGATGTTATAAATGTTGAGAATGGGTCCCCAGCATGTAGAAACTGATGTTATAAATGTTGAGAATGGGTCTCCAGCATGTAGAAACTGATGTTATAAATGTTGAGTATGGGTCCCCAGCATGTAGAAACTGATGTTATAAATGTTGAGAATGGGTCCCCAGCATGTAGAAACTGATGTTATAAATGTTGAGTATGGGTCCCCAGCATGGAGAAACTGACGTTATAAATGTTGAGTATGGGTCCCCAGCATGTAGAAACTGATGTTATAAATGTTGAGTATGGGTCCCCAGCATTG
Organism: Protomyctophum parallelum; assembly: GCF_964188405.1. Lineage (NCBI taxonomy): Eukaryota > Metazoa > Chordata > Actinopteri > Myctophiformes > Myctophidae > Protomyctophum > Protomyctophum parallelum. Next base: position 50,310,361 of record NC_139708.1, read on the forward strand.
ATAAACTGATGTTATAAATGTTGAGTATGGGTCCCCAGCATGGAGAAACTGATGTTATAAATGTTGAGTATGGGTCCCCAGCATGGAGAAACTGATGTTATAAATGTTGAGTATGGGTCCCCAGCATGGAGAAACTGATGTTATAAATGTTGAGTATGGGTCCCCAGCATGGATAAACTGATGTTATAAATGTTGAGTATGGGTCCCCAGCATGGAGAAACTGATGTTATAAATGTTGAGTATGGGTCCCCAGCATGGAGAAACTGATGTTATAAATGTTGAGTATGGGTCCCCAGCATGGAGAAACTGATGTTATAAATGTTGAGTATGGGTCCCCAGCATGGAGAAACTGCCGGATGCTAACTTACATATGTTGAGCAATTTTCATAATTGGTATAATATATAGAAGGCAAAAAGAAATGTCATGCTTTATGTAGAACTTGCCCAAATGTGCTGATGGCTAAAGGCCTATTCATAGTCTGGATTTACGGTGGTGAGCTGACCACCGGAGCTGAAATAACGTTGAGCGGTGGTGAGTAAAAACAGAGAGAAGGGCTGGAGCGGTGGCGGTGGTTTGGTCTTCACCGCGGCTCGTGACGTCATATTGTAGTTTGGTGGTCACCTCACCACCGAAGATCTAGACTATGTATGAGCCTTAAGGCCGTTCTTAGCCCAAGGTGTGTATTGTGTGCAAACCTAATGCTTGGAATGGATTCAGCATCATGAAAACCCTTAAAGCATGATGAAATTTAGATTTTGTTTCCCTTATAGGTCGTTAATGGTAGCCTATGGTCACATATGTCAATTATGAAAATTGCTCAACATATTATGAAGTTATCTGTCAGTTTCTACATGCTGGGGACCCATACTCAACATTTCTAACAGCCTACAACTTTGGTGTACCGTGTACTCAATATGCCTGGGTTCACATTCTGGCAAGTGGACTAATAATATATCAAAATAGATTATCTACACCAATCGCCCTAAACAAGTCACTATGCGACCGTTGTAAGCTTGTCAATAGGGTATTTTCAATATTTAACTTATAATTATGCCCTATATTGAAAATAGCCGAACTACAATTAAGGTCACATGTGTCGTGACGCCAGGGTTGACATGACAGTTGTAAATTAATAATGGGCCTGCCCTGATATCGTTGGGCAACTGCACCCGAAGATAGTTAAAGCCTGTGTTTTTTCCCAAATGGAAGGCTTATATTAAAAATACTCAATATCCATAAACAGCCATTTCCACCGTCTTCAAAGCAACCACACCAAAACACGGTACGAAATAGCCCCTCCGCCGCGGTTCCATGTGTTATGGGACAAGTATAAGTATGCAAACAAATAGCAAATTACCTAAATAAAGTTTCCCCAGGCTGTGACACAGTGGCGTGCACAGACATTTAGAGGGGCAGGTGCTCAAATGAAAAGCATTTTGGGGCGGGAAGTTGGGAACCCATTTTGGTCAAAAACGAACAGATCTACAAGCTCACTCCGCGTTGCGACGCGACGAGTTGTTAGCTTGTAGATCTTAACATGAAACCGTGACGACGTAGTGTCAACCAATAACAAACAGAGAGGCAGTTTACGTCTTGCTTGAATCACGACAGTTTTCTGAGAAATTCTAGAACGAGGTGTGTGCGCGCGTGTATCACCCCGTCTCCCATAAATTCCATAGTAACACCAGCGCCTGTGTGTGTGTGTGTCAGCGGCGTCAACTCCGCGTGTGCTCAGGCGCAGAAGCACCCACGGGCAAAATAATAAGCCAATATCAATATATGCAGTATATGCACCCACTGTCCTGACTGAAATGTCCCTTCCCCAGTGGTCATGTTGTCATGCACGTAGTCACATACATTACCTTTACGGGGGGTTGGGGGCGCTTGGGCCAAGATAGGTGTTGGGCAGCCGCTCATGGGCATTAAAATGCTAATAAGGTGGCTTTTGTTCTGCCGTCTCACTGCCGATAAGTAAACTCCGGACAGTGTTATGATGGTGCAGCGAACATGGCTGGTTCCAAAACAGGCTTGCAAGCCCGAATGCAGGCGCTGGAGCCTCGGGCTCTTTACATTCACGGCGTTGAAACCTCTGTGCCCAACACGCTGGACAGTGAGAGCTGCGTCGTGACAAGCGGTGCTTTCCAACTACAGTGCAATCATGGACTTTCTCGATGCTATGCATCACTCACAAGACAACGCAGCCTCGAAGGCTGGTGGCCTGTTTTCGCTGCTAGAGAAGTTTACCACCTTTTTCTCCCTGCAAATATAATAATAATAATCTCCCCACAAAGCGACTGCTTTATACTGTTAATCATTGATCATGCTGGAATGTTGAAACAAGGTAATGTGTTCGTTGTGAACTGAAACACTGTTCATTAGCAAACTGTAAATAAAGTACCAACCGAAAAAACAAAACTCGTTTTTTTTCCACCACCCACCGCCGTTATAGGAACCTGACGCCTCTGGTGTGTGTGTGTGTATTTATCACTCACATTGAAACAATAACCAATATTATATATATATATACACACACACATACACACACATAATATAGGACTAATATAATTGAAGGTCGCAATTACATTATTATTATTATGATATGATTATCGAAGGTTAACTATAGAATCGTACGTCATCCAAAAGAATACAAGAAGACTCACGCCGTTTCTGTTTTCCTCCCAGAATGTTCCCCAGTGAGGGGTGGGAGAGGCTGGACAGCAGACGGCTGGACTTTGAATTTCTCTAACTATAAACTTTCATGACAGCAGAACAGCCTAAGTACAAATATAATTTATGAAAAGCATACTACAGTGAAGTCTGCCAATAGCATATTACAAAGTTATCCCCCTCACTGGGGAAAATTCCGGGACGAAAAACGGGCACGCACCGGGGTGAGTCTTCTTGTTACCACCCAAAATCCCCATACATGGGGAAAACCCACATTGTGCCCGTCTCGTGACATCATTATGACATCATCAGGGATGATAGTAAATCAGGGATTATATAGTAAATGCGACCTGCTATGGAGATCCTGATGTCATCAATATCAGTATATGGATATATGTCAGAACCTGTTCTGACATTCCATATGTTGATCGTTCCCCATCCATCCGTCCTTCCTCTTCGATGTCTCCCTTTTATCTGATACCCGTCAGTGTTGTTTTCGTCGACTAAAACTAAGACGAAAAATGTTCGTCGACTGCCTTTTCCACTGAAGAAAACTCATGGAAACTAAATTAAAACTAAGCTATGATGACTAAGGTGCTATTTACACGAGGATGGTGTTCATATAAAACGTCAAAATAAAGTAGCCTATCGTTTGCTGCTGTCATTTAGACGAGAACCGTGTTCTCAGGAGGTGAAAACGCAACGAAGTGAAACCACCTCCCAGAGTGGAAATCATTCAGAACACCGTTTCCTATGGTCTCCATATAAACAGGCAAAACGGTGAATCCGCAAAACTTATGACATCATGGCTCATGTTGGCTCACAGCGCATATGTTTATTACATTGATGCAGAGCCATATCATTATGATATAATGGAGTTCCTGAACAAACCTCCCTAGCGACAGTATAGCATAATAGCACATCATATCATAACGTGTGCGTTCTCGTGTAAAGGGTAAGAAAAAATGAGAACGCAACGGGACTTTGATGTGTTATATGGAGATGGTCGCCGTCTAAAAGAGGCCTAAGACTAAGATACTGACAATTTCGTCGACAAATAAAAACTAGACTAAAATGTTAGGAAGGGACTATAGTGGACAACAGATCCAGTATAAGTCATTTTACACTTGGTTGCTCACAACGCGACGCGTTGTGAGCTTGTAGATCTGCTATTTTCAGCAAGTGTAAAATAAGTAATTATGACGGCAACAAGGAGCGCAAAAATACATTTTAGTCGACTAAATCACCTGTAGATTTAGTCGACTAAAATCTTATGACATTTAGTCGACTACAACTAGACTAACACTAAAACATTCCAGGTGACTAAAATGTGACTAAGACTAAGTGAAAACTATTCAGGAGACTGACTAAAACTAAAATAGAAATTTGCTGCCAAAAACAACACTGTATCTGATACCCGTCCATTCAAACTATAGACGGGCCTGCCCCAAAGTTATGAGTGCAGCCCAGGGGGGCAGTCAGACAGATATTTTGTGAAGCCTGAAACTCCTGAAAGTTCATATAATGGCCTGTTGTGGCGCTGTCACTGGACCCAAAAAAACCCATAGCCCCATAGAAGTCCATGTATTTGGGCCCAACTTCACCTAGACTGTATTACCTTAATAAACATGGTCATGAATACTTTCTGCTTCCAGTCACTAGTTTAAAGTCTCATTTCTAATGTCAAAATATTCTTTTTGGAAAATTATGGTCCCATTTATAAAATAAATGATCATAAAGTCGCGTATGTTCTGAGGGGCGTGGCTACCGTTACAGTCTATGATCGGGAGTCCCCACCCACTCGAGTCAAAATAAAAACCAACGGAGAAGAAGGGGGGGGGGGGGGGGGGGGGGAGTCCCGCCTCGTTGTCTGGGCAGCCAATGGCCAGCTGGGCCCAAACGGAGCCAGCCAATGGCCAGCTGGGCCCAAACGGATCTAGAAAGATGGCGACTTACAGTGCAGGAATAACAGGCTTCATTTCACGTCCATGTTAGACCCAGGGAACGCTTTGTCCATATTTTTTTTACAGTCTATGGTGCAGCCGCACCCGGCGAAAACTGGAGTTCAACAGGTCTGGAAATGAAGTCCCGGCCCTACCTGGGCCCTCAAACCCTGTACACTCAAGACACTGCCCCCGCTGCCACCCTCCAGATCTCCATATTTGGAGCTGACCTGTTCTAACATTCCATGTGTGTCTATATCAAGACACGCTCCATATATGGCCAGTGCACACGACCTCGCCCTCGGGCGTCTTACTGGTATAGTTGCGACCGTAGGCCACAGAGCACCGTTGTATTTGTTCTATATATACATTTGAAAAAATGGGGATGATTTTTTTTTTATAAGCAAACACACTTATATTTCCAATAGACTTCCTATAAGATTCCTAATTGACACTTGACTTGAATGATTTTGTTTAACCCATTCTGAACGGGCACCCATTTTGGTGTCGGCATCATGTTATGCTTTAGCTATTGAAAAATAGCAGATCTACAAGCTCATATCGCGCCACCGAGTGGCGCGATACGAGCTTGTAGGTCTGCTATTTTTGAAAAATCGAAGAACGACTGACATTTTTAGAATCTGATCTCAGGTCAGAACGGGTTCGTCAGACCAGTGTGTGTCCGGCGGAAACCTCGTATGAATCTGATCTCAGGTCAGAATGGGTAAAGGCTTTGGCTGTTGGAAAATAATCCTATAGGGTTCTGTTGGAACAGAACAGGTTCAAATGGAACTTCAGACAATCCTACTGGACTTTCTGAAGTTCCCATATAATCCTATAGGGTTCTGTTGGAACTTTGGACATGGCTCAAGCAGTGTTGTTTTTGGCAGCAAATTTCTATTTTAGTTTAGTCATAGTCTCTGGACTGAAACTTCATTTAGTTTTAGTCACATTTTAGTCACCTGGAATGCCTTAGTGTTAGTCTAGTTTTAGTCGACTAAATGTCATAAGATTTTAGTCGACTAAATCTAGTTGATTTAGTCGACTGAAATGTATTTTGGCGGGTCTTGATGCCGTCGTAATGAGTGTTTTTACACTTGCTGAAAATAGCCGATCTACAAGCTCACAACGCGTCGCGTTGCGAGCTTGTAGATCAGCTATTTGCAGCATGCAACCAAGTGTAAAATGACTTATACTGGATCTCTTGTCCACTAGTCCCTTCCTAACATTTTAGTCTAGTTTTTATTTGTTGACGAAATTGTAAGCATATTTTAGTCTTAGTTTTAGTCACCATAGCATTATAACGATTACAATAATAACAATTAAAATCAATTATAGCAAAAATGAGGGAGGTGGTGGGTCAGTTCAGAATAAAAATCACTAAAGAAATCAGTAAATAAGTTTAAACTGTAATTTATTAAATCAAAACTAAATAAAGTTTTCAATAGCAAAACGTTCACTTAATGAAATCAAAATAAAATAAAACTGCCTCAAAAAGAATGGGTGTAAATCTCAAGTGTCCTGGCACTGTCCAAAACTAAACTTAAATGTCTCAAAATAAATCAAATGGAAACCAGTCTCCAGTATGCGCCGAGTGTAGCCAGTCTCCTCTGGCCACCCTTAAACTCCTTCGCAAAGTCTGGTCCAATATCCAATATCCAGGGAAATAATCCAAAATGGGGCCCAGGCCGTAGCGTAACGGTCTGGGCACCGGACTGGTAATCCAGTCGCAGTGTGCCGCGGGTTCGACTCCCGGACCCGACACGGCCTTTACTGCATGTCATCCCCCCATCTCTCTCCCGTTTCCTGTCAGCCTACTGTCTGTCCCTTCAAAAATCAATAAAAGGCGTAAGCCGCAAATTTAAAAAATAAATAAAATAAAAATAAAAAAATAAAAATAAAAAAATAATCCAAAATGGAAAGAAGGTCAGTAAATCCAATGGTAGAATCCACTATTCAGGAAAGTACTCCAGAAAGGAAATATGGCAAGATTTGGGAAATATTCCTCTTGCCTCTCCAGTAGCCTGTCTGTCTCTCTGTTCACCTCCACTCTGGACTGACAGAGTCAATCTCTCCAGTAGCCTGTCTGTCTCTCTGTTCACCTCCACTCTGGACTGACAGACTCAATCTCTCCAGGTGGCCCAAACAATGTGATTGCCCCTCACCCCATCAGCCAGGTGAGCTGTGGGCGGGGCTTCACAATCACTGCCTGTTCTGTTACCATAGCAACACATGTATCTAGCTGGTTTCTCATGGCATAGTCCAGCAGATAACTAGAAAAAAACGCATAGTGTGGCAGATAGGTGGAAAATAATAACATACATGAAAATAGTGCATAGCAAACGGAAAAAATGCATATAAACAATGTGACTCTGGGCACAGATGTTACATATTCCCCTCCCCTAATGGAAGAGGCTCCTTGGGGCCAAAGTAAGCCTTCAGGTTCTGCACATGATATACATCACTATGATCTTTCGGCCCTAGAAGTGACACAGAATAGTTGACAGGGCCTAACCTTTTCTGTATCTTAGCAGGGCCCTTCCACTTAGGTGCGAGCTTGGCCATGAAACCTGCTTCTGCTTTGGACAGGGGGTGGTCTCTGATCCACACTAGATCCCCAGGTTCAAATGTGACCTGCTCACGCCTGAGATTGTAATAGCGACCCTGTTTCTCTTGAGCCTTTGCACACATGCTGTCTGACACTCTCCACTAACCTCTTCTGTCTTTCCAGCAAGGCATAAGTGGTCTCGTCAGGATCAGGGGCTCGGCACAGGACCCTCTCCAGTGGGCCTTTCAGTTTGCGTCCCAGGGCTACTTCTGCTGGAGTGAAGCCCGTGCTTTCCTGCCATGCCGAGTTGATTGCGAACCGGAACTCTGAAAGCCACATGTCCCATGTATTGTGCTTGTCCTTGACAAAAGATGCCATCATTGTTTTCAAGGTGCGATTGATGCGTTCGGTCAAGTTTGTCTGAGGGTGGTATGCTGTTGTTAGCTTCTGGACCACACCCCACTGTTGACATATTTGTGCCAGCAGCTGAGAGGTGAACTGTGCCCCTCTGTCAGACCCCACCCCACCTAGTGAAGATTTCCTCGATTAGCAAGGAAGCTATCTTGGGGGACTTCGCTTCTCGTATGGGGAACAGCTCAACCCATTTGGAGCAATAATCGACTACCACCATAAGGTATTGGTTGCCTTTCCTGCTCCTAGGAAAAGGCCCCATGAGATCAACACCCAGCATGAAACCAGGCTCCTTCACAGCAGTCGATTGCAAGTGGCCTGAGAGCTTGGTCAGTTGGGGCTTGTACTTCTGGCAGGTTATGCAGTTCTTGGTGTACTCCCATACATCCTTCCTCACATCTGGCCAGTACGCAACATCCAACAGTCTCAGTAGGGTTTTCAGCCTTCCTAGATGTCCTCCAAGTGGGCTGTCATGGAAGTAGTTGAGGAATTGGGACCTCATTCCTTTTGGGATGAACAACTGCCATTTCTGTCCTTCCTGCTTGATGGGTACGATCCTGTACAGGAATCCATTTTCTAGGGCATAGTGGATGCGTCCGTGTTTGACTTTTCCATCTTGCACCTCTTTCACCAACTCTTGTACTTCAGGATCATACTGCTGAGCCGCGGAAATATCGGCCCAGTCTACAGGGAGGGTGCATCGGTGACTGAACAGCACGGCTGACACACAGAATGGCTACGTCTTCCACCCCGACAGGTGCTCTAGACAGGGCATCTGGAACAACATTAAATCGTCCCTTCCTGTAAATGACAGTGAAGTCGAACTCCTGTAGCCTAATTGTCCAACGTGCCAGTCTGGAAGTTGGTTTTGGGTGGTTGAAAACCCACGCCAAGGAAGAATGGTCAGTAACCACCTCGAACTTCCGCCCTTCAAGAAAGGCTCTCCATTTCTCTACCGCCCATACAACGGCAAGGCATTCTCTCTCTGAGACAGCCAAGAACTCTTCACACTTCTCCAGATAGGAGATTGGATCCAAGTCACTTCCCCTGTCGCCAAAACAAGGAAACTCCACCTTGACTGGAGGTTTCAAGTGATAGGCAGGGTGAATGACACTCCTCTGGCTGTCGTCTGGCATTGTCTTTGCCCCAAAAGGAATGGGTGAACTCTGCTTTGAGTGAGACTTGGCAGATGCATGACCCACCGGCATGGGGGTAGAGGTGCTAACTGGCAGACGAGAATTCATCATGTCATTCCACCGAGCATCTCTCCACTTCAAGCAGTTCACCATTTCAGAGTCGACAATCCTCCATGATGTCAATGGAGATTCTTCTGGCAGAACTGAATGCTGAGAGGACTGATAAGAATTAAGAGATAAATAGACTCAAGAGCCAGCTTAGCGAGAAAGAAATAGTGCGCTTGGAGATTCAGGGACTCCTAGACAGATTCTACACAGCTCAAAACCAGCCAGAAAAGAAAGAAAGCACGAATGGTGAAATGTTGAATGAGGCCATTAAGCAGTCCATGCTTAGAGAGCTCCAGGAGGAGAGGGCTCAGAAGGTTCAAGTAATGCAGAGGTTCGCTGAAGTTCAAAATGGTATGCAGGCCCAGGAGATGATGCTGGCCCAGAGTCAGACTTGTGTCCAGGAGCTAACCAATGAGCTTAGGAACCGCTGCCTGGAGCTCAGAGAACTGAACCTGAAAGAACAAGACCATGACAAACAGCTTCAGGAAGTTGAGGTTCTCCGCAAGCAGGTTGACCACCTTTCAGAGGAGAACGGCAAGCTTGTTGGCCACAAGAACCACAAGCAGCGAATTGAATACATGGTGAAAATAAAAAAGGAGAACACCAGACTTCTGGAGGAAAATGAAAAGCTTCGTTCAGAGATGGTTTTACTGCGAGTCGTGTGAAGTGCTCCATTCTATAACGATTACAATAATAACAATTAAATAAATCAATTATAGCAAAAATTAGGGCGGTGGTGGGTCAGTTCAGAATAAAAATCACTAAAGAAATCAGTAAATAAGTTTAAACTGTAATTTATTAAATCAAAACTAAATAAAGTTTTCAATAGCAAAACGTTCACTTAATGAAATCAAAATAAATAAAAACTGCCTCAAAAAGAATGGGTGTAAATCTCAAGTGTCCTGGCACTGTCCAAAACTAAACTTAAATGTCTCAAAATAAATCAAATGGAAACCAGTCTCCAGTATGCGCCGAGTGTAGCCAGTCTCCTCTGGCCACCCTTAAACTCCTTCGCAAAGTCTGGTCCAAATCCAATATCCAATATCCAGGGAAATAATCCAAAATGGAAAGAAGGTCAGTAAATCCAATGGTAGAATCCACTATTCAGGAAAGTACTCCAGAAAGGAAATATGGCAAGATTTGGGAAATATTCCTCTTGCCTCTCCAGTAGCCTGTCTGTCTCTCTGTTCACCTCCACTCTGGACTGACAGACTCAATCTCTCCAGGTGGCCCAAACATTGTGATTGCCCCTCACCCCATCAGCCAGGTGAGCTGTGGGCGGGGCTTCACAATCACTGCCTGTTCTGTTACCATAGCAACACATGTATCTAGCTGGTTTCTCATGGCATAGTCCAGCAGATAACTAGAAAAAACGCATAGTGTGGCAGATAGGTGGAAAATAATAACATACATGAAAATAGTGCATAGCAAACGAAAAAAATGCATATAAACAATGTGACTCTGGGCACAGATGTTACAGCATAGTTTTCATTTAGTTTCCATTTGTTTTTGTCTGTGAAAATAGGTAGTCGAACATTTTTCGTCTTAGTTTTAGTCGACGAAAACAACACTGGCTCCAGGTTCAATTGGAACTTCAGAAAATCCTACTGGACTTTCTGCAGTTGCAATGGAATCCTATTGAAACTTTGAAAAATCCTGTTGGACTTTCCAAAGTTGGATATAACCCAATAAGATCCTATTGGCACTTTGGAAAATCCAATTGGATTTTATAAAGTGCTGATACAATCCAATTGTGTTGGATATGTGTAAAAATCCAATAGGATTCCTATAGGATTTCAAAATCCTGTAGGATCCTATTGGACATTTCGAAGATCCTATAGGACTTTTTGACTAGGGATCTGGACTGAATTATGGACTCATTTAATTGAGGGGAAGACATTCAGTATGTGTACACACACACACACACACACTGTAACATTAGGCTACCTAGGATAATATATAATTGAATTTCCATTTAGTTGTTTCGGGGGGATTTTCAAATACACCCCTGCATTTAACCATATGAAAAGTGGGGAACTAAATAAAATGTTGTTTTAACAGCACCTGGGAAGCAGTTGGGGTTCAGTGAGTGTCTTTACTCAAGGACACTTCCACTTGGAGGAGCCGGGAAGGGGATTGAAGAACCAGGAACGTTCCAATTCCCAAGAGGGACAAGAGGACACATCGTGTATTGATTCAGTCAGATGAGGGAAATAAGATGTGCCGATCATAAAACATTTCCAGGAGAGCATCATGTTTCACTTGATCAACATTTCTAAGAATCCCATTAAGTTAATAATAATAATAACTTTATTTATATAGCACTTTGCTGGACAAAGGCACAAAGTGCTGTACAACACATTCACTAAAAAGCAGGAAAACCGAACACATTTAAATGGATGCACCATAGCAAATCAACAACTTACAGCCAGCTGGCCAACAGTAGAAAGCATAATCCGTCTATCCAGTGTAGCTCTTGGTGTTTATAATTCACAGGTAACCTATATAGATTCATACATGAATCCACCCGTCCAGCAGAACAACAATTAGACTTATAGTGCATTTTAACCCATTCTGACCGGGCACCCATTTTGGTGTCGGCATCATGTCGTGCTTTAGCTATTGAAAAATAGCAGATCTACAAGCTCATATCGCGCCACCGAGTGGCGCGATACGAGCTTGTAGGTCTGCTATTTTTTGAAAAATCGAAGAACGACTGACATTTCTAGAATCTGATCTCAGGTCAGAATGGGTTCATCAGACCAGTGTGTGTCCGGCGGAAACCTCGTATGAATCTGATCTCAGGTCAGAATGGGTTAACATCGGCCGACACATCGCCCGGGAAGATGAATTATTTTTTATCTTTTCGGGCGACGTTGCTCCGACCACTATTCAACCATCGCCTGTTTGCCTGCTATCGCCGGGTCCTTGCACTTCCCGGGAAAATTTGTCTGGCTGTCGCCCGCTGTAAAAAGCTACTGTTTAGAGCAGTGAACGGAGTTTGTGATTGAGAAATAAAACATTTGACAATTACATTTTGTTTTCCTTTTTGGAAATAAAAAGCAATTGCTTTAGGGTTTTGCTGATTTGGAGAAAGAATATCTATTAAGCATTACGTTGCCAGTAAATGGGTAATGAAAAACATCAGAAACAAAAATAAATACAGGAGACATTTCAGCATTTTGGAATTTATTACTTTCTTACATTTTACTCTCAGAAAGAGTCTTCAGAATGCCATCTTTTTCCACAATCAAAGGTAATTGTAATGCAAAGTAAAAATATGCCAATTTCCTGCCCATAACAAACTAATCGGCTCTGACCACTCTCTCTGGTTATAATTGCGTTGTTGTCGTTTTAGTTTCATATATAAAATAAGAACGATGTTTGATGTTTGATGTTGCTGTATATGTATTTACTCTGTACAACGGAGCTCTGAATACAGGACCATCTCTCCTTTTCTTTTTGCATTCCGGCTCCTCCCACAAAAAAATCGCCACTTCTCTGTCCAATCAGAGAAGGCCTTGGTCTACTTCTTAACGATCTGAATGACGTCTTCGTGCTCCATGATGTGAGTAAGTCCCACCCTCTGGGGGTCAAACTTGGTGCTAGTGCCCTGGAAGACAGAAAATACAAATCGCACTCAGATCCATATACCCATTCTGACCTGAGATCAGATTCATACGAGGTTTCCACTGGACACACACTGGTCTGATTAACCCATTCTGACCTGAGATCAGATTTTAAAAAGTCAGTCGTTCTTCGATTTTTCAAAAATAGCAGATCTACAAGCTCATAGCGCACCACTCGGTGGCGCGCTATGAGCTTGTAGATCTGCTATTTTTCAATAGCTAAAGCATAACATGATGCTAACACCAAAATGGGTTCCCGTTCAGAATGGGTTAAAAAGAAGCCGCGTGTCACAGGCATCACAGTTAGGAAGGGTTTTGACACCACAAATGGAATAAATCTAATAAAACTTACCCAAACCATGGCATAATTAATATGACTGGCTAAGGTTCTGTGGATACGATGGCACTGGAGGCAGAAGAAACAATGTGTATTCATGAATACATTTATGATGATATATGACTTGTGCATTATGCAAATGTCTGGGTTTCATTTCATGTTACATGCAGAATATGCTGTTCCCCCCTGTCAGGTGTAAAGGAGCAACTTGGACACTCAGGCATGAAGGAAGCATGAGTTCAAGTCCGTTGCTCTCCCCATGTCCCCCATATATGGGGACTACGTTGGTGGAGGGTGTGTAGAGCCCAGGATCACATTAGATGATTGACACATGGGTGAAAAATGGGTTACAAAATCGTGGGATAAAAAAATATATTAAAAAAAGAATATGCTGTTCAGGAGATGATTATGGCAACCACGTCTATACCGTAGATATATGTAAAGTACTCACCACATGTTCTACACTGGCTCCCCTTCTCATAATGATGGCATCAGAAAAGTCTGGACGCTCTGGCGAAGAAGAATTTAGAATGCAATGAGCAACAACAATATTAATCATGTTCTCCCCGTGTCCCCCAGGGTAGGTACCCTCACAAAAAAACATGCAGTAATCCTGGTCTCTAAACTGCCTCCCCCTGGCCAGCCGGGGCGCCTGATGGAGGGGAAAGGAACTGGTTGGAATAACGTGTTCCTTCCACGCGCTACGTCCAACCAGGGAAACTCCCCCCTGTCAGGTGTAAAGGAGCAACTTGGACACTCAGGCATGAAGGAAGCATGAGTTCAAGTCCGTTGCTCTCCCCTTGTCCCACATATATGGGGACTAGGTTGGCGGAGGGTGTGTAGAGCCCAGGATCACATTAAATAATTGACACAGGGGTGAAAAAAATGGGTTCAAAAAACGTGGGATAAAATCTATAGAAAAAAAATATATTAATCATTAATTGTGTGAACATGTGAATGTGAGGGTGTTTTCACACACTGTATACTGTACAACCAAGCCATGTAATCCATTTAAAAATCTTTACTTGCCATAAGGACTGTGTCTGACAATTCACCATAATTTCATTTTCCACAGCAGTAATTATTCAATTCATGTGCAAAAAAACATTCATAACATACTAGTGTAACTAAAAAACATCACATGGATGCACCTGGGACGTATCCTCAGTGATGTATCCTGAGGTCAACGGGGTTTCGGGTCTCTCAACATCATACCCCTCACTCAGGCGACCCAGCCGGGAGTGATCAAGTCCCGACTTACGTCCCAGTAGCTACCCTCAATCAGTCCCACTAGGGGAAAAACCAGGGGCACACAATCCGTTGGAACTACTCCAGAACTACTCTGCCAGGGCTGGGAGGTACACTTCTGGCACATGGAGTGACAAGGCTCTGTGGGTTGAATCCTGGCCGGGCCCCTCCTACGTCTGTGTCATTACTCTTTCATTCAGAGTTTCACTTTTCCACAGAAACGGCATTCTAGTTCACGAGTAGCCTAATAAAACTTGCATGGTAGAGTGACCGATGGCTGTATAACATTTCCTTTACCGATGCCATTAGGAAAGCCCAATATCCGATGGCAGCTTGTAAACAAAGATCACCATGGTTGTTTGTCGAGTTCTCCTGCTAGTGAACTACTGTACCGTTACGTAATCATTATCATTTTCCCAGCCCATTGGTGTAAAAGCGTACTGAGTCGTGATCACTGTAGTGTCTGTTAACATTCTGACCTGAGATCAGATTCTAAAAATGTCTTCTACATCCTGACAGTTTTCTGAAAAAGCTATGTTTCTATTTCAGTCTCGTTCTTAGATTTTTCAAAAATAGCAGAACTACAAGCTTGTAGGTCTGCTATTTTTGAAAAGTCGAGCTTGTAGATCTGCTATTTTTCAATAGCTAAAGCATAACATAATGCTAACACCAAAAGGGGTTCCCGTTCAGAATGAGTTAAGGGTATCAATGCCAATCAGGCTCAACCCATTACTCTGGGACATCTCTAAAACCTGCCTGCTGCCTCTTTTCAAGAAGTTATTTAATTCATAAGAAATAAATAACACCACAGGTCTTGCACATTAATGTATTTAGGAAAAGTAACTAAACGGTGCAAAAGTGACGCTCCCTCTCCAGTTGAGGTAAACAAAGGCCCCGTCTACTAATTAACCCATTCTGACCTGAGATCAGATTCATACGAGGTTTCCCACTGGACACACACTGGTCTGACGAACCCATTCTGACCTGAGATCAGATTCTAAAAAATGTCAGTCGTTCTTCGATTTTTCAAAAATGGCAGACCTACAAGCTCGTATCGCGCCACTCGGTGGCGCGATATGAGCTTGTAGATCTGCTATTTTTCAATAGCTAAAGCATAACATGATGCCAACAGCAAAATGGGTGCCCGGTCAGAATGGGTTAAAGGTTTAATGGTAATTAACCCACTTTGGGGGGGCGGGGAACCCGTTTTGGTGTTAGCGTCATGTTATGCTTTAAGCTATGCTTCAAGCTTATATGTCTGCTATTTTTGAAAGATCGTGAAAATGTGGCGCAAATTTTTGAATATATATTCTTTCCGAGCGAACGTTTTTAACTCAAATCTTTGCTCGGGCCTAAATGGGTTAATCAGACCAGTGTGTGTCCAGTGGAAACCTTGTATGAATCTGATCTCAGGTCACAATGGTTTAAGGAAGAGAGGGTGTGTGTGTGTGTGTGTGTGTGTGTGTGTGTGCCTGCCTACCTCCCCTCTTCTTGGTGTAAATGCAGATCAGAGCCAGGTATTCCCACAGCGTCTCCAGGAGGTAGTCCAGGTTGAGGCTCATCCCACAACTAGGGAACAAACACACACGCCCAGTCAAAATAACAACTATTCAATCACACATTATTGTCGCTCTAAAGCAGAAAACATTCATCTCTTGATCCTTTTTTTTTTTTTTTTTCCACAAGTACGCTTCATCTAGGTGGTCTTAGCCAACCTACGTACAAGCTCACAACATGTCATAATGGGACGAATTTGAATATTTTCACCAATAATGACATGGCCAAAATAGGAACGCCAGTTCTAGAACTCCATCTAAAAGTTAGATCTGTACGTGTGTTTTATCAATATTTAACCAATGAAAAGTAGTTTCTGAATACATAACTACTTTGGATACAATTGAACAATTTGGATACATTATTTTCCCCATTTCCTGAAAAGTAACGACACCTACGGTAGTACGGTACTACATACTGTAAGTGTAAGTCATGGTGTATGAACTATGAACGTATAACCAACTGTCAACTCAAGGAATACCATTACCAACCAACTCGCCTCAAAGCAGTCGCTGAAGGCGGAACTACTCAGGCTGGTATTCCTAAACGTAACCTCAGTAAAACGATGCCTAACCCTAAACTAATTTCTGACCTTATTCTCAGTCAAAATAGATGCAAGAAATACAAGAAGAACCGCCCCACTGAGCAGTCGGTGTGAGGTCAGCGGAAGGAAAACGAGGGCGAGCGTGCAGACTGCCTAGAGTTCTCAAACTCTGCCCGAAACCGACCAGACCCGACCCGACATTTTAGGGCCGGGTCGGGCCTAAAATCTATGCTAATTAGTCGGGCCGGGCCGGGCCTAGGGCCTGATCAGTTAGGGCCCAGTTAGGGCCGGGCCTTAATTTTCGGGCCCGATGAGAACTCACTGCCTGACCTGATGACAACACTGTTGTCTCTCTGTGAGCCAGGCGGTTGACCTCCTCATAGACCTACCTGATGACAACGCTGTTCTCTCTGTGCGCCAGGCGGTTGACCTCCTCAATGGAGATCTGGTCCACCTTGTTGTAGACCTTCAAATCAAACATCAAGCACACAAATGAAAACAACAGTTGTGCCACAACTTCAGGAAGAGTTAAAACATGCAAGGAAACACATGGCACATACTGTACACAAAAGGGTTAGGGTGGCCGGGCAGGGCTGGGAAATTAACCAAAAACATATCGAAAGAAACATTTTAGAAGCAATAACTGATAAATAACCGAATAATCGAGAAGCAAGTTTATATACAAAATATCCGATCTGTAAGCTCACAATGCATAAAGACTGCTATTGTTGTTGTCGGGAGGAAACCTCATAACTCTATAACTTTAGATTTTTTGGCATAAATCAGTGCTATTGAACACCCTTTACGTCTGTGTTCCATAAATCAGTGCTATTGAACACCCTTTACGTCTGTGTGTTGTTCCATAAATCAGTGCTATTGAACACCCTTTACGTCTGTGTGTTGTTCCATAAATCAGTGCTATTGAAGACCCTTTACGTCTGTGTGTTGTTCCATAAATCAGTGCTATTGAACACCCTTTACGTCTGTGTGTTGTTCCATAAATCAGTGCTATTGAACACCCTTTACGTCTGTGTGTTGTTCCATAAATCAGTGCTATTGAACACCCTTTACGTCTGTGTGTTGTTCCATAAATCAGTGCTATTGAACACCCTTTACGTCTGTGTGTTGTTCCATAAATCAGTGCTATTGAACACCCTTTACGTCTGTGTGTTGTTCCATAAATCAGTGCTATTGAACACCCTTTACGTCTGTGTGTTGTTCCATAAATCAGTGCTATTGACCACCCTTTACGTCTGTGTGTTGTTTCGAAAATATTTAACCAATGGAAAGTAGTAAAAAGTGCTTTGGACAAAACACCTCAACTCCATTGGACCCTCAAAATGTCTGATAAAGCAACTAACTCCACCACCTCTCTCCCTCTCATTTCCTGAAAAAAGATTTGGACAGCAGAAATATGATACGCAATAGTAATTGAAGCTAAAGTTGGAAAGAAAGAAAGAAATATCCCCCAGCCCTGAGGCATGATGAATTGATTTAGACGTTGTCGTACGTATAGGCAAGGCATATAAACTCGATTTCCGACGATGACGTCGATGAAGTCGTCAGGTGTGCTGTCCTCCCTGAACAGGACCTCTGCGTTGAAGATTTCTAAAGAATGCCGTTAAAGATACAAACTTATTGGACATCGGAGTGATGTTGATCCAGAACATCTTTCTGTGTGAATATAACGCTCTTATGACCATATATTAACCCATTCTGACCTGAGATCAGATTCATACGAGGTTTCCGCCGGACACACACTGGTCTGATGAACCCATTCTGACCTGAGATCAGATTCTAAAAATGTCAGTCGCTCTTCGATTTTTCAAAAATAGCAGACCTACAAGCTCATATCGCGCCACTCGGTGGCGCGATATGAGCTTGTAGATCTGCTATTTTTAAATAGCTAAAGCATGACATGATGCTGACACCAAAATGGGTGCCCGGTCAGAATGGGTTAATACCAATATAACTATCACATCTGCAGCGGGGTGAGGCTCTCTTCTATTTTGTTTTATGTGTTTAATACGCCTTATTTTAATAATCCAAAAATAAACTCCGTCTTTGCCACAGAGCTGGAGACGAGACCTTCATGTTATGACGACGAAACCGGAAATCAACACATGCTGTGGGCTGCTAGGGCTTCTGGGAAATTGAGGCCAATGCAAATGAACGGGGTACAACGCCTCATGGAGGAGGGTCTTGTGGGGCGGTCTTGTGGCGCACCAAGATGGCGGGTGGTGCGATCGTTCATGACAAACGGACGAACATTTTTTTCTCCGGATTTCACTCTTTCACTTCGATTCTTGAAATTAAAATGTATTTTTCGATGCAGTTACTATTATCGTTACACCCCCAACACCCCTGGAACAAACTCCCACTGTACCTTCGACAGGCATCCTCTGTAGACATTTTTAAAGCACAGCTCAAGACCCACTTCTACACCCTTGCTTTTAATTGATCTTTTATTTTTTCGGTTATTCATGTCCTCACTGTATTGCATTACTGCTCTCGTTTTTTTAATGTCGTTGCCATGCTTTTCTTTTATTCTCCATTGCTCTGTAAAGCACTTTGAGCTGCATTTCATGTCATGAAAGGTGCTATACAAATAAAGTTTTATTATTATTATTATTAAAACACACACACACACACACACACACACACACACACACACACACACACACACACACACACACACACACACACACACACACACACACACACACACACACACACACACACACACACACACACACACACACACACACACACAAATGAAGGATACTGTATTCATGAAGAATAAGTTGCACAAGCTTCTCTGAGCACATGGTGAGAGGAACCGTGGAGTTGTAAGAGAGGCCGCCACCTTTCTTGGGCTACAGGAAGAGAAACAACATGGTGTCTGTCACACTGTGTACGGACGAGAGGAGGATTTTGAGGAAATTATGTGGGGAAAAGGAAAGGAAAACTACCTTGAAATAAATATTGGGTTTTTCCCGGTTGAGTCTAATGCCCACTGATTCTAACTCTTTTTCTAGGAGTAATCTGTAAGGGTTTGAAAAGGAAAAGAAACAGTTTTATACATAATAACAATTATGGGACAATATTCTTGGTAACAAACCATCACCCCTCTACACATTAATTCACCAACACTCAAACTCTACCACTTGCACACAAGTTGACACAACTACACAGACACACGCAGAAACACACACACACACACACGCACACACACACACACACACACACACACACACACACACAAGCAGCGATCATTCACCTCTGAACATCTCCCTTGGTGGCGTCCAACATCATGATGACAACATCTGCTGTCCTAGCAACAGCAATGACCTGCCGACCTCTGCCCTTTCCTAGTTAGAGGTCAGACGTATAATTATCAAACTGCAGCAAACAGTGTTTAGCAAAACCTCTCATCTATTTGGAGTTTTAGCCAAAGAAATAAGAATACCTTGGGCAGCACCCTCAATGATTCCGGGCAAATCAAGCAGTTGTATATTGGCCCCTTTGTACTGAAAAGCAAGAAGGTAATTATATAGATAGGACACTATAGCTTATTCCTGGAAGTCCAACACAATTGTTTGGGTCCTGGAAAAACCCTACTATATACAGTGGAGTGCAGTTCTGCAGAATTCAGCTTTTAAAATCCAATTGTGAAGCTGTGTTCAACTCCTTATGAATGTAAATATATCATATATATTATCCATATTGAGTTTAAAGTGTGCAACTGGCCAATTTCATGAAAGTGCAAGGACCCTATGGTGGAGGTTTAGGGTTGTGTACAGAGTCAGGTGAAACAGCTCACTCTTTTAGCCCACAGCACTGCGAGAGTGAGGTCTAGCCAACACCAACTCGGGATTCCTGGATCGCTGCCCTCCACAAATTCCTATCCAGAACATCAGGTTCTTGAGCTCTGCAGTGTTGTCAGCCAAGCTGTCGCGCCGCAGCACGTCTACATTAGGTGGTACGCTTCTTTCCCCTCCTGGCTTTGCCCTGGGCTGGCTCCCATAGGGTCAATTTACTTGCCTCAAGTTCTGGGTGCCCACAATGCAGGTGAAACAGCTCACTCTTTTAGCCCACAAATGAACACAAACAAAGCTGATTCTAGCATGTTTTTTGTTCCGCAGAACATCACTTCCTTGAACATCTGCTAGTGTAAAAAATGGTAGGACAGTACCCAAACATTAAGGAAAGAATCAACGATTTGCGTTTCCATGGCTAGCTAAGGCTAAGGTACAATTGTAGAATGTTTTCAAAGTGTGTGTGTGTGAGCACATACCTCTATGACGCCAGGTATGCAGGTGAGGGTGGTGAACTCATAGTTGGCTGCTTCACTGGCTGTTGATGTCATCAAGCTAAGGAAGGTGGACTACAGGAAACAAATGTGAGGATTTGTTTTAATGAGCCATTGTGATCACGAGGCACACACAACTAACTATTGCTATGCCATGTGTGTCCTGAAAAGTATATTGTACACTGTTGCATTAGTTATTACAGTGTGTCAGTGTGTGTGTGTGTGTGTGTGTGTGTGTGTGTGTGAGAGAGAGAGAGTAGTTTTATGGTCATGCATGTGATCCTGAACTCCCCCACTTAAACTATATGCTATACTTCGTTCCCTATACTTACAGTAGTGGACTGTATTCCCAATTCCCCATGGGCTACACAAAATATCTTTGCGAACATAGCCTATCTACAAGCTCACTGTAGACTTGTAGTTCTTCTATGTTTGGCGAGCCCAGAATATGTATTGCTGGAGTTCAACTGGTTAAGACGTGAAGCACTGTTTTTTTTTTTATATATTTTTTTTTATCCCACGATTTTTGTAACCCATTTTCCACCCATGTGTCAATCATCTAATGTGATCCTGGGCTCTACACACCCTCCACCAACCTAGTCCCCATATATGGGGGACAAGGGGAGAGCAACGGACTTGAACTCATGCTTCCTTCATGCCCGAGTGTCCAAGTTGCTCCTTTACACCTGACAGGGGGGGGGGGAGTTTCCCTGGTTGGACGTAGCGCGTGGAAGGAACACGTTATTCCAACCAGTTCCTTTCTGAAGCGCTGGTTTTTAGTGGCAGCGCAACCCCGTTCTTCTGCGTGCACACAGATCAGAATCACGCACGCACGCGACAGTTTTGGTATGGAATGAAAATAATATAATAATTAAGCCTACATCGCTTTGGCTAAAACACTGAATTATGAAAAGGACAAGCAATGGGAAAAGCCACCCGCTGGCTCCCATTTAAAAATGATATTGTTATTATGCCTAATTACCTCGCTTTGGCTAAAACACTGAATCCCGCTGATAAGAGTAGGCTGTGTACATAACTACAGGCATCCATCATAACTACAGACATTAATATAGCCTACCGCATAGGATTTGTACAATTATGTAGCCTAAGCCTACATTTAACAAACAAGCTCGATTGACATTTCTAAATAAATAGGTCAATACAAAAACTGCTACGAGGATAAAACCAGGAAAAGCACCAAGACTTGTATACATCAGGTATAAAGTAAAAGGAACAAAGGAAAGGAAAGGTACTATGTTTACCCAGGGTAACTGGACTAAGGAAAGGAAAGGTACTATGTTTACCCAGGGTAACTGGACTAAGGAAAGGAAAGGTACTATGTTTACCCAGGGTAACTGGACTAAGGAAAGGAAAGGTACTATGTTTACCCAGGGTAACTGGACTAAGGAAAGGAAAGGTACTATGTTTACCCAGGGTAACTGGACTAAGGAAAGGAAAGGTACTATGTTTACCCAGGGTAACTGGACTAAGCTCAAGAACTTGTTTACAGCCAGGCCCTGCTCATAGAACATTTTATGGTAGCGGTTCAATGCCTTGTCCAAGGGCACTAATTTGAACGTGCCGGTCCGGGGATACGAACTAGCGACCTTCCGATATCAAGGCCGCTCCGCAAACCGTTCGGCCACCGCTGCCCCTCAAGGTGTGGTAACGAGTGCTTCGCGGTTAAGACCCCGTCCCCAAACCCCTTTCAGCTGACTCACCTTACCCACAGAGGGGACTTAAGACCCCTTTCAGCTGACTCACCTTACCCACAGAGGGGAGCTAAGACCCCTTTCAGCGGACTCACCTTACCCACAGAGGGGACTTAAGACCCCTTTCAGCTGACTCACCTTACCCACAGAGGGGAAACCAATGAGAGCCACACGAGCGTCACCAGATTTCATGACATCGAAGCCCTCTCCTTTGGCGCTTGCATTTTTAGAAGGCTCTAGCAGCTGAGCTCTGTACTTGGCTAGCTTGGCCTTCAGTAAGCCCAGATGGTACTCAGTGGCTGAAATTATAGATGGAAAAAAATAAATTGCACATTGTGAAATAACTATTATGATGAATTGAACATGGTGGGCCCTATTGTAAACTGTAGTGTAATACTTTATGGTGTCGTCCACAGTTAAAGGACCACTTCACCACTTTTCAACCTATCTTCATATAATAGGTCCTCACTAAAAATCATTAAAAAAATGGCACAATTTTTTTCTACTCTGTCTGTGTCTCATAGGAGGGCTGTGGGCAGTTCAGAAACCGTCTTCCAGTGACATCATCGATGGGGAATACAAGCTAATAAAGACTGCAGGCTTTCTAGTCCTGAAAAGTTGCAATGCGAAAATGGAAGCCATCGTTCTCACGATAATGACAAAATAATCTGCCTAAAGATGGTTTCTAAACTGCCCACAGCCGTCCTATGAGACACAGATCGAGTAGAAAAAGATCGTGCCATTTTACCATGATTATTAGTGAGGACCTATTATATGAAGATAGGTTGAAAAGTGGTCTTTTAACAGTTTTGTATTGAGTTGTGCTCGAAATGTACTGTAATTACTTGCGCAAGTAATAATTTCGCCCGGTCTTCGTTCACCGTGACAGCCAACCCGCCATTTGATGTGTATGCAGAAAAAATAGCAAATCTGTGCCTGGTTTGCTGGGACCAGATCACATAAATGACCATATGTCTTACGTCATCATTTAGAGCTAGTCATACGTATACTATATACATAATCAGTCAAATAAAATAGCAAATTGTGCCTGATTTGCTGGGACCAGAGTACATGGTGTGTATATGTATGACTAGCTCTCAATGATGACGTAAGAAATATGGTCATTTATGTAATCTGGTCCCAGCAAACCAGGCACAAATCCGCTGTTTTATTTGCATACACATCAAGTGGCGGGTTGGCTGGCACGGTTTTTGGCGCGCTAATCAACTTACAAGTATTATTACAGAAATTGACGTTAGAGACACATATTACTCTGATCATGATTTAGTATTAATATCACTATAGTCCAAGATGAAATACATTTAAAACAATTGACAATTTACAATAAATAATAAAATAATTATACTGTATAACATATTTTAATTCAGTTTATATACCGTTTTTTCATCACATATCAATGATTTATTTTTCTTTGAAAAACTAAAAGGTTTTTGATAAAAGTGTATTTCTTATATAGATAGAAACTTGAACCATACTTAATACTAGGTGTTTACATGCATAAAGTAGATAGGTAGCAAATAGTTACACCTAATAATTAGACATTTCAAACGTTCCTTCACAGAGATACTGAGTTTCCACAGTTTACAGCGGTCGAAAATACTTGCGCGCTCTGCTTGCGCACTAGTTGGCCATTTATGGCCTACTAGTGTGCAACAAGCAAATATGCACTCGACAGAGTGCGGTTCTTATATAGTTCTCCAATATGTTAATAGATTCATCAATCAATCAAATATATGCCAAATAATGCAGAATATTAACACAAAGTGAATTAAAACTTTAAATCTGCTGGAGATTATGAGCACAAATTCTGTATCTCATTCTCTCAACTACAGCATCACCAGCATGAAGCACCACTTGGCACTTAACAATGACAGCAGAACAGTGACAATTAAATTGACAATAGAATAATAGTTCAGAGACTGAGATCCTTTCATTGTGTGTCAGCTCATCTGGCGACAGTCGAGTCTTACCTTTGTTTTTCTGCGTACGGCCGATTTCCCTCTCTATTTCAGCGATTTTCTCCAAGATCCCCATGTTGGCGAGGCAAACGGTTCACCGATCACACTCCTGCAATACAATAAACCGTTTCTAAAAGAACAGAAACGTGTCAAGTGCTCTCCATGATAGTAGTTAGCTAAATGGCTAGCTAAAAACAGAAAATGCAAGAAAATAGTTGGCAAATCACATCAACAACCACTCGGGTAACGCGTGTCGTTTTACCCGATCATTTGGGCGTACTATACATAACGACAGTGTGTGAATATAGCAGTAAAATAACGTCAATTTACACTTTATTTCAGGTTGGACTCCGCAGCATGTACAGGAATATGACGTCACCAACCGGAACTATAGACGTTCCGTCCGTGCGGAATAAAGTTCCGTGTGAAACAAATAAGTCGAAAAGATATATACCGGTAACGTCGTTATGTTTCGTCTCACAACTGGTAAAAAAAAAACGGTCATTTTATTAATATAAGCGAGAGATTTTGAAATATAAACCTAAACGATTGAAAATCTCCACCTATACACTACAGTGCTTATTGCGGTGATGTTGCATGACAGGAGGTGACTTGACTGACTGACTGTTAGGGGACTTGGAGATCAGAGTGAACATGGCTGCGTCCGGCACGGAGCCTCCGCCGAGAGGAGCATCAGCCTCTCGGCCAGCCGGGTTTGAAGGCTTTCCTCTGGCCATGATGACCGGGATGACCGCCACTAGGCCATCGGAGGAGACTAGTCCCGGCAAAGAGCGGACCGAGGAGGGGCCCAAAAAGAAGCCGTGTCGCGCCTGTACGGACTTCAAATCGTGGATGAAAGTTCAGAAGACGCCTGTTCCAAGTGCAACGCAGGTGATCTGAGTTCATTGACTGGAAATGTACTGGAAGGTGTAGCTGTAAGCTGTAATGTAACAGCATTGTTAAATAATAGACCGTTATGGGTTTGCTTTGCTGCTGTATGAAGGTTGGCTACTATGCCTGTGCGTGTGTCACTGTGTATATAATCAAATATTAACTTGAGCTATGCATTTGACCTTTGTACAGGTTTCGTTTCAGGACGACCAGAAATGTGGCTGTACTGTACCAATAAGCCACTTCATGTTGAGAGCTATTGGTGCCACATTAAATTCACCTGTCTGAATGTTTGGCTTGGAGAGGTTTAATTGTCTGACAGACACACGACTATGTTATGTTTATCATCAACATGGATAGATGAAAAATGAAAATATGAAAAAAATAAATTGTTGGTGCAAGAAGCACCAACATCGTTTCAGTAACACTTCCCCCCCCTCCATCAATTGCAGCTTTTTTTTGCTACAGTGCAAACATGTGTTCTGACCTCACAGCACTCCATATTTGGACCTGACACAAGACAGAACTCCACAAGCTGGCTGCATATACTCCCTATTTGGGCATGCCTTACAAAGAACTCCATATATGGGCATAAAAGGGAGACAGACATAATATCTGGGTGGGGCATTCATTTACAACTTGCATCGTACCAAGTAGGTCAGTGCCCAATGGGCTGTAGAGGGCCTACGGGCACCATTCTAGTTTATCAAAACCAGATTTTCAATGAAAGTGGTTGTTTCACCATGTTTGCGCATTCATGAGAAATATAATAATCGGTCGTTTCTTTCAGATTATTTGTTTTTAGCACCGATACCGATATTAATTAAAATGAATATGAATATCGAAGCCCACTACCTAAAACTAGTCCTGTACAAAGATCAAATGCATAGCTGAAGTTAATATTTGAGTACACAGTTGATGAAGAATTGCTGTTCTCAAACATGACTCAAACATGTAAACCAGTATTTGTACGTGTAGTGCACTAGTGTGTACTTACTATTGTGTTCCATGTTACTATTCGTGTTTTGGGTTCTGAAGCACACTTTAAAGATTCACGATTGATTGTCTCCACCAGGCCGAAGGCATGTGGGGAGAGTATGTTTTGCACTCCGTCCGTCCGCGTGTCCGTCCGTCCGTCCGTCCGTGTGTCCGTGAACAGCTAATCTCGGCCACCGTTAACCCGGTCGATGCCATATTTTGCACACACACTCCCTGGATGCCAACCATGAACCTCTGCCCCAAACTTTCCAGAACGGCCTGTTATAGCGCCACCAGGAGGCCGCTTTGTGCAAAACAAGTTTTTGCACAGTACACCTACAGATTTTGTCCAAACATCACGCAAATTGGTACACAGTCTCTCTAGAGCCATTCAACGAAACGGCTCTTTCAGATTTATCAGACTCCATCCTGATTGGTTAAGATTGGCTTCCAAAGTTCACAGGAGTGCTCAGTTTCAAACAAAATGCTGCAAATCATGAACACATCGCGTGATTTCCGTGAAATTGTGCACCCACATTCCCACTAGGCCGAGGACGAAATGCCACATGAACAATTTCAACTCAGCCTCAAGGTGGCGCTATAACTGGCCGAAAAGTGTTTTTACCTCTAACTGCACGGATCTGTGGATAACCTGGTGGAGACTTTTTCTAGTTTCACATACTTTGTGTTTCATGCCCACATCCGTGCGATCTGTCAGGAGGCAGATGCTGAACCCCAGAAGGAGCCCCAGTGTCCGTTGGACAGGGAACAGTTGGGGCGTAGCTCCTGGTCCTTTCTCCACACGATGGCAGCATATTACCCTGACCGGCCCTCCCCGTGCCAGCAGCAGGACATGGGGCAGTTCATCAACCTCTTCTCCAAGTTCTTTCCTTGTGACGAATGTGCAGAAGACCTCCGGGGCAGGTCAGATCACTGTATTATAGTCACACTAATTATACTTTATAATAATGTATTTATTATCTATAATCTATACCAGTGGTTTTCAAACCAGTGGTCTCGGGGACCACCAGTGGTCCTTGAGGGGGTTCCAGGTGGTCCCCAGTGGTCTCGGGGACCACCAGTGGTCCTTGAGGGGGTTCCAGGTGGTCCCCAGCTACATGATGGAGAGTTGGTCACAAAATGGACGCTATTTACAGTAGATCTTTAACACTTGAGAGCATCTTGAGAGAGAGAATGGGTTAATGACGTCCCTTTCTCTTCGCAGGCTAAAGAACAATCAGCCAGAGACGAGCAGCCGCCACACCCTTTCTCAGTGGCTCTGTCGTCTCCATAACGGCGTCAACGTCCGGCTTGGAAAGCCAGAGTTTGACTGCTCGCGTGTGGACGAGAGATGGAAGGACGGCTGGAAGGACGGCTCCTGTGATTGATGCTTAATGTCTGGGCACAGGCCAGGGACAGATGAAGATCCAGCCTGGACTATGGATTAAAAACCCTAACCCGCTTAAAGCCTACAGTATATACTTCGTTGAGGGGGAGTCGGTCCCCCAGGGGTCTGTACTTAATGGCCGTGTGTGTATACAAGAAGTGTGCTGCTGCTGCACAGTCACGGTGGTCTGGAATCTCACACACACTCAGACCCTCGTTTAGAAGGGAGTGCCATGTCATAAAGAATATTTATTTATAGATACTATATGGGGTCTGTTACCAAATAATGTGTTGACCGTGACATGATTATCTCCATGTTTCGATTCCGGATAGACCTGTGTTTTGCATATCCCACATCTGCCCTCGTTTTCCTGTCTGCTCGCTTGTCTAACCCATTCTGACCTGAGATCAGATTCATACGAGGTTTTCCACTGGACACACACTGGTCTGATTAACCCATTCTGACCTGAGATCAGATTCTAAAAATGTCAGTCGCTCTTCGTTTTTTTTTAAATAGCAGACCTACAAGCTCGTATCGCGCCACTCGGTGGCGCGATATGAGCTTGTAGATCTGCTATTTTTAAATAGCTAAAGCATAACATGATGCTGACACCAAAATGGGTGCCCGGTCAGAATGGGATAAAGCAGAAACTACACAAACATCAAACAACAACCTATAAATATATAATACCAAATACTGCGAATACCTCCTGAAATATCAGATCTGATTCTGCTTCCAAGAACAAAAAATAAATCAGATCTTTACTGAGTATTGAACACAACATCCAGGAAAACCAAGTATAAACTTAAAAAAAGCAATCCATAAACACCTTCACTTTTTTTTGAGGGGCCTCAAACACCTGGCTTGGCTTTGTGTGTGTGCCCCCGTGACGTCATGTTATATGTCAGCCAATTAAGTCTATAGACTTTTTATGTTTGCTTTTGTGCGTGCCCCTGTGATGTCATGTTTCAAAATTGTTCCGAAATAGCAGATCTACATCGCTGCACAAAGTGCACACGCTGTGGTTAAAATGATTGTGTGGTGATGTATTAACACATTTCACTGGGGACTTTAAAAATATGAAACATCCTGATGCAAGTTGTGTACATTTATTGAAATGCTCTTGAAGTTTGACTCCTTTAGTTTGCTGATTGTCTCAATTGACCGCAAATTACAAGTAATATACTTTCTTGTCTATAGGTAATTAAGGGTATAATTATAAGGCATAAATATATGCCATATAATTATTATTACCTTGTATTCTTTATAAAAAATACTTGAAAATGTTTAATACAGTCGGTGTGTGTGTGTGTGTGTGTGTATATTTTATTGTAATGTCAAAAGTGTGGGAGATGTGTGTGTATTGAGTGTGTCTGTATATGAGCATGCACGTGTCTATCACTTAAAGGGGTGTGTGTGTGTGTGTGGAGGGCATGTTAATTAATACTGGATTGTGATGATTAATAACTGGTTTATTTGCCATTGTAATTCCATGCACCATGCTAGTGGAATGCTGTGCTATGTGCCATGCTGCTTCCTGTCTGTAGGGGGAGCTGTCCTACAGCCATGTGGTTGTAATGTGTGTTATTAATAAAACATATATATATACACCACCCACTATTAATGAGATATCTTTGGAATCACTCAAGACACACAAAGACACCGAAGGCTCTCAGCTATTCTTATATATAATATATATGTATATATTAGTATGCATATTATAAAGCTATAGCAAATGGCCTAAAAGGCTAGCAGGGTGAAAATATTTGATTGTTTAATAATGAATACAAGTCCATCATGTGTGGTCATAGAAATCAGAATTAAAAGCTGTTCTCTTGCACACAATAATATAAAAATATATAGATATAAATAGAGCCCTAACCCTTTATTCATGATTTGCTGTTTGCTTTATGGCTTTGGACAACATAAAGCAAACGTTCCATCACTGTTATGTTATATATATATATATATATATATATATATATATACATACACACACACACACACACACACACACACACACAAACTATTGGTTATTTCCAATTTGTTGCTTCATAGCCCTGTCAACCTTTTTTCCCCGATGTGAAGCAGCGCCCTCTGGTGGTTGCAATCTGACCATGTGGGCGGTTGTGTTATTAATAATAAGCCTATCTACGGTAATAAATAATTCCCAGTGGGACGACGTGATGTGATGTGCATCGATCGATTCATAACTAGTAGAAACTACAAGATGCCCTTACAATCGATGACGCCTATTATACAATCTGGTTCATATTGCATTATATACTATAATAGCAGCACATAATTTATGCAGTGCTGTGTCTGTGGAATCTGGCCGTTGCTGCTGATGCTACTGGGCGGTATACTGTAACTACTGTAGGTAGAGATGCTACCATCATTGTGACGGTGAGTATAGTGAGGAAACTGAAAGCATAAATAATAAGCACGCGGGCACACACATCGGTCGTGCGCGCCCCCGACCACCACACTGACACAGCAGCAGGCAGCAGCAGCTCACAACCGTGCGTCCCCCATTCAGTCAGAGCAGAGAGGAGACCCGTCCCTGGCTATACATCCATACAGAGAGGAGACCCGTCCCTGGCTGGCTACATCCATATAGGAGACCCGTCCCTGGTTACATCCATACAGCAGAGAGAGAGAGAGAGGACCCGTCCCGGCTATAATACATCCATACAGCCCAGAGAGGAGACCCTGTCCCTGGCTACAGAGAGAGAGAGAGGACCCGTTCCTGGCTACATCCATACAGAAGCAGCCCCATCCATCCAGCCGTGGACTGGACACTGGAGCCGAGAGGAGGAGCGCACCGAGAGAGAGCAGCGACGTTGTTTAACAGAAGATGGACGGAGTGGGCTCGTTCGGAGCGGGCCGGGCCGGATCCACCATCGACCCGATAGCCTTCGCCAAGCAGCCGCAGACCATCCTGCGGGTCCTGTCCTGGGTGGGTAACGTAACGCACGACCGAGGGTCTCTCTCTCTCTCTCTCTCTCTCTCTCTCTCTCTCTCTCTCTCTCTCTGTGTGTGTGTGTTAATTGTCGCTGCTGCTGCTCAATGGGACCCGGCCGTGTCGTGACGTGTTCCAGCCGCAAATTAGGCTCTATAGGAAATCTACCGATGATAATAATTGATGGGCCGGCCGGGTCTGTGTTGACTGTGCTGCACTGCTGCCTTCAGGCCTGTCTATGTGGATACATGATTATTGTTATCCTGTAATAAATGATAATTCGGTTGACTATATAGGGACCATGGCATTTATTTCCAGATGTTTTGGGCTACTATAGGCCTGGGCTATTTAATTTGAAACAGACTATATAGGCTATACTACGTCCGCTCATTAATGGTGTATCAGTGCATTACAGTAGCCTAGCCGATGGTCCATATGTGTGTCGACTAATAGGATGCTATACAGGGCCTTATCCTTAGTTATGCCTGCCTGGCCCGATATGGAAATGCATGTGTACAGTACAGCGACCAGACCACCATAATCATTCTCCAGCATTCCACAACCTCATAAAAATGTGGCCGTCGCTTCATTTTCATTCTCTAGGCATGAATTAACGAACTCGGCCAGCTTTGAGACTGCAGAGATTATAGTCGCTTTTCTTCGTCGCTCTGGACATTTTTAACTTAAGGTTATTTTTCATATGATATAGGCTATACAGAAACCATACCAGTTATCTGATTTGGGAATCCCTAATATCTATCTATGCCTATTTAGCAGAACACGGTCGTCCGTGCGTCCGTCCGTCCGTGCCGTGCGTGCGTGCGTGGGGCCATGCAGTCACGAGATGCGCGCGTCATTGGCATCTTTGATTGGTGGGTGATCATTAACGGACGCCATGGTCTGGAAACAACGTGGTGGTTTCCTAACGTTTCATAATAATACTGCGTCCAGTGCATCGTCTGTGCAGTGGACCAGGATGGATCACTAGGCTGCTTGGAATATATAGGCTAAGATGCTATGGTTCCAGGTTCCCAAACACTGGTATAGAACCAGAGTAGTCGCCCAAAAAAGGAGATAAAAGACAAAAGTGTAATGAAATATTTATATTATACAGGTACAGTATAGGCCTATATAGTTCTTCTGACCAAGCAATTGGTTGAAATAGCTGGGTTAATGCTATCCACAGTGCTGAAATGAGCATGGCAGCACACCTATAGCCTTTAATATATGATTTGAGAACGGATTAGTGTGACGTGTGTGTGTGTGTGTGTGTGTGTGTGTGTGTGTGTGTGTGTGTGTGTGTGTGTGTGTGTGTGTGTGTGTGTGTGTGTGTGTGTGTGTGTGTGTTCCACATGGGAGACCCAGGTTAGGAGAGAGAGAGAGAGAGAGAGAGAGATCATCCTTAAGTTATCCTGATATAACTTCCTCATATATTGAACTGAAAGCGATAACATGAACTGTAGCCTATAACGTCTGCTATTGGAGATTATTGAACTGTTTTCTCGTGCGATCCATGTGGAAATTGACGCATCATGTTCCAAGGCTCTCATTAGGCCTGTAGCACGGGGGTTTATCTATAACGTAAAGGTGTAGCACGGGGGTTTATCTAACGTAAAGGTCTTTGACTCTTTTTTTTCTCCAATTGAAAATACGAGGATTTTCTGAAATGCGAGTGAGGTATACTGCATAATATACTCACTGTGAGCATCGCTACACACATAGTGAGATATGGAGCCACTTTACCCCATTGTGTTTGATCTGTATCATATGACCCAAACCCTTGTGTGTGTGTGTGTGTGTGTGTGTGTGTGTGTGTGTGTGTGTGTGTGTAAGAGAGAGAGAGAGAGAGAGAGAGAGAGAGAGAGAGAGAGAGAGAGAGTGTGCGCGCGCGTGTGGATTTGTGAGGTGCATAGTGTGGGAGCAGACATCACATGGCCCTATTCTGCCACCAAGTGTTTGTCAGCTGATGTGTGTGCTGTGTGTGTGTGTGTGTGTGTGTGTGTGTGAGGGTGTGTGTGTGTGTGTGTGTGTGTGTGTGTGTGTGCGTGCGTGTGTCAGAGAGAGACAGAGAGAGAGTTTTTGTTTACCAGTTTTATTCAAGTGAGTTTTAGTGTTAGTTTTGGTTTTTTGAGTGGTGCAGTCTTGTCTGTGTCTTTGAGTGGCGCAGTCTTGTCTTTGCGGGGCAGCTCGCCGGAACCATGGCATTCTGTGGAAACCATGGCATTCTGTGGATCTGGAGGTTCCGGGGACACCCCCCCCCCCCCCCCGGTGACCCCCACACAGAGTTGCAACACTCACTTCACACAGATGTGATTTTATTGTATTTGTCAGGGTGAGATTCAAAAATGTCACAAAACGTATTGTGTAACAAAAAGTACATACCATTTTAAAAATGGATTTACAGTTAAAGCTGCCACAGCTAACAAATTGGAAGATAGATGTCACATCCACCCATAATACTAGGCTTATGTATGAATTATATTGCATAAAAACTGGAGAAACTTTCTCAATTATTTTAGTTTTGTAAATTTTACAATTACTGTAGTAGTATTGTAAACACATACACTTTCAAGTTATCGTTTTTTAATCAATTTCTTTAATTCATTTATTTGTTTAGTTTTAGTTAACTATATAATAATCTGCTCTTTGTGTCCTGTCTCTCTACAGTCTGCACACTTTCTCCCATAGGGGGGACGGGGGACGGGATGATCAGAGAAAGAATTTGAAAGCGTGAATGAAAGAAAAATCCCACCCGTGTGAACTGAGTGGTGCGGTCTGTCTGTAGATGCAGGTGCAACCGCACCGTTGTGATTGGCTTTTGGCGAGGCTGCAGCTGGGGCGCTATTGGTGCTCTCTGACAGGCACAAAGTGTGATTGGCTTTTGGCAGACGGGGCGGGGCTGCGAGGCGCAGTGAATCCAGGACCGTGATTCGCCGCCCAAGCTCGGCAGTGCTGGTTACAGCAGGCGCCACCATGTCCACTTGGAAATGGTGAAAGCATTCATGGCCCACCCATTGATGGCTAGCCCTTCAGCTGCTGTGTTAAGTGGTCAGATAAGGGTTGGCTTTGTGCATTTTAAGAGCATGTTTATTTGAATGATCAGTCGTTCGATTGTGTTCCACCTTTGGGTCAATGGAACTAGCGTATAGTTTAAGGTCTTATTCTTTTGGTATCCGCTTTTTAATATTCATGTTTGTTATGTTATCATTACAGACTTTGTGTTTCGGCAATTATCTGGGGGACCCACCAGTGGCCCAGGTTGAGAACCAGTGATCTACAGCAGTGGTTCCCAAACCTTTTCATGTCGAGGACCCCCAAATTGACACTAATTAGCCCGCGGACCCCCATTTGAAGATATAATGCCAGGGACCCCCCCCCCCCCATAAGAGAAGATCTTTACACTACTTCCAAGGACCCCCAGTTTGACATGCATTGATTAGTCTACAGACCGGCATTTAATTACATTTATATCTCTGGGACCCCCAATTTATATTGTAAAAATCTATGTTCATTTAACTCTGAGAGTGTACAAATGGAACCAAATGGTTTTTGATTGATTGACTGATTGAAATATTTATTAACAGTCTGCAGAATTACAGTACATTTCAAGCACAAACTCAATACAAAGACTGTTAACTGTGAGTGGACGACCCAATTAAGCATTACACTTGTTTACAAGAGGGTCCACATTGTTCAATTCATCAAAACATTTAGAGACGTACAAATAGACACTTCTATATAGTTCAAGAACAGAACAGGAATTCATCATAAAGGAAGCAAAAAGGGAAAAGAAACATATACAGTGAGGGGAAAAGGGGGGATGGGGACTCCCTGGAACTCCCTCAAGGACCCCTGGGGTTCCCGGACCCCACTTTGGGACCCTAGTGATCTACAGTGCGGTGACCTCATGTCCCCCCCCCCCCCCCCCCCCCCCCCCCTGCACCATGTGACGCACATCCAGCATCATCACACATGAATACACACTTTTCATCCACACAATCGCTCCATTTGTCTGAACACGCAAACACACACACACACACACACACGCAAACACACACACATAAATCACGCACTTGATTTCCACGTGCACATTACTGTACTCTCTCACTACTCACTAATAAACAAACAAACAAACAAACAAACAAAACACACGCACACGCCGCACGCATGCACGCGCCGCACGCACACACACACACACACACACACACACACAGCCCCAGGTCCGTGTGATTCTTAAAGGGAAGTGAAGCATCCACCTCTCCAGTCACTCACTCAAGAGAGAGAGAGAGAGAGAAAATTAGGTCATGTCTTTGTTCTGATCACGCTCACGTACATGTTCATTCATACCATGTTCGGATGCGGTTTGTTTTCTTTTGTTG
This sequence comes from Protomyctophum parallelum, assembly GCF_964188405.1. Taxonomy (NCBI): domain Eukaryota; kingdom Metazoa; phylum Chordata; class Actinopteri; order Myctophiformes; family Myctophidae; genus Protomyctophum; species Protomyctophum parallelum. Next base: position 50,345,087 of record NC_139708.1, read on the forward strand.
GTGAGGTGTGTACAGTACGGGCGTCTGTGTGTGTGTGTGTGTGTGTGTGTGTGTGTGTGTGTGTGTGTGTGTGTGTGTGTGTGTGTGTGTGTGTGTGTGCGTGCGTGACATTTGAAATGAATGTGTGCCATGCGTCTCACTGAAAGTCACTCATTAGAACCACAACCATTCCAGCTTCAGACACCTGTGCCTTTAACCCATTCTGACCTGAGATCAGATTCTAAAATGTCTATTACATCCTGACAGTTTCATTATTAACCCATTCTGACCTGAGATCAGATTCTAAAAGTGTCTTCGATTTTTCAAAAATAGCAGACCTACAAGCTCGTATCGCGCCACTCGGTGGCGCGATATGAGCTTGTAGATCTGCTATTTTTCAATAGCTAAAGCATAACATGATGCCAACACCAAAATTGGTGCCCGGTCAGAATGGTTAAGTTAACCACATGACACCCGGCCTATAGTGTCCCCATGTTTCCCTATTTCGGGGGGCATGTCATAATAGGTGTACATTCGGCAAACAATGGAGCTCGCGTGTAACGCAACTATAGTGTAACTAAACATGTTGCTGTATAATATAAAAGGGTTAAAGTGGTTAACCCTGTATATTATACAGCAACGTGTTTAGTGTAACTGTCATGAACTGGCTCACATCATGACAAAAAGGGAGACGACACACAGGATTAAACTTAACATTATTTTGTTTCTAACTAAAATAAGGCTTGAACGGTGCAAAATGTATGAGGTGTGAATGGTCAGTGACATCCGTAGTGTAAAGTGTGTATGGCTGTGTGAACATGGACTGTATGTGCGAGTGCAGAAAGCAACTGAACTGAAACTACTTCAAACAAGCATAACCAAACAGGCAGTGTGACCTGTGCAAGGGAGAGAGAGAGAGAGAGAATGGCCTCAGCCAGCCTGCTTTTATACCCAAGGGGATAATTGGGACCAGGTGTGTCAATCCCCAAGACACACCTCAGCAGGCTTAGCCTGGTTAATAAACCAGACCGAATCAGCCGTTGGCAAAAGTCTGTTTATTAACCAGGCTACAGCAGGCTGGCACTCTCCTCCTATACACAGGGACAGAGAACAACAATTAGTATCCAACCAAACCAACCCCACACACACACCCCCATGGGATGGGTCATCACAGTAACTAAACGTGTTGCTGTATAATATACAGGGTTAAAGTGGTTAACCCAACTCTCTCTCTCTCTCTCTCTCTCTCTCTCTCTCTCTCTCTCTCTCTCTCTCTCTCCTCTCTCTCTCTCTCTCTCTCTCCTCTCTCTCTCCCTCCATCCCGTCCCTCAGATATTTTCTCTGGTGGTGTTCGCCTCCATCGTGAACGAAGGCTACGTCAACATGGGCAGCGAGCGTCTCCACTGCGTGTTCAACAAGAACGCCGACGCCTGTAACTACGGCGTGTTCGTGGGCCTGGTGGGTCTGCTGGCCTGCTCCTTCTTCTTCCTGCTGGACTTCAAGTTCGCCTCCATCAGCTCCATCAAAGACAGGAAGAAGGCGGTGATGCTGACGTGGGCTTCTCAGGTGAGGAGATATAGATACGAGCTTCGAGGAGATTATTACTATTCAGTATTTTCTTTTTTTATATCTTTTTATTGGTTTTTTACATTTTTTCCCCTCCCATGTGGGGTCCTTGTTCATGTCAGCATATACATTTTAATACATACGTCTTAAAGGGATTGTGACATTAAAAAAAGGTTTTGAATTGTTCTTATTTTTTTTAGGTTTTCTAATCTCAATTGCAACCAAAAAACATGAACTTTTAACATTCAGTAGATTTTCTGTTATCTGGGTTTTCTGGCTCAAACAGGTGCTCTGATTTGCCGGCAGTAAGTGACATCACTTACTGCAAATCCCATATATGTCAATGGGATTTGCCAGCAGATGTCACTGTTTCACCGTGTTGCCTGTTTTCATTGTAGCTCAAAGGCCTTCCAAACCCAAAGAAAACTTCAGACCACAGAAAATCCACTGAATGTTCAAAGTTCAGGTTTTTGGGGTGTAATTGAGGTCATAATACCTAAAAGAAAAAAGAAAAATAAATGAAAATGAATGTCATAAAACCTTTAAGGCACCCCTCATTTTCCTCCCGTCCACCCACTATGCCCACCCACTCTTCCCCAATGCAGAGACAATACTGGAGAAGGGGAAAATTACAAAAAATACAAGAAAAAGAAGAAGTAAATAAATTAAATTAAAAGGAGAAGGGGGAGGGGGAAGAGAAGAAAGGAGGAAAGGGGGGGGGGGGGGGGGGGGACGACGACGACACATAGGCCTAATGCGTTCACCATTATATAGTTGAAATATTTCAAATATCGCTCATCTCTGGGACAACCATCAGGGTTTTTACGTGATCAACAAAGGGCGTCAAGTTTAAGGTAGAATAGTGCGTCCTTTATCCATCCGTTATGTGTAGGTGGGGAAACTTGTTTCCATTTCAGGAGTATAAGACGTCTGGCTAAAAGAGAGGTAAAGGACATTATTCTCTTAAGGTGTAGAGGAATGTTAGTCCCTGGGGGAATGCCAAACAAGGCCGTTAACGGGTTGGGTGGGATAGGTACACCCAATATGTCAGAATATGATTGAAATATGGCTGTCCAAAAGTCCACCAGCCTAGGGCATGACCAAAACATGTGTGACAGGCTAGCAGCGGTTACATGCATCATTAATGTCTGGAAATATCTGTGCTAATCGTGCATTCGTGTAATGAACCCGGTGAATGATCTTACATTGGATGAGATTATGTCTAGCACAGATTGAGGAACTGTGAACCAGTCTCAGAGCCGTCTTCCATGTCGGGTCGGGCAATTCTAGCCCCAGGTCCTGCTCCCATGCCGTCCTAAGATGGTTGAGAGTTTCTGGGTTTATTGAGTTGAGTTGACTATTCAGTATTTTAGCTGTGACGTCACGTGAGCGCCCCCTCCATAGAGTTATACTGTGACGCTCCGTCGGACTAAATCTGAGACGAAAACGATCGCTTTCCTCGCAAACAACAAAGCTCTCCCAAATCTGGCTGTGACAGGCCGTCTGCCCCACATGGAATACTATCGCCATTTTATTTTATTGTGTCAACTAAATCCTCAATAATGCAAACTAGATTCAACATACATCAAGGAAATACAATGACACAAGTTAGTAAAAACAAGGTTCTAAAATGACGGCCAAAATCAGAAAAAAGGAAGTCTAATTCTAAAAAGGTAACTAAAACCCACTTTGGTGAACACATTTGAAAAAAGAAAAAAATCTGTTGTTTTGGGGAGCGCTGGTTTCAGTCCATTCAACCTCCTCTTGTGTGTTGGCTATAGTGAGGTGCACCCTAGGAGACATTTATACTTCAAAGCACAGAGAACAGCTGATATACAAGCTCACATCACGTCACGGATGCAGTGGCATCGCAGTGGCATGAGCGACACCCCATCGCGGGACGAAGCATAAATTATACTCGTTGGGCTGCAGGTGCGCGTGCAGCCGTGGACAAACAGGCTCTGCTGCCGTGTTGATCACGAGCGCACTTAAGCAATTCTACACAATATTACACTTGCGGAACTCGACTCCGTCTCGTTCCCCTACCGCATCACTGTCGTGGCAATAATCACGTTAAACAATTACCCTTAAAACTAAGAAAATCGCTGAAAAAATATATTTTTTTAATGACAGATGTAGTCACTACGACCACAAATGTGCCAAGAAACTAGCTAGCCTAGCCACCAAGTTTGCTAGCGCTCTGGGAAAAAAGAGCAGCTGAATTATTATTATTTGTTTTTAAATATATATATATATATATATATATATATATTTTTTTTTTTTTTGCGGCTTACGCCTTTTATTAGTTTTTGAAGGGACAGACAGTAGGCTGACAGGAAACGGGAGAGAGATGGGGGGAAGACATGCAGTAAAGGCCGTGTCGGGCTCGGGAGTCGAACCCGCGGCACACTGCGACTGGATTACCAGTCGGGTGCCCAGACGGTTACGCCACCGCCTGGGCCTTAAATATATTTTTTATCCCACAATTTTGTAACCCATTTTTCACCCCTGTGTCAATCATCTAATGTGATCCTGGGCTCTACACACCCTCCACCAACCTAGTCCCCATATATGGGGGACAAGGGGAGAGCAACGGACTTGAACTCATGCTTCCTTCATGCCTGAGTGTCCAAGTTGCTCCTTTACGCCTGACAGGGGGGAGTTTCCCTGGTTGGACGTAGCGCGTGGAAGGAACACGTTATTCCAACCAGTTCCTTTCCCCTCCATCAGGCGCCCCGGCTGGCCAGGGGGAGGCAGTTTAGAGACCAGGATTACTGCATGTTTTTTGTGAGGGTACCTAACCTAGGGGACACGGGGGAATTATTTGTTTTGATTAGGTGGTGAATGGTGCTGGTTTAACCCACGGCTAGAAGGCCGTTTCAACCAATCAGATTGCTTCCTCAAAACGACCTGTTGTAGAATTCCCGTTCTTATGACAGCGACCGGAGGTGTGGTTTTGAGGACAACTGATTTGAATTGCTATTATTGTTCAAAGACAATCTGCAAAGTTTGATGGTGTCTCCGTTGCATCTTATGAGAGGCAGGGTTCTGGTGCTGCCCGTATGCGCCGTGCGCATGCTGTTGCTTTACAGTGTGACGACGTAAGGCGTCTATTAGTCCAATCAGTGGCTGAGGAGCGGGGGGTGTGGCATAAGTCACATCAGGTCCACTGAAGCCAACCTCCTGAAGGTCCGCAAGGCCAAGTACCGCACCTGGGGGACACCTGGGGGGACAGGGCCTTCTATGTTTCGGCCCCCAAACTCTGGAATGAACTCCCCAACCATCTCAGAGCTGCTCCCTCTCTCCTCTCCTTCAAAACCTCACTCAAAACCCACCTCTTCAGGATACTGTAGCTTTCCCCAGCTGAGGCCTCGTTTATCCTTTTATCTTTTTAACCCTGTGCTGTTGTTGTATCTGTTATGTTTTGCTTCTTTTTTTTCTTTTTTTTTCTTTCTTATTAAAGTCCTTTCCTATAGTGTTCCTATGTAAAGCGCTTTGGGTATTTAGAAAAGCGCATTTTTTTGTTATTGTATTAGTAACCTAAACATTCTCATTGGCTTATTCAGGTTTTTGGACCTTCCTGTATTTTGTGAGCTTCTGCTTCCTGGCCAATCAGTGGTCTCAGACCACTCCGGATGAGCTGCCACTCAACGCGGGGGCGGATGCAGCGCGGGCTGCTATAGTCTTCTCCTTCTTCTCCATAATCACCTGGGTAAGGTTCCCAGTCTTCTCCACAATCACCTGGGTAAGGTTCCCAGTCTTCTCCACAATCACCTGGGTAAGGTTCCCAGTCTTCTCCACAATCACCTGGGTAAGGTTCCCAGTCTTCTCCACAATCACCTGGGTAAGGTTCCCAGTCTTCTCCACAATCACCTGGGTAAGGTTCCCAGTCTTCTCCACAATCACCTGGGTAAGGTTCCCAGTCTTCTCTATAATCACCTGGGTAAGGTTCCCAGTCTTCTCCATCATCACCTGGGTAAGGTTCCCAGTCTTCTCCACAATCACCTGGGTAAGGTTCCCAGTCTTCTCCATCATCACCTTGGTAAGGTTCCCAGTCTTCTCCATAATCGCCTGGGTAAGTGTAGTCAAGGGCTGATCTGGTCTGGGATAATGCAGAGAGATGCCAACCCTAGCGAAGTATCGCAAGGGATGGATGTGGGGTCTCTTGAGGCGAGCTGGTATAAAGTCCTTAGGTCGATGTCACGATCTTGGTTCTTAGCTTAAATCCATCCTTGCTCGCGTAGGCACCTATATTTATACTAAGTGTTGAGATGTCAGAGGTATGTCAGAGAGACGTCACCTCTGACTGGTTATGACGTCGGAGAGGCACTTCGTTCCTTCGTAACAGTGAGGTTTCATTTTCTCCATAATCACCTGGGTAAGGTTTCATTTAGCCTAGTCCTCCTTCTCCATAATCACCTGGGTAAGGTTTCATTTAGCCTCCTCCTTCTCCATAATCACCTGGGTAAGGTTTCATTTAGCCTCCTCCTTCTCCATAATCACCTGGGTAAGGTTTCATTTTCATATCCCAAGCTTTAGCCATATATTGGGTTTTGTTTTTAGATGTTGCTCTTGTTTGCTTTTGTCTACAGTCATAAAAACATGGCCTAATCTACCTGAGTAGGCCAAGTTTGGTCCCTTAAAGGGACACACTTTTGACACCCTTTTTGCAAAAAAATAATATGTTAATGACGTTTAGAAGATTTAGAACACTTTCCTGGGGGTCTTTATGTGTGTAATATGTAGTTTTAGATATTTTAGATTCTAGCAGTGAGCCCAGTGTCTCTGATGTCATGGACACTGGGCTCACTTACTTCCTGGACTACAATTCCCATAATGCTTTGGTGCACTGCTCCTCCTTGTGGGTAGGGGTAGGGATGTCTTACTGAGATAACATGTAGTCCAGGAAGTAAGTTATGGCCATCTCCATATATGAAGATCACAACACTGACCTCACCAAACCCTGCATAGCCATACATGGAGAAGACTGGATCATCACCTAGATCTGCATATATGGAGCCGGCCAGCAATCTGACCTCAAACCCTTAAATCTCCATATATGGAGCTGACCATTCCATTATGTTGATCCTTCTCCACCTGTCCTTCCTCTTCGATGTCTCCCTTTTGACTGATACCTGTCCATTCAAACTCTAGACGGGCCTGTTGACTGATACCTGTCCATTTAAACTCTAGACGGGCCTGTTGACTGATACCTGTCCATTTAAACTCTAGACGGGCCTGTTGACTGATACCTGTCCATTTAAACTCTAGACGGGCCTGTTGACTGATACCTGTCCATTCAAACTCTAGACGGGCTCTGTTGACTGATAGCTGTCCATTTAAACTCTAGACGGGCCTGTTGACTGATACCTGTCCATTTAAACTCTAGACGGGCCTGTTGACTGATACCTGTCCATTTAAACTCTAGACGGGCCTGTTGACTGATACCTGTCCATTTAACCGGGCACCCATTTTGGTGTCAGCATCATGTTATGCTTTAGCTATTGAAAAATAGCAGATCTACAAGCTCATATCGCGCCACCGAGTGGCGCGATACGAGCTTGTAGGTCTGCTATTTTTGAAAAAATCGAAGAGCGACTGACATTTTTAGAATCCGATCTCAGGTCAGAATGGGTTAATCAGACCAGTGTGTGTCCGGCGGAAACCTCGTATGAATCTGATCTCAGGTCAGAATGGGTTAAATAGTTCTCAATAGGCCCGAAAAATAAGGCCGGGCCCTACCTGGCCCTTCTCGTAGAAGAATCTTTGAGTATTTGTCATGAGGTTTTTATGTGGTCACGCCCAACAGTTTATTAAGTATGCCTGGTTGTCCTGGTGGGTGGTGATCCACATGAAGGGGGAGTGGTTAGGGGAGGGAATGATATTGTGATGTCACTATATCACCGTTTATTTTTCATTGGCACGTTTGACCGTCAAGGTTTCAGCCTCCAGGAAAAAAAACCCTAAATACAAAGAAGTACTGTCACCTCATAAACACATGACATAACAACCACACCAAGGGCTCTAATGAAGTACTGTCACCTCATAAACACATGACATAACAACCACACCAAGGGGTCCAATGAAGTACTGTCACCTCATAAACACATGACATAACAACCACACCAAGGGCTCTAATGAAGTACTGTCACCTCATAAACACATGACATAACAACCACACCAAGGGCTCTAATGAAGTACTGTCACCTCATAAACACATGACATAACAACCACACCAAGGGCTTAAACGAAGTACTGTCACCTCATAAACACATGACATAACAACCACACCAAGGGCTCTAACGAAGTACTGTCACCTCATAAACACATGACATAACAACCACACCAAGGGGTCCAATGAAGTACTGTCACCTCATAAACACATGAATAGCTGCCTGTATCTCTTTCCCTTCCTCTGCCTGCCCTGATCTGGGTCTCTCCCTCCTCTGTCTTTAGGCGGGCCTGACGGTGCGCGCGGTCCAGAAGTACCTCCTCGGTACCGACATGACCCTGTTCACCACCGACCACGTGGACGGTGGCGCCCCGCAGCCCGCTCAGCCCTACCCGTCCAACGCACCGGAGGGCGCCACCGAGACCACGGACACCTACCAGAGTCCGCCGTTCACCGAGAACAACGGGGCGCCCACGTACCAGGTTCCCATTTACTAGGAGGAAAACGTTGGGTTTGACGGATGGAGAGAGAGAGAGAGAGAGGGGGCGAGAGAGGCTTATGGATGGAGAGAGAGAGGGGGCGAGAGAGAGAGGCTTATTATGGGGATGGAATGAGACCAGAGTATAGGAAGAATGTGATGTCATATACGTGATGTTGTCGTTCGTTCACCACTGGATTCGGGGCGAGTTTCGATAGCGTAGAAGTGGCTTATTCCTCCACCGCTGACTTCTGTCCATTCTTTTTGTTTCTTTTCTCTTTCTCACTTTAACATTCCAGCAATTTCCTCCATGGACTATGTAGTAGTGGACAGGAGACATTGACCTCCTGTAGCTAGAACCCCTTTTGGTGTTAGCATTATGCTATGCTTTAGCTATTGAAAAATAGCAGATCTACAAGCTCGTAGCGCGCCACCGAGTGGCGCGCTACGAGCTTGTAGGTCTGCTATTTATTTATTTTTATCAAAGAACGACTGACATAGAAACATAGCTTTTTCAGAAAACTGTCAGGATGTAGAAGACCTTTTTAGAATCTGATCTCAGGTCAGAATGGGTTAAAGGGTTCTAGTGAATGCAAGGAGGAAGGACAGGAGATGTTGCCACTCTGCAGTATTGAAACTCGTCCTCGGTTCAACCTTTAACAAAAAGGAGGGATACAGACTGTCGACAGGTTTATAGTGACTCCACCAAAAATCTAAGTGAGATTATGAAACACAGTGCAGCAGTCTCTCACATACAGTAGCCTATACGTTTAAAAAAAAAAGAAGTCATTTGTTCAGTCTTTGTAGCACCTCGAAAGCAATTGTTGAATTTTATTTTCATGCCAAACAAAAATGGGGGGTGATTTAGGTATTATTTTGTTTGTCCCTTTTTCACTGCTGCAGTTACAACTGACGACATGTATTGAATCTGCATGTTTCTGAATTTAGAGAACAATTAAGTGCCATACTGTACTGTGTGTCTCAAAAAGTGACTTAAACTAGTAGTTTATATTATGCTGTAAAAAAAAAAAATAAGAAGAAAATAAATAAGGAAAAAAAAGAAAAATACATGACAGCAACAATGACAATATTTGTGACCAAGTGCAATATCTCATGTTCTGTAGATAGGTGGGTAGGTAGTTGGGTATGTAGGTAGGTAGTTGGGTAGGTGGGCAGGTAGTTGGGTAGGTAGTTGGGTAGGTGGACTGTAACATTAAGCCATGTCTCAAATCACACCCTGACTCCACTGCTTTGTAGCAAATAAGAAATAAAATGCATTCTTATCTCTGATCAAACAACATGTTGGTAGAGGCATGAGCTCACCTGGTGCGGGTGGAATGAGTTCCTTTAAACAGAAAAGGTGTGAAAGGTGTCAAAGATAATCCCCGAACATACTTTCACAAGACTATTAAAATAATAATACATGCTTATTGTTGAACTTCACAGTGGATTGATTCCAAGACTGGACTAGTAGTAATTAGAGAACATATGAACCTAAGTGATTCAGATTTGTATAGGAATGTGTACACTGCAGGGATGTTGTTATTTGAGACACTGGCCAGTGTTGAGTGTTGAAAAAGGGAGGGGTGAATGGGTATAGGGGAGATTCTGGGCCAATCAAGTCTGTTTCTGTTTAATTTCTAGAAGCTGCCAAACTGCCCTGTGTTCTAACTTCTTATTGCCATCAGGTCCGTCTGCCTGTCTCTGGTTGTTAAAGGGACACTTCACGCTTTTTGCAAAAAGAAATATGTTAATGACGTTTAGAAGCTTTAGAACACTTTCCTGGGGGTCTTTATGTGTGTAATATGTGGTTTTAGATATTTTAGATTGTAGCAGTGAGCCCGGTGTCTCTGTTGTCATGGACACTGGGCTCACTTCCTTCCTGGACTACATGTTGTCTCAGTAAGACAGCTCTCTTCCTATCCACAAGGAGGAGCAGTGCACAAATAATTATGGGAATTGTAGTCCAGGAAGGTAGTGAGACCAGTGTCCATGACATCAGAGACACTGTGCTCACTGCTACAATCTAAAATAGCTAAAACCACACATTACACACATAAAGACCCCCAGGAAAGTGTTCTAAAGCTTCTAAACGTCATTAACAAATATATTTTTGCAAAAAGGGTGAAGTGTCCCTTTAACACAACTAAGGATTTAATTGTGTTCACAAAACAGGAACAATGGGGTTTTAACCACTTGAAACCTATATGGGTCCATTATATTCTGTGCGGCGAAAATAGCAGATCTGCAAGCTCACAGCGGGTCACAACATGACGCATTGTGAGCTTGTATATCGGCTATTTTCGGTAAGAAATTATATGAGGGGGCCTGGCAGAACCCTGTGGTACTCCGAGTCAACGAAGTATATATATATATATATATATATATATATATATATATAGGGTTTAAGTGGCTAATTATTTGATGATGGAGACTGATTCAGCTTGGTTTAAGAGGGAAAAAAAGAGGAAAAATCAGCTAATGTCTTTTTTTTTTACTAGACTTATTTGGTGTACAAAAAAAGTTTCAGTGCGTGTGTGTGTGTGTGTGTGTGTGTGTGTGTGTGTGTGTGTGCGCGCGCGCGCGTGCAAGCGAGCGAGCGTGAATGTGTGTGTTTCACATACATTAACCACTGATGATGGTTTATGAGTGTGAGAGCATGTGTGCCTTTGTGTGTGCGTGTGTGTGTGTGTGTGTGTGTGTGCTTGTGCTCATAATATGTAATTTGTACGCCAGTCTGCCTGTTTGACATTGTGTGTGCGTGTATATATACAGTATCTATGTAATTATGGAAATCAGAAAAACAGTGTATACAGTTTTTGTTTTGTTTTTTTTAATCTGTGGGTTTCTTTGTGATTTGGAGGAATATTATACTGCTGGGGAGTTCATTGTGCTGGGGAGTTCTACTTCATTAGTATGCGTTAGAATTCTAATTCTATAGAATTGTGATCAACATTCCTGCCACACAATCATAGGCTGTCAACTAAACTGTATCGCATATTTTATGGCACTTTCAAAACTATGAACCCAACAGATTTCTTTGTTGTTATTATTGATACTTATGATGAATAAAAGGAGCCAAATATGAAGAAAATACTGTTAACCGTCCGATATCATGTTGCTATATTATATTATTGAACTCTAGAATGCCTCGCCTGTGCTCTCCTTATTATCTGGCCCGATGTAAACGGCACCCCCTGCAGGTGAGGAAGACTATTGCGCTGCAGGAGGGGGGTAAATAAATAGCCACTTGCAGAGAAAAATCTGTACAATTTTTGCATGAAATAACTTTACTGGGGGTCACTATACATGTTGATTGATATGACTTTTAGTGTACTTTGATATATATATTTTTTATTCTTAAAAATGTATAAAGAGTTGATTTTAGCAATTTGAGATTAGCCTGATTTTGCTGAATTCGTTGCATATGAATTGCATTGATAGATTTCACCACCATGGAAATCCTCGTGTGTGTGTTTTCCAGGAATTTTACTTAATTGAGAGAACTGCTCTCTCATTGGCTCATGCAATGACATCATCTCAGCCTAATGATTGAGGACCAATCATAGCCATACTCGTGGTGGTGTTTGGTGGGGGGGGGGGGGGGGGGTGGATGGGGGGGTTAATGAGTATATCTGTCATTTCACTTAACCCATTTAGACCTGACACCAGATTCTACTTCTTCTACATCATGACAGTTTTCTGGAAAACCCTGTTTCTATATTACGTCAGTGGTTCTCAAATAACTCATCTCAAGGACTACACAAATTATATGTAAATGGCCGCCATCGACCCCCATCTGAAAATATGTTGTTCCAGCCAGGGACCAAGATGAGTTAAAAAAAAACGAAAATTGAAAGAACATATATTCAAAGATTTGCGCCACATTTTCAAGAGTTTTCTAAAATAGCAGATCTCTACAAGCTTGTAGATCTGCTATTTTTGCCAATATGGGGCGCGTTCGGAAATGCGCACCGGGAGCTCAGTGCGCTGTATCCCGAACGCACGCATGGTTTCACGAATTCACGGCTAACACCACATGTCAGCCGTGAATGTAATCTTTATACGTATTCATGAAAACACTCAGTCAGTGTGTCATTATTACATTAGTGTTGGACCTCAACGGGTTCACCCCCCCCCCCCCCCTGGGGGTCTAATGCCAAATGTATATGCTCTGTTGCACGACAACGGAGCATACAGGCTTTAGTTTTAATTTAGTCTGGATGGGTATACAGTTACAGTCCTGCTGAATGTGGCTGGGTATGAGGTTTTTGGGGGGTGGGAGTGGGGGTGGGGGTCAGTGTTGTTTTCGTCGACTAAAACTAAGACGAAGAATGCTCGTCGACTACCTTTTTCCACTGACAAAAACGAATGGAAACTAAATGAAAACTAAGCTATGATGACTAAAACTAAGACTAAATATACTGACAATTTCGTCGACAAATAAAAACTAGACTAAAATGTTAGGAAGGGACTAGTGGACAAGAGATCCACTATAAGTCATTTTACTCTTGGTTGCATGCTGAAAATAGCTGATCTACAAGCTCACACGCGTTGTGAGCTTGTAGATCGGTGTAAAAACACTCATTACGACGGCATCAAGGCCCACCAAAACACATTTTAGTCGACTAAATCACCTGTAGATTTAGTCGACTAAAATCTTATGACATTTAGTCGACTAAAACTAGACTAACACTAAGACATTTCCAGGTGACTAAAATGTGACTAAAACTAAATGAAGTTTCAGTCCAAAGACTATGACTAAACTAAGATAGAAATTTGCTGCCAAAAACAACACTGGTGGGGGTGGGGATGTGGGGGGGGGGTGGTTGGCACTGTTGGGTGGGTCAGTCAGGTGATGAATGGTCAGTGAGTAGTACTGGGTAATATTTAGTTCAGGTCGTATTACTTGTTCTCAGTGCTTATCAGTGTGGTAGATTATGATAATAGGTGCTAAAAACAGCATTCTCTCTGTGTTCTGTGCTCTGGTCTTAGGCCCACATGTACACTATGCCGTGGTGTTGGTTGATTGTGACATTTCAGTACGTAAATATTGAAGTAAAAATGGAACCTGTGTGTGCTGGTGGTGCGTGCTGTCCAGGGTCTGGTTTGTCCTGTACTATACTGACGATAAGAATAATAATAAGAATTACTAATAATCATTAATTATTTAATGAACATTATAATAATAACACACTCTTTGTTTAATTTTTTTTTTTTTCAATCTTAAAGAGGCTGACTGCACCAAAATCTAAGTTTTCACACCCTGTCATGCTATGCTATTTCGACCGAATTAATACATTGACAACACTATAGCCACAGTAATACAGCATTATCATTTTGCGGTGATGCAATGTTTTTTTTATATTACAATTTTAGTGGATGTCACACAATTCCTTTGACCCCAGAATAGATTAATGATAATAAATGCCCAATGGAGTTCACATAAATACATAAAGCGGGAAACATTGGTTTTGTAGCGTGCGGCCCCTTTAATGTTGTTAATCTTCTGTTTTCTTCCTGTTCTGGTGGTTGTTTGACCTCCTCTGTGTATATAAGTTACTGTACAGAGATTTATTTATGTCACTGTATTATTATTATTATGAATGTCTCTGGACTGCAGTCTGACTGTCACTTGAATAAATAAATAAAGCAGACATGTTTTGGACCACTGGTCTCCACCACGCCATGTTATTAACGTCAAGTCCCAAATTCACCTTGAAGAAAAAGAGTTGTAGAATTGTCTTGTTAGCCGTGGTAGTATAACATACAACATGTCTTTTGTCATCAGACATTTTGATCTGTAATGAAGTGCCACAGTATTTTTGCCAGGTCATAATTTATGCATAATAGTTGGTTAATTAGGGAGTTATCAATACTACAAATAATTTTGCATCCTTAGTTGGGGTAGATAAATCATTCATGTAAACGTTAAAGAGGCCTGGCCTGGGAGGGGAAAGGAACTGGTCGGAATAACGTGTCCCTTCCACGCGCTACGTCCGGCCGGGGAAATGTAATGTCAATGTAATGTCAATAAGCCATCTCTTGGGCAATTGTGGTGAATATGATTGCATTTTGTATCCAGAAATAATGACAAGAGCTGTAGTGTCACCCAAAAGTGCTTTTTGTGCAAAAGTAATGCTTTTAATGGATTCAGAGTAATGAAAAACCCCTAGTTTGAGCCCACACATTATGTAGTCATAGCACTTCATGGTTATATGCATAGTTTATACATATAGTTTCATTATATAGATAGATATATTCCACTGTTATGTTATGTTATGTTATGTTATGTTATGTTATGTTATGTTATGTTATGTTATGTGTCATGGAGTTCTTTTAACTTTCATTATCCCTGAATTTTACACAATTTAATCTAATCACTTGGTTACCTACTCTCCATAAACAACTACACTTTAGAAACAAGCTCAAATAATTAACTATACTTTATTTTTGTCATACATTTTTATTAACATTTTATAAATGATTATAAAATTGGTACAGTATACTTTTACAATTTATCCAGGGACAGTTGTCTTCTAAGAACACTTTACAAATAACACAAGTGCTTACTGTAGTGAATTAAACAGAGAGGACTGGAGTCAATTGGGTTATATTATTTTTAACACGAATTTGAAGCTGTCAAAATCTGACGGCCATGGTCACGCCCACCTTTTGGTAACGCCCACTTTTGGCCACGCCCACCTTTTGGTAATGCCCACTTTTGGCCACGCCCACAAAAAGGACCCCCCCTTGTCATTTTCCAGGCAGGCTCCACTGCGGTGTCGGCCGTGTTTGTCAGCTGTCAGTCTCTCTCTGCCACACTGCTGAACAGAAACGGGGCGAGTGGTCTTGTTACCACTGCTGGTGGGTGCCACTGCCACACTTTCCACGGCCAGAAGTTATTCCTCCCGCATTGAGGTGGTCTTCCTAAACAAAGCGGTCCCGTCGGGTGACAGCATGTTTGGTCCGCACTTCAGTGCAGGTATGTTTCTATACGTTGCTGCTATGATCGCCTGCACTTAATAGTTGACTGTGAACTTGACTGTGAGCGCTTGTTGTGTTTTAGCCTTGGAGCTACTCGCTCTTTCCTGCGTCCTGTTCGGCGTGTTGTGAAACAACACCTCGCCGCCTAGGTTGGTGTTTCTCCCTCTCCGCAGTATTTATATTCATCTGGTGTCTGTGATGCCATGGGAGTATAAACATGGGCTCTTGTTGTTTACAGTTGTGTTCTTTACCTGGCTACCGCTGCAGTGGGTACAACAACGGTGCACGTTGGCCTCATTAAAGCGGGTGAGTTTGTGTGTCTGGGGAGGCTCAGCTTGGATTTCATTTCCAGGGGGGCGGGTTGAAACATTTTCTCTTTGACGCAATTGGTCAGAGCTACTGTCAGTCAAAGGTCTCAAGCATTGAAAGTCACTGTACCAAAGCCCGCCCATATTGCATACCGTGTCCCGATTGGCCGCCCCATTTCTCTGGTGTAGGAAATGGGCGTACAATTGAGCCTCTCCAGACCGTAATCCGCCGGCAGGCAATTTTTTTTTTGCCAACGGCTGATTCGGTCTGGTTTATTAACCAGGCTAATCGTTGGTCGCCTGAATCGGGGCCCTGGTTGATTGATATCGGGCATCATTATCTATATTCCTCCTGTATTATAACATATTCCACTTTATCTTGGTTGATATATGCATAGATATTTAGTGCTGTATTATATATATATATATATAATATATATATATATATATATATATATATATATATATATATATATCCATCTAATTTGGATACGACTGGGCCCTAGGCCAACTATAGGCTGGAGAGAGTATTGTCATTTTATTATCCTGTATCCTACCGTCCACTGTGAAGTGCTCATACTGTGTATCTATCCTTCTTGCAGGACCGGTGCCGGGGACAGCTACGCTGGAGCAGTGTACAGCCGTGCAGTGGTGGTGGTAAAGCCCTTTTCCTTTGAGTTTACTATTGTGTTGTGGTTTATTTGGGTTGCTGTGTTGTGTTGCATTACCACCACCCTGGATAGGTGAGCCTGCCAGCTCCCCTCATTCCCCCGGTACTGGCTTGTATAGGGGTGCGATATTGATATATATATATATACATACTGTATATATACATACTCTAGGCACTTTAAACCTCATGGGAGCCTTTATTTATTGTTGAATTGTCTTCTTGCTGCATGAAATATCTAATTACTTGAATTGTATGATAACTTATATATTGCTGACCAATTCATTTAATAAAGACTTTTGTATATTGGTTACACACGTTTCTGTCTTGCCTCTCTCTCTCTCTCTCTCTCTCTCTCTCTCTCTCTCTCTCTATATATATATATATATATATATATATACTGAATCTGTGTTTGGGAGTCATTACGTGCTCCGGGTGTCCAGTATTGCATTTAGTAAATATCTCCTGGGGCGCAATTCCCCAGGTGGCGTAGTAGGCCACCTTAAGCAATACCACCTTAAGCAATACCACCTCAAGCAATACCACCTTAAGCAATACCACCTTACCACACAGGCACACGCACGCACACACACCGTGTAGTTGGCATGTAGTGGATTAATAAAAATGTAATGTAGCGTGTTCTACCATGTAACTAAAGTTTAAATGTAATGTAGCGTGTTCTACCATGTAACTAAAGTTTAAATGTAATGTAGCGTGTTCTACCATGTAACTAAAGTTTAAATGTAATGTAGCGTTTTCTACCATGTAACTAAAGTTTAAATGTAATGTAGCGTGTTCTACCATGTAACTAAAGTTTAAATGTAATGTAGCGTGTTCTACCATGTAACTAAAGTTTAAATGTAATGTAGCGTGTTCTACCATGTAACTAAAGTTTAAATGTAATGTAGCGTGTTCTACCATGTAACTAAAGTTTAAATGTAATGTAGCGTGTTCTACCATGTAACTAAAGTTTAAATGTAATGTAGCGTGTTCTACCATGTAACTAAAGTTTAAATGTAATGTAGCGTGTTCTACCATGTAACTAAAGTTTAAATGTAATGTAGCGTGTTCTACCATGTAACTAAAGTTTAAATGTAATGTAGCATGTTCTACCATGTAACTAAAGTTTTCAAATAATTGTAGTAATATTTGCCTTTGAGGTGTATAGTGGAGTAGATGTAGGCCTACAGAACATTGAGGTGTATAGTGGAGTAGAAGTAGGCCTAAATGTAGGCCTACAGAACATTGGAAATGTAAGTAAAGTAATCAAAATACCTGAAAGTTGTACCCATTCAGGACAGGAACCACTTTTTGGTGTTTTATATTAAGCATTATGTCATACTTTAGATAGCAGATCTAGCTTGTAGATCTGCTATCTTTGAAAAATCGTGAAAATGTTGCAAGAATATAATTTATTTTCAGAGTGAACGTTATTAACTCAAATCTTTGCTTCCGGGGGGGGTCCCTGGAACAACATATCTTCAGATGGGGGTCGGAGGCCAAATACATATTCTGTTGGTCCTTGACATGAAAAACGTTGAGCACCAACTGATATAGAAAGTAAGAAACTGAGTAATTTTTCTGAAAACTGTCATGATTTAGAAATATACTTTCACCATAGCACCATATAAAGAACTCACAACATGCCAAAGCACTAAAAACAACCTGATATATCCTGATATCCTTCATGCACAAATATCACACCCCACACACGCACACGCGCACGCACACACAAACACACACACACACACACACACACACACACACACACACACACACACACTCTACTAAAGTTAGACGCTCAATCAATCGATTGGCTGGAGTGGAGATAGATATTTAATTGCATGTATTAAATAATTATAAAGTATTGTTGAATAACTTGAATCATATCACATATCACATCATAACTAAGTCTGTTGAGATGTGACGATCATGCATGTTTACTAGGAAGACTGTTAGTGCCCCCTAGGGGTCACAACCAGATGTTTTTACATGGAGAGACTTCACTACTCACTAGGCAGGCAGACAGACAGACAGGCAGGCAGGCAGGCAATATCATTAGCGTTATACTATTTGCTTCACTTTTGAGAGAATGTGGATAGGCTAGGTCTAACCAGGTGAGAGAATGTGGATAGGCTAGGCCTAACCAGGTGAGAGATGTGGATAGGCTAGGCCTAACCAGGTGAGAGATGTGGATAGGCTAGGCCTAACCATGTGAGAGAATGTGGATAGGCTAGGCCTAACCATGTGAGAGAATGTGGATAGGCTAGGCCTAACCAGGTGAGAGAATGTGGATAGGCTAGGCCTAACCAGGTGAGAGAATGTGGATAGGCTAGGCCTAACCAGGTGAGAGAATGTGGATAGGCTAGGCCTAACCAGGTGAGAGAATGTGGATAGGCTAGGCCTAACCATGTGAGAGAATGTGGATAGGCTAGGCCTAACCAGGTGAGAGATGTGGATAGGCTAGGCCTAACCAGGTGAGAGAATGTGGATAGGCTAGGCCTAACCAGGTGAGAGAATGTGGATAGGCTAGGCCTAACCAGGTGAGAGAATGTGGATAGGCTAGGCCTAACCAGGTGAGAGAATGTGGATAGACTAGGCCTAACCAGGTGAGAGAATGTGGATAGGCTAGGCCTAACCAGGTGAGAGATGTGGATAGGCTAGGCCTAACCAGGTGAGATATGTGGATAGGCTAGGCCTAACCAGGTGAGAGATGTGGATAGGCTAGGCCTAACCAGGTGAGAGAATGTGGATAGGCTAGGCCTAACCAGGTGAGAGAATGTGGATAGGCTAGGCCTAACCAGGTGAGAGAATGTGGATAGGCTAGGCCTAACCAGGTGAGAGAATGTGGATAGGCTAGGCCTAACCAGGTGAGAGAATGTGGATAGACTAGGCCTAACCAGGTGAGCTATGCATTTCATTAGTTTAAATAAATGGTAAAGAATAACAATAATACAATAATAAACATTATTTATGCGACATGTTTATTGTGAAAATTGTGCCAGGGACATCATATAACACATGTTTGATTATTCAAAAAATAACGTTAATCTTAAAAAGTTACACATGATTACTTTTATGATGTAATGGTTAGAACACCTGGTCTCTGGTTGCATTCCCATAACAACCATGTGCCCTTGAGCCAAACTCTACATATACAAAAACAGACATACATACATAAATTACAAATAGCTCAAAACAAAGATGCCAGATTAGCTCTTCAGTGTTCCAACAGGACACACATTGCAGAAATGCACAGAAATCTATCATGGCTTACTGTTGAGAATAGATTACATTCACGTATTCTTACGTTTTTCAGAATTGTATTAATGGACAAAAAACCACAGTATTTCTTTGAACAGGTAGCACATGTAAGAGACGAACATAACCATATGACTAGACAAGCCAGTTGGGGTGTTTTGGTGGCACCTAAACCAAGAACAAATATTCTTAAATCTTCTATTATCTATAGAGCAGTAATAGGTTGGAATGCACTACCAAAGTGTATAACCAATACAAATACAAAATTCATCTTTAAAATCAAGTTAAAAGAACACCTTATGTAAATCATACTGCAGTAACCCTGGGAAAATAATAATTCAAATGTATAATGTGTTGAAAGTGATTTTTTTGCTATGTTATTTGTTTTTTATTTTATTTTTTTATTTTTTATTTTACTATGTTTTATTTTGAGTTAGTGTTTGTAAACAATTGTAAGTATTGCCTTTGTTAAATGTTAAATGTTTGTCTGTGTCGGACCCCAGGAAGACTAGCTTTTGTCAAGGCAAAAGCTAATGGGGATCCTTATAAACAATAAACAATAAACTACAAGAGTGTGTATGAATACAAGAGGAGAACGACATATTAAAATAGATTATTAACCACTTTAAGGCCCATTATACCAGGGACGAGCTTGTAGATCTGCTATTTTCGCAATGTTTTTGGCCAAAAGTGCCCTCTTATGGGATTTCAGCCCCTGCCCCTCTGACACTCTCTGCACGTCCCTGCTATATACTTTTATATACTTTTATATACATCATACGACGCACCATCAAACATAGCTGATCTACAAGCTCACAACGCAGGCTGAGAGAAAAACAAGAACATTACAATGAAACTATTCTGCATGCTGACATGAGAGACTAAAAAACAAACGTGTGATCTACTTGAGGTCACACAACTCAGCAGTGGCTCCTCCAGTGTTAGAATAAAGCCTAACTCCAGCATGGAGGTTGTGTGTGAACGTGGTGCGGACGGTGTGGAGGAGAGTCATGGTGTCGTCAGACACGCTGTAGAAGGACAGAGTACCTGCACTGTGGTCCAGGTACACTCCTACTCTGGAGGAGAACACATGGCCTGGGATAGGAGTCTCAATGCCTCTGTGTCTGATATTATAACCTCCGTTGATAGGCCGTAAACACCATGATTTATCATTGTATCCAAATACACATTCATTAACAGGCCCTGTTCTGCCGATATCTTTATATGAGACTGCTGCATTAGCAGATCCACTGATCTCTACCTCCCAGTACCAGCGTCCACTCAGAGCCTCTCTACTCAGAACCTGCCACCAGCCAGTGAATCTCTCTGGGTGATCAGGATGTGATTGTGGTTTGTTCATCCTTGTTACTTTCCTGTTCCCTTTAGACAGAGACAGGCGTTGATGAGCTGTGTTTGGATCCAGTGTGATCGGACGTGAATACTGTAAGAACTCAGCTCTGGTCTTGGGTTCTGCTGGTGCTAACAGTGAAACCAGTGGCGGATTTACCAATCTGGGGGCTCCCAGCAAAGCTGAGGCGGACGGGCGGAGGGTGGGCCGTGGGCGGACGGCGGGCGGGCGGCGGGGCCCCCCCGCCTCGGGGCCCCGCTCAACCGCGTGGTCTGCGTCGTGCAATAAACTGTCCCGGAGTGAAACATCCACTCTGTTCACTGTCTCCGAGACGTTTGTACCTTCCTCTGTGAGAATGTCCTCCAGTCTGTCCCTCATCCTGGACAAGGCCAGAGTCACATCTTCAAAGTGTCTCAGAGGACGGACATGGCTGCTGACTGGGTGTGTAGAGTCACCGGTGGTCGAGAGGGAGGAGGTGTAACGCTGTAGGAAACGGATGTGATCCTCTGTGAGTGAGAGCTGCTCCAGCTCAGCATGTCTCCTCCTCAGTTCAGTGACCTCCTGCTCCGCACGCCTCCTCAGTTCTTCAGCACGACTCACTTGGCGTTCTTGCTGGTCTCGGATCAGCTGCCTCACCTCAGATCGTCTTCTCCCCATGGAAGAGATGAGCTCAGTGAAGACGGTGTCGCTGTCCTCCACTGCTCTGTCGGCACCGTGGTTAATGGACTCCACCTCCTGGTGAAGCCCCTTCACGTCTTTCTCTCTCTCCTGGATTCTCTGCCGGATGTTCTGCTGACTCGCATCAAGCTCTTTCTGTCTCTCAGTCCGTTCTGCTGCAGCTGAGATGGTATCGTGACCTTTGTGTTCTTCCACGGAGCACAGAGAACAGATACACTGCTGATCGGTACGACAGAAAAGCTCCCTCACCCTGTTGTGGCCAGAGCAGATGTTGTCCTGAAGCTCTCCGGAGGCTTGGACCAGCTGGTGTCTCTTAAAGGCAGGAGACTGATAGTGAGGCTGGAGGTGAGTGTCACAGTAAGAGACCAGACACTGAAGACACGTCTTCACAGCTTTCAGTCTCCTCCCAGTGCAGACGTCACAGGCCGCATCTCCAGGTCCAGCGTAGCAGTGATCAGGAGGAGCAGCTTGGAGTCCTGTTGATATAGATTGACATACATGTTACATGTATTTTTCAATCTGATAGAAATGTATTTCATTTGTATGTGCCTGTACCCTCATATTTGGTAGACTAACAGCATGTCTCCGCTGCCTGATAACTAAGGCCAAACGGAATATGCAGGTTTTCTTCAGTGATTCCCGGAGTGTTTTTCTTTTTTTTAGGTTTTAGACAGTTATCCAGGACTATAATCAATGTGTTTAGAGCAAAAATAACTCTAAATATGCTAAATAAACCTTAAAGTACCACAACAAAGTAATTAAGATCTATTAGTCAAACCTTCGACTTCATCCATTTTTATTCAATAATAATTCACTCCTTCATGAACATTCTTTAGTACAAAACAAATAACAAATCAAATAGCCAGCCAGTGGCTTTCAGCCAGCCAGCCAGCCAGCCAGCCGCTCAGTCCGCTAACCAGCCAGCCAGCCAGCCAGTCAGTTAGCCAGTCAGCTATATAGCCAGTCAGTCAGCCAGCCAGCCTGCCAGCCAGCCAGTCAGCCAGCCCCTCAGTCCGTTAACCAGCCAGCCAGTCAGTTAGCCAGTCAGTTATATAGCCAGTCAGTCATCTGCCTCAACCATGCCTTTATGAAATACAACGCAAACGTCTTCCTCTCAGCAGTACATGGGCCTTGGAGAGGCAGGCAGCCAGGGTTTCAGTCCTATAGATCATACTGCAAAACTAAGACAATTTGTTAAAACGCTAGCATCCCCATTCTGAGGGTAACATTAGTCGAAAATAGCAGATCTACAAGTTCACAAACGATGCCTCATGCTGTGACTAAGTGGGCGTCTAAAAATACTGAACATGAATCCAACACAACACTGCCATGCGCATCAAAACAGAGTGGGCACTAGGGAAAGGTACATGGGCAGACTGGGCACCATGCAGGGAAAGGTAGGTACCAAAACAGAGTGGGCACTAGGGGAAGGAGGGCAGACTGGGCACCAGGGAAAGGTAGGTACCAAAACAGAGTGGGCACTAGGGGAAGGAGGGCAGACTGGGCACCATGCAGGGAAAGGTAGGTACCAAAACAGAGTGGGCACTAGGGGAAGGAGGGCAGACTGGGCACCAGGGAAAGGTAGGTACCAAAACAGAGTGGGCACTAGGGGAAGGAGGGCAGACTGGGCACCATGCAGGGAAAGGTAGGTACCAAAACAGAGTGGGCACTAGGGGAAGGAGGGCAGACTGGGCACCATGCACGGAAAGGTACGCACCAAAACAGAGTGGGCACTAGGGAAAGGAGGGCAGACTGGGCACTAGGGAAAGCTGTAAACAGATGTGTTACATTAATATTTTGAGTAATACTATCTTGTGAAACTATAAAAAAGATCATATTCTCTCTCACACACTCTCTCCACGGCACACACACACACACATACACACAGACACAGACACACACACACACACACACACACACAAACTCTCTCTCGCACGCACGCACACCCTCTCCAAACACGCACACACGCGCACACACACACACACACACACTTTCGCTCTCTCTCGCACGCACATCGCATGCAGTCTCTCAAACATACACTTTCTCCCTCTCTCTCAGGCCTCAGCTCTCTCTCGCCTCTCGGAGCGATCGAAAGTTAACGCTGCCCAATTATTTTTGATTTAGTCCAGCATGTTAACCAAACAAGCTAGCAAATAGCTAGCAAATAGGCTATTTAATGAGATCAGTGCAGATTTGCAAAAACTAATGCTCAGTCTTGAGAATGTTTTTGGCTTTAAGCCCTGGAATCAAGGAAGCATGCATGGCTGCAATTTATCTTAATATCTCTGAGCATTTTATCGGGTGCACGGTCTGGGAAGAACCTGTTAAACAAGAGTGTTGAGCGACTACAGGAGATTAATGTATAAATAAGTCGCTGAGAGGCGATGGGATGGGCCAGGTTGTCAGACGCGCTCCGCAAACAAAAGGATTTTGCTGGGTCCAAAGCAATGCGTTTACGTTGTTTTATTAAAGCAAGGCGCATAACTCAAAGGGTGCTCAAACATAAAGCAAAGTAGTCACAGCGATCAAACGTAAATAAAGTAAATAAAATAAAGCAAAATAAGCGGTAGGCCTATAAAGCGGTCAACAAAAGTGCGGCCTCCCACACACCCCCTCTCTCTCACTGTGTGAAGCAGGTAAAATAGGTGAGGTATTTAATGAATCAGGTCCGCCTATATGCCCGTCAATCATCCACGTTAATCACCAGTGACAGCCCACTCATTTCATAGACCAAACATAAACCAATTCATGGCTCCTACAAAGAGAATACCAGCACTCACGGAACTGTCCTTAAAGGAACTTTATTGTTTCCATAGGTTTTTAATCTAATCTTTAAATTTCCCAGAGTATAGTTTTTCAGTGTTCCTTGTATATATATTTTTTTACCTTCCTTGTCTGGTTAAATGTGGTAATGTGTAAAAAGGCTGAGTCACACTTGTTGTTCACAGCACACACCTGACAAAAGACCATTGATATGAAATATTCAGACTGTACACAAGTAAGACGCGCAAACGCGGGAAGCGAACGCAGCTCGTAAATGGCAATAACAACAATTAGAATAAATTACATACTTTTTTAAGGTTTTATTTTTAAAGTTCTCTTTTTTGTGTTTTTTTAAGATTTTATTTTGAAGTTAAGTTTTTTGAAGTTAAGTGTTTTTAAAGTTTTTTTTTTAAAGTAAAGTTTTTTTGTGTTTTTTTAAGTTTTTAAGATTTTTTTTTAAGTTAAGTTTTTTTAAGTTAAGTGTTTTTAAAGGTTTTTTTTAAGTTAAGTTTTTTCTTTTTCATTTTAAGTTAAGTTTAACAGTGTAACAGCGGGACAGACACACACACACACACACACACACACAGACATGATCTGCAGGGTCTCATAGTAAGTGCTTATTGCATTCGCAATCACTGCGTTCGCAATGACCAAGACATCTCCCTGCAGGAAGGGTATATGGGTATTTGTGACATGGAGTGCCGGAGCTAAAGGAAACCCTATTACTAAAGTACGGCTTTCCCAGTGGATTGCGGAGGCCATCCAACTGGCTTATGCCAGTACAGGGTTTCAGCCTCCTGAAGGCCTGAGGACACAGGATACTGCCATACCCTGCGTAGAGCAGTGCACTATGGGCACTATTCAAGGGTGTTTCGATACAGGATGTGTCATGTGTGTACGGTTGCAAGTTGGTCATCTCCGTCAACCTTTTTCAAGGTTCTATAACCTGGACGTGGCAGAGCTTGCTATGCCTCACGTAGTCCTGGGTGTCGCCTCTAGACGAGGCAGGTCACGTACATAGACTATTAGGTTCGGGTAACTTATGTGAGTTGACCCTGGTACCTATATAGGGCATAGGGCATACCCCAGCCAAGAGCATTTAGGTGGACCAGGACTGTCAGCTCAGATAGCCCTTGGAGCATAAGGCATATAAAGTTTTCGCATGGCGAGTATGGCGAGCAAATCTCCTGCAACATATTAATGAGCATGTCATCCTGACACTATATATTTAAAATTGTGAATATTAAAAAAAATATATATACGGACATACGAACAACGTTCACTGGAGTTCACTGTGTTGTTGTGGAGCATTTGCTATAACAAAGTAGATAGACTAGACCCCAGTGGTGTCATTGCTGTAACTTGGTATCTGTAATGTGTTCTGTTGCTGCAGGGTGAACTATGGGTAGCATTATTATAGTATAACTGATGCCTTACAGCCCCCCCACCCCAAATCACCACCAGCCCCCACTGGAGGGAACATAGGGTCTGTTTTGGAATGAGGGAACATAGGGTCTGTTTTGGAATGAGGGAACATAGGGTCTGTTTTGGAATGAGGGAACATATAGGGTCTGTTTTGGAATGAGGGAACATAGGGCTGAGGGAACTTGGGTACGGTCCCGCTCACGTTGTAGTTTACTGCCTGGGTAAAGTAAACTACAACATGAACGTGTTTTCATCTGAACACCGCAGCCGCGTATTCCATTCGGGCCTGCTCATAACTATTATTTTTGTTACCGCCTATCTTTGTTACCATCATGCCTTTCCATCAATCTGTGTTAGATTATTATTGTTTCCCCTCAAAATATCCTGACACACTTGTTGTTAGCCTTCAATATTCTTGTAATAAGACATTTCATCTCTTCATTGGTTTCTAAATGTACATCTGACAGACAGGGAGTGAGCTGTATTTACAAGATAACTTAAATCAGTCTCACCTGTCTTCTTCAGGGTCTCCACCACCTCAGCCAACATGGTGTTTTTCTTCATAACAGGTCTTGGGTTGAAGACCTGTCTGCATTGTGGACAGCTGAACCTCCCCCTCTGGTCGTCCTGGTTCCAGTGTACCTCGATACACCTGCTGCAGTAGCTGTGTCCACAGGGAACAGTCACTGGATCCTTCAGTAGATCCAGGCAGATAGAACAGCACAACTGTTCCTGATCCAGTTGAACTCCCTGCTGTGCCATTTCTGTCTGTCTGTCTGTCTGTCTGTCTGTCTGTCTGTCTGTCTGCCTGCCTGCCTGCCTGCCTGCCTGCCTGCCTGCCTGCCTGCCTGTCGACTGACTTAAGGTTGGTTTAATACATACGAGAGATCAGATATAATAACCAGATATTCTGGTTATTGGTTCCTCAGAGGTCACATGAGATGAGACATCCTTTCTGATTGGTGGGGCGGCGGTGGCTCAGGGGTAGAGTGCCTGGATGGTTAACCGTAAGGTTGCCAGTTCGAACCCGGGCTCCCCCAGAGTTACTGTCAAAGTGTCCTTGAGCAAGACACTGAACCCCTAATTGATCCTGATGTGCTAGTTGGTGCCTTGCATGGTTTCCGCTGCCATCGGTGTATGAATGGGTGAATGTAATGCACAATCTCTGTAAAGCGCCTTGGATAAAGGCGCTATATAAATGCACCATTTACCATTTACCATTTATTGGTTCGTACAGGCAAAACCATAATGAACCTTGGCCCTTGTATTTCTATTGCTGTCAGGGTTGACGTCACGCCTACCTAGTTGTGACGTCATCCCCTCCTTATATAAGGCATCTTGCCAGAACCGTTCTCTGTCGGATTATAAACTTCAATCAAGTCTGTATGAGAATCTAAACCTAAGCCTTGCAACTTAAGCTTTTCTTAACTTGTCCATCTTTAAAGATATCGCCAAGACCTACTCTGAAAAAGAGTTCCATCTGATCAGCACTTCCCGCTCTTGTGACAAAGAACATTCTCAACCCTTACAATTGCACTGATAAGAAAAGGCTTGTCAGGAATCTGGTGGAGCAGCTCACACTTAATTTCCAATGGGAGTCACGTGGTTTTGACGAGACAAGCTTTCTCCATGGCTGTCTTCATGCCCTCCTCCCCCCGCATGGAGCAAGCAGGGAGCAAGTTTGTTGTTATTTTATTATTTTTGGTTACTGGACCATTCTCACGAGTACCAGGAATGGGTGGACCGAAGGAGACGTTGAAATTCTTCTTTGGTCCACCAAAGTTCTTTTTTTTTGAGGGAACACAAACATTGAATGCTATTAACAATGAATGGCCAGCATTGAGTAAACGCAAACATTGAAGACGAAGGTGGGGACGCAAATTCTGATTGGCCGGAATGAGATGATGTATGTACGATGGTATAAGAGCGCCCCTCACTTCACACAGGGGTGATTTTTTATGCAGCTTTTTTAATGCAGCATTCTCACATGGACCAGGTTATGTTACTGGTCCATTCTCACATGGACCAGGTTATGTTACTGGTCCATTCTCACATGGATCAGGTTATGTTACTGGTCCATTCTCACATGGACCAGGTTATGTCACTGGTCCATTCTCACATGGACCAGGTTATGTCACTGGTCCATTCTCACATGGACCAGGTTATGTTACTGGACCATTCTCACATGGACCAGGTGTTTCTGTTACTGGTCCATTCTCACATGGACCAGGTGTTTCTGTTACTGGTCCATTCTCACATGGACCAGGTTATGTTACTGGACCATTCTCACATGGACCAGGTTATGTTACTGGACCATTCTCACATGGACCAGGTTATGTTACTGGTCCATTCTCACATGGACCAGGTTATGTCACTGGACCATTCTCACATGGACCAGGTTATGTTACTGGACCATTCTCACATGGACCAGGTTATGTTACTGGACCATTCTCACATGGACCAGGTGGTTCTGTTACTGGTCCATTCTCACATGGACCAGGTGTTTCTGTTACTGGTCCATTCTCACATGGACCAGGTTATGTTACTGGTCCATTCTCACATGGACCAGGTTATGTTACTGGACCATTCTCACATGGACCAGGTTATGTCACTGGACCATTCTCACATGGACCAGGTTATGTCACTGGACCATTCTCACATGGACCAGGTTATGTCACTGGACCATTCTCACATGGACCAGGTTATGTTACTGGACCATTCTCACATGGACCAGGTTATGTTACTGGACCATTCTCACATGGACCAGGTTATGTTACTGGACCATTCTCACATGGACCAGGTGTTTCTGTTACTGGTCCATTCTCACATGGACCAGGTTATGTTACTGGACCATTCTCACATGGACCAGGTTATGTTACTGGTCCATTCTCACATGGACCAGGTTATGTTACTGGACCATTCTCACATGGACCAGGTTATGTTACTGGTCCATTCTCACATGGACCAGGTTATGTTACTGGACCATTCTCACATGGACCAGGTTATGTTACTGGACCATTCTCACATGGACCAGGTTATGTTACTGGACCATTCTCACATGGACCAGGTTATGTCACTGGACCATTCTCACATGGACCAGGTTATGTTACTGGACCATTCTCACATGGACCAGGTGTTTCTGTTACTGGTCCATTCTCACATGGACCAGGTTATGTTACTGGACCATTCTCACATGGACCAGGTTATGTTACTGGTCCATTCTCACATGGACCAGGTTATGTTACTGGTCCATTCTCACATGGACCAGGTTATGTTACTGGACCATTCTCACATGGACCAGGTGTTTCTGTTACTGGTCCATTCTCACATGGACCAGGTTATGTTACTGGACCATTCTCACATGGACCAGGTTATGTTACTGGTCCATTCTCACATGGACCAGGTTATGTTACTGGTCCATTCTCACATGGACCAGGTTATGTTACTGGACCATTCTCACATGGACCAGGTTATGTTACTGGTCCATTCTCACATGGACCCGCCAGGAAAGTAAACAGTTTTATTTCATTTTCAAATGCTTTGTTTACTTAACCCATTCTGACCTGAGATCAGATTCATACGAGGTTTCCACTGGACACACACTGGTCTGATTAACCCATTCTGACCTGAGATCAGATTCTAAAAATGTCACAGTCGTTCTTCGATTTTTCAAAAATAGCAGACCTACATGCTCATAGCGCGCCACTCGGTGGCGCGCTATGAGCTTGTAGATCTGCTTTTTTTCAATAACTAAAGCATTTAACATGATGCTAACACCTAAGGGGTTCCTGTTCAGAATGGGTTTTAAGCCCAAACCACAGCAAAGGGTCACCATGCAACTCCACGTACGCAACTGTTTTTGGGCTTTAGGCTATTAACTTTATGAACTTAAATACAAATACATTGGACATAAAAAGACAAGATACATTTGAATTAGCCTACTATAGTCATTAAACTACTAATAAAGACTTAAGTAGAATAAAGTGGGTGATGTTTGCATGTTGGGGGGGGGGGCAGGGTTAGGATAGGGGGGCATGTATAACATTCTTAAATAGCTGTATTTAAAAAATAATAATAATACCCACATCTTTCACTGATTTCACCGCCCTATAGGGCCCCTCCATATCTATTTTTTGTTTTATATTTTTTTCCCATGTTGAAATATTAAAGAGTACATCAAATTGCCATGTTTTGCTGCACTTTAATATATTTTGATGAGAATTCTTTATGGAAAATATATACAAATATTGGGTAAAATATATGATGGTGTGACAGAAGTTATAGGTAGCCTATAGACCGATTCCGTACCGGTTTCATGGTCGCAGCCTACGTATTTCCTGTAGGCGGACTCGACATAGCTGCGGGAGTAAAACCCTCACCAGGCGCACCTCTTCCACTACAGTGAACGGCAGAGTGACTGATGTTAGTTTGCCTCAAACTTTACTCCTTTACCTGCTTTTTTACTAACACTAACATTACAAAGATGCCCAGAACATCGAGATGAACCTGTGTAGTTTATGGCTGCTCCAACAGTAGTGGCAACATAAAAAAAAAAAAAAAACGGAATGTCTAATATCCACCGCTGTGGCGGAGACCAGAGCCATTGAGTAATGGTTGAGACAAAGCAGTGAAAGATACATAACGCAAGTCTTACCCAATACCAAATCTTTCTGTTTATTAACACAAGGCTGCTGTACTTTATACCTCATACTTTAAATGCTTAGTATGAGGTATAAAATACAGCAGCCTTGTGTTCATAAAACAGAAAGATTGGGTATTGGGAAATTACGTATCTTTCAGGACCCTTCACTGCTTTGTCTCAACCATTACTCAATGGCTCTGGTCTCCGCCACCGAGGTGGATATTAGACATTCCGTTTTTTTTTGTTTTTTTTATGTTGCCACTACTGTTGGAGCAGCCATAAACTACACAGGTTCATCTCGATGTTCTGGGCATTTTTGTAATGTTAGTGTTAGTAAAAAAGCAGGTAAAGGAGTAAAGTTTGAGGCAAACTAACATCAGTCACTCTGCCGTTCACTGTAGTGGAAGAGGTGCGCCTGGTGAGGGTTTTACTCCCGCAGCTATGTCGAGTCCGCCTACAGGAAATACGTAGGCTGCAACCATGAAACCGGTACGGAATCGGTCTATAGCCTATATAGGGTATGTCCACACCGTAGCCTAAAAGAATTTCCGCAGCCGACAGTCTCGGCTGTCGGCAGCCGAAAAACCGGGTTTTTAGACAGCTGGTGGATGGAGAAAATGCTCCACTTCCGCCGAGGACTTGCGCGACGGCCAGCCTACAGCTGACGCTCTCCTCCGCGGCAGATGTAAGCTGCCGACAAGCATAAAAATGAAGTGTGTCACCCAGCAGTGATAGGCACTATAGCCAATGGAACAGGCGGAGTTTCAATTGTAGTTTTCTTCTTTCACAGACCCAAACGCCACGAGGGACTTGTGAATGTCGAGGGATACAGGGAGATATCTGGGCACCTCAAAGTAACATTGTCTGTCCAAAATCGTCTGAAGAAATAAAGTAAAGCATTGGTTCTCATGTTTGCTTCAGATCACCCCTGTAATCTTTTCATCCATGGCACCCCTGGCTGAATTACATTGTCATTTACTGTAACCCTGATCCTTGATGACATTGAAAATAAATTTAAACTTTATAAAATAGCCCGTTCTCTTCAGCCTCCACAGCCTTCTCATCATCATCATCATCATCCTTCTCCATGGTAGTCTAGTTGCAGTGTTTCTCAACCTATGTACCGCGGCACTTTACTGTGCCTTTGAAATCTCCAGGTGTGCCTCGAGATTTTGACCGAAAGTAACACTAGCCCTCCCCCGAAAGCGATAGCTAGGCGTCCTATTGTTGCGTCGTTGTTGTTGTCACATGTCTAAATAGACGTCCGAAAACAACATGACGACGGAACAATAGACTCTTAACGACCATCGGCCATAGAAATGTTAATCGCCTGGCAACAGCAGCAACAACGGCGGCTACTAACGCAACGCCTACAAAGAAAGCCCCTGCCAGACTGTACCACGATGATTACATGAAGTTTGGCTTCACGTTTACTGGGGATAAAACGTACCCGATTCCGCTGTGTATAGTTTGTGGATTCAAGCTTGCAAACAGCGGCATGGTTCAGAGTAAACTGAAGCGCCACCTTGATACCATGCATGATGAACTCGCTACGAAGGACAAACACTTTTTCGTGAGCTTGAAAGAAAAAAAGGAGAAAGACACAACGAAACAGGCAAGTCTCTTGATACGCAGTACTACTAAGACTTCTGAAAAAGGTCTGGAATTAAGCTACTAAATCGCAGAGATGTTGGCACAGTTAAAAATGCCACATACATTGGCAGAAACAGTAATAGCCAGAGCATTCAAACTCGCGGGGGGTGTGGGCTTGGTGCCACCAGATGCTGCAAAGGAATTAGCAAGAACTTGTCAAAAATATTTACTTTTCTTTTTATCAATTACTTTTTACGATTTTCTTTGTACAAAAGTTTAAGACCATTGTATTGTGGCAAAAGATTTTTGTTCTTGTTTTTACAACTCCTTTTTTTATTTAGAAGTATTACTTTGCATTGACAAATTGAACATGTGTGTGCTACATTTTGTATGAGTTTTCAAAAATAAATTGGTGAAACTGAGGCACTGTCTCTGTCCTTTTCTTTCTCTTTAAAGTTATTTGACGAGTCCTGTCATGTGTGTTTTTAAAAGTATATTGGGTTCATATATATATATATATATATATATATATATACATACATACATACACCGGTATATATACAGTATATACACACACCATATATCTAGGTGTGCCCCGAGATTTTGAGGCTATGAAAAGTGTGCCCCGGGACAAAAAAGGTTGACAGTGGTTAAGGTTTGGCGATTTCACCGCCGCGGCCCGGGTTCGATTCCCGGTCAGGGAACACTGTTTTATGATGAATTCCTGTTCTGTTTTTTAACTATATAGAAGTGTCTATTTGTACGTCTCTAAATGTTTTGATGAATTGAACAATGTGGACCCTGTTGTAAACAAGTGTAATGCTTAATTGGGTCGTCTTCCGCCGAGGACTTGCGCGACGGCCAGCCTACAGCTGACGCTCTCCTCCGCGGCAGATGTAAGCTGCCGACAAGCATAAAAATGAAGTGTGTCAGCCAGCAGTGATAGGCACTATAGCCAATGGAACAGATGCAGCCTGCAGGCCATCTACGGGCGGAGTTTCAATTGGAGTTTTCTTCTTTCACAGACCCAAACGCCCCTGGGAGGGACTTGTGAATGTCGAGGGATACAGGGAGATATCTGGGCACCTCAAAGTACAATTTACAATTTAGGCATTTAGCAGACGCTCTTAATCCAGAGCGACTTACATTTAAGCAAGAACAAAAGCATGGGAATACATCACATAAAAGCATTTATCAATATCATGAAACATGCGTAAGCTAAGAAAGTAACAGTGGAATATCTATATAATGAAACTATACATACACTATACATATAGACTATACATATTTACTACTATGCTATACATATGTACTATGGCGTGCTATGACTATTGTGGAGTCTTGGTGTGGAATGAACAGGCGGAACAGGGTATTGCAGCACTTGAAAACGGCTGTTTATTCACAGAGCAGAAATTATAGCAATTTCACACAGACAGGAGAAGCCCAACATAGGTCTCTTCTGCTCAGTTCAGTCCATACAGTATTATTAGGTTTCACAGGCGTCAATCCACGGCCTGGAGAGGATGAGAACAAAACGTTAGTTTCAACTTAGGTTACGTGTTTTCTTATAGCTCGTCTCCTCACTGGAGGGCTCCTTATAATAATAAATGATAAGAGATGACGGCGGGATCTTGCTTCGTGACGTCGTCAGTATTTATCCTTTACTGTAGAGGGTCTTCTCCCATAGCGGGGATTCAGCTCCGAGAGAGCACCAGCCGTTCAGCCTAACCGGCGTAAATAATGAGTGCCTGTTTGCTAGACAGTTCTCAATGCAATGTCTTTGGAATTAATAGGTTTCCTTCCGACCTTTTATTATGGGTTCCCCGTCTTCGCCGTTGTGGCAGGGCTGCCCCCCTGTTGCAGCGCGATAACGTGAGATCCGGAACTCCAGTTCCTATACTTCATTTATCTCGTCCGAGGTCTCTGCCCCTCGGACATTTCCTGGCCCGATCCTGAAAGCCTGTGATGAGGAGAGTGACAGTTAAGGCATGCAGAGTTATACACATGAGTGTGTGTGTTTGGTGGGAGCGTGTGTGTCTGCTTACCCCCCGACGGTTTGCGTGTGCGTGCCTCCGTGAGCGTGTGTGTGTGAACCAGCCGCTGTCAGACCGACTACTAACTCTTCCTTTTATACGCCGGGTGTGGCCGCTTGCTGATTTGGGTGCGGTCCGTCCATCAGCTCGATCTGGTGGAGGAGGAGATTCGGGACGTAGACATCCCCTATTAGGCGGCCGAGGGCGTGTCTTACGATCCGAGGCGTCTTCTGTCTGACAGCTTGTCTGGTTGCCCTGGCAACGCACTTACCATCGCGGGGTGTCGCTCGCGAGACCCCACACTATATACAATACAATTATAGTGCTGTCTACATAACATGCTATAAGTCTGTGTCAAATGCTATCTAAGCCAACAGAAATGCCATCTAAGTAACATTGTCTGTCCAAAATCGTCTGAAGTAATGTAAAGCAGTGATTCTCATGTTTGCTTCAGATCACCCCTGTAATCTTTTCATCCATGGCACCCCTGAATTATATTGTTATTTATGTATTGTAACCCTGTTCCATGACATTGAAAATAACTTTATACTTTATAAAATAGCCCGTTCTCTTCACCATGTGCTGCCCTTCTCATCATCATTATCCATCTCCGTGGTGGTCTAGTGGTTAAGGTTTGGTGCTCTCACCGCCTCGGCCCGGGTTCGACGCGCGCGGCCGTGGCGTATTGTTCAGCTAAACGGTCAGGGAACACTTTTTTATGATGAATTCCAGTTCTGTTCTTTAACTATATAGAAGTGTCTATTTGTACGTCTTTAATGTTTTGATGAACTGAACAATGTGGACCCTGTTGTAAACAAGTGTAATGCTTAATTGGGTCGTCCACACACAGTTAACAGTCTTTGTATTGAGTTTGTGCTTGAAATGTATTGTAATTCTGCAAACTGTTAATAAATATTTAAATCAATCAATCAAAAATCTCCTTCTCCTTCTCACCGCCGGGTGACACACTTCATTTTTATGCTTGTCGGCAGCTTACATCTGACGCGGAGGTCTCCTCCGCGTCAGATGTAAGCTGGCCGTCGCGCAAGTCGTCGGCGAAAACAAAACTTTTGTAGCCTCAGCCAGGAGGCGAACCCGGGCCCTCTGTTCCAAAGGCACGTACGTTAACCAGTCGACTAGAGAGTCATGACTCTATAGCCACGTAGCAAAGCATCACCTATATAGCCTACACTTGAATGCGCCTTTGTGTCAACAGCTTGTCACTCTCACGCCCACTTCGAAATAGAGGACTACAGGCCATAAATAGGCTTCCGTGTGCGTCTCCTCTCGGAACCGCCCAAAGCCCCGGAAGAAGTCAAAGTGTCGGCAGCCGACAACCGAAACTGTCGGCTGCGCAAAATCTTTTAGGCTACGGTGTGGACAGGCCCTCTTGAGGGCTTTATATAAGCCACTTCCACTCAAGGCTGCTTGGTTTCGGACCACACTTAATATGGCGCAGCCTCGCGTGAACGCGCATATCGAGGGCAAGTGTGTAGGGCGAGTGGCGAGGAGCTGGTTTCAGAAAGGGGGCTTGGGTTCAAACGGTTGCGAGGACAGAACTCATCCCCCCGGCTCTAGCAGTGATTCTCAACCGTTTTCATTTCAAGGACCCCCTGCAGGTTTGACATGCATTAGGCTACGGACCCCCATTTTAACACATGGAACCAAATGAGTTCTAGGGCGCTCTTATCATCCTACATCATCATTACATACAATAGATACTAAGCCTATTTGCTCAGACACTATGAAGTAAAATAATCCATTCATTGACAATGGGAATTTAATGTTTGTGACCATGACCATATATTAAAAGCTGCATCAAAAATCACCCCTGTGTGAAGTGAGGGGCGCTCTTACCATCGTACATACATCATCTCATTCCGGCCAATCAGAATCTGCGTCCCCTGCATCTTCGTCATCAATGTTTGTGTTTACACAAACACTCAACGCTGGCCATTCATTGTTAATAGCATTCAATATTTGTGTTCCCTCAAAGAAAAAGAAAAAAGGTTTTGTGAACTTGGGTGGACCAAAGGAGAATTTCAACGTCTCCTTCGGTCCACCCATTCCTGGTACACGTGAGAATTAATGGTCCAGTAACCAAAAATAATGAAACAACAAAAAAAAACATTGTGGGATTTATCACTATCACTCTATCTAAAGCTGGGTAAAATTCACCTGAACACCTGCCTGTAGGAATAATAATAACAACAACAACAACAACAATAATAATAACATGGATGTGGGTGGAGAAACAAAAGTACCTTCTATGATGTCACAGAGCATCATGAAGCTTCCCAAGGCTAGAGCGTTGCAGTCCCGCCCCCTGACAAGCAGCCCGGAAGATAATTTCTCATTCATTTTTCCCATAGAAGTTTCAGACGGTATTTATTTAAAGACCTGTAAGCGGATGGTGGATTTATTGGCTCTCACACCAATAAGTCCACAACGTCAAACTATCTAACAAAATAAAGCATAAACACAAACATTCAGATTATAGAATAAAACATATACAGAAGCATTAACATATAACAGAAATAAACAATACATGACGACAAATGTCAAAATAGAAAACGCACACCTCACTGGCGCTGCTGCATAAACCAAAGGGAATGATTTATTTAAATGCTCTCTGAAGTGCCCATGATAACACATCACCACCACCACATCACTAGCACCCCCTAGTGTCCATCTGTGCACGCCACTGCCCATGATAACACATCAACACACACTGGAACACAATGAACTCCATCAATAAGACGTTCAAACTACACGTCAAAGTCTCGATGTAAAGTTTACGACTAAAACACACAAACCTGTTGGTCAGTGACAGGCCGATATGCCCAGGGACATGCACACAGTGTTAGAGGCAGGGGCTGAAATCCCGTAAGAGGGCACTTTTGGACGGAAATAGCTGATCTACAAGCTCTCAAGGCGTCGCACTGAGACGCGTTGAGAGCTTGTAGATCAGCTATTTTCGGGGTGCAACCCAGCACTCTTTAGTAGTGGAGATGCGGTGGAACGACATGGATTTAAAAAAAAAAATTGTTCAACGTCAAATACTGTGTTCATAAGTTCAGGAGACTTTGGGAAAAAAGTATGGCATACATATTAAAGAAATCACACCCGTGTGAAGTGAGGGGCGCTAATATATTAAAGTCTAACTCATGTTGATTAGGTGATGTAAAACAAACGGTGCAAACACAAACATTAAATGCCATTAACAATGAAGAGACAATAAATGACACATTATTACGTAAATGTTCCCTTCATTGTAAATGGCGTTTACAAAACAAACATTGAACTAAAGTCAAACATTAGATCTGTGTATAGGAAAAAACAGGAAATAATCATAAAAGGGGGTAAAAAGGGTAAAAAAAAAATATACAGTGAGGGGAAAAGGGGTGGGTGGGGGGGTTCACATTTGACGGGGGCCAGGTTTGGAATTGCAGCCGTCCGTAGGTGCCCTTTGAGAGCGCTTTTGAAGGAGTCAAGGGATTCACAGTGGAGTAAAAGGATTGAAACATGAAAATATTCCAGTAAAAATTCATAAAAAAACAACCTCAAAATTGTACAAAATAGTTGTCAGTTCTTTCGCCATAGGCTTTCAACTACGCATGTGTTGCACTCGGATACACACAAAGACTATGAAGGCCCGACATTCAAACAGCTTTTTCCCCACGGCTATCCGGCTCCTCAACGCTGCTGGTGTCCCCCCCCCACCCCCCTTTATCCTCCCTCCACCCCCCCCCCCCCCCTGACTTGTGCTCTAAACGGATCACTTGAACTCTCTGCACTTTATTTTATTCACTATTCTTTGCACTGTCTTGTCCTGTTTTGCACTTGTCCTAATGTTGTTGTAAACTGCACTCTGCTGTCCCACCAAACCACATTCCTAACATGTTTACATATATATAATAAAGTCTTCTGATTCTGATTCTGGGTGCGTTCGATATAGACACACTGACCGCACTGTCAACACAAGCTAATAGGTTTGCAACTGTGAATTTCCAAACGCACCCAATTGTGAGAAAAAATAGCCAGGGTGGTCGTATTAAAATGCTTTTTTAAAACGTGGAATGCACGGGTGCTAATAACCGTCCCAGATATATTCTAACATCTGTGGTCCCGGGGAGAGTACTTTATATTTAAAATGTAAATTTAATAATAATACATTTTATACATACATTAATCCTGGTGCTGCCTCCCCCTGGCCAGCCGAGGCGCCTGATGGAGGGGAAAGGAACTGGTTGGAATAACGTGTTCCTTCCACGCGCTACGTCCAACCGGGGAAACTCTCCAATGTCAGGTGAAAAGAAGCGGCTTGGACTCCTCATGCATTGAAGGAGGCATGAGGTCAGTCCGTTACTCTCCCCAGGTTGGCAGAGGAAGTGGTAGCGCCCAGGATTACATTAGATAATTGACACTGTGTTACAAAATACTGGGATAACATATTTTTCTTTTTTAAAAGAAAAATAAATCTGAACGTTTTCAGTACACGTTTGCTCTGTAAATGTAGCGGTCGCAAATGGTAACTTTAATCCACTGCTGTCGCTGGAAGTTATGATGTAATAAAGAAAAAAAGGTAATCAAGTGAGTACTTTGGGTGGTAGCCTAGAATTTACAATTGTCGTTCTTCAGGGGGAAGATGTATTGAGGGGAGAATGTGTGTGTGTGTGTGTGTGTGTGTTGTATCAAAACGTAAGTGTGCACCATCACATTGCCCAAAGTATCTCACGATGGGATGTTGTTTGAGGTGAGACTTTACAGAGAAGAGTTTTGCTCAAAGTCTCTAACTGTCAGTGGTAGCTGGTCTCTATGAGTTATCTCATGGTGTTTGAGCCCACTGTTGCTGCTGAACCGTTTCCCACACTGGTCACAGTGGTAGGGCTTCTCTCCTGTATGAATTCTCTGGTGAAGTGTGAGCTCACCGATTCTGCTGAACAGTTTCCCACACTCGTCACAGTGGTAGGGCTTCTCTCCTGTATGAATTCTCTGGTGAAGTGTGAGCTCACCGATTCTGCTGAACAGTTTCCCACACTCGTCACAGTGGTAGGGCTTCTCTCCTGTATGAGTTCTCTGGTGAATTTTGAGATGACCGCTCTGGCTGAACCTAGTCCCACACAGGTCACAGTGGTAGGGCTTCTCTCCTGTATGAATTATCTGGTGTTGTTTGAGAGAATCACTCCGGCTGAACCTAGTCCCACACTGGTCACAGTGGTAGGGCTTCTGTCCTGTATGAATTCTCTGGTGACTTTTGAGGTTATTTTTCCGGCTGAACCTAGTCCCACATTGGTCACAGGCGTAGGGCTTCTCTCCTGTATGAATTCTTTGGTGAACTTTGAGATCACTTTTTGTGCTGAACCTAGTCCCACACTGGTCACAGGCGTAGGGCTTCTCTCCTGTATGAGTTCTCTGGTGAATTTTGAGAGGACCGCTCTGGCTGAACCTAGTCCCACACAGGTCACAGTGGTAGGGCTTCTCTCCTGTATGAATTATCTGGTGTTGTTTGAGAGAATTACTCCGGCTGAACCTAGTCCCACACTGGTCACAGTGGTAGGGCTTCTCTCCTGTATGAATTCTCTGGTGAATTTTGAGGTTATCTTTCTGGCTGAACCTAGTCCCACACTGGTCACAGGCATAGGGCTTCTCTCCTGTATGAATTCTCTGGTGTAGTTTGAGAGTACTACTCTGGCTGAACCTACTCCCACACTGGACACAGTGGTAGGGCTTCTCTCCTGTATGAATTCTCTGGTGAATTTTGAGGTTATCTTTCAGGCTGAACCTAGTCCCACACTGGTCACAGGCATAGGGCTTCTCTCCTGTATGAATTCTCTGGTGTAGTTTGAGAGTACTACTCTGGCTGAACCTACTCCCACACTGGACACAGTGGTATGGCTTTTCTCCTGTATGAATTCTCTGGTGTTTGTTGAGATGTTTATTTCTGCTGTAGACATGTTTGAGTTGGGCAGGAAGGACATCTGGGATGGAGAATGAGAGAGAAACATAGGCTAAATAAAATGTTTAAAACAACATGCAAGCTGTGTACTGAAATGCGGTTCCAAGTAGGAACCGAATGAACACATGGTTGGTAGAGTTCTCAACGGGCCTGAAAATAAAGGCCCGGCCCTAACTGATCAGTCCCGGACCGCCCGACTAATTAGCATAGATTTAAGGCCCGACCCGGCCCTAAACGTCAGGTCGGGTTTGGGCAGAGAACTCTACACAGAGTAAAAGTGAATCGCCAGTCAGCACCATCTTCATAATAGATAAATACACAGACAGAACAGAACTTT
This sequence comes from Protomyctophum parallelum, assembly GCF_964188405.1. Lineage (NCBI taxonomy): Eukaryota > Metazoa > Chordata > Actinopteri > Myctophiformes > Myctophidae > Protomyctophum > Protomyctophum parallelum. The sequence continues at coordinate 50,385,283 of NC_139708.1, forward strand.
TTTTTTTTTCATGGAGCCCGAGGCCCGGCCCGATCGGGTCGGGTCTGTCCTGGTTGGGTTTGTGCAGAGTTTGAGAACTCTAATGATTGGTACCGGGTACCCATACAAATAATTCAATTTCAGTTCTAAACGCAGAGTCAAGCGCTATTTAATACTGGGATGAGTACCGAAATTCGGTTCCAAGTAGGAAGCGAATTAACACATGGTTAGTACCGGTTCCAAGTAGGAAGCGAATTAACACATGGTTGGTACCGGGTCCAAGTAGGAAGCGAATTAACACATGGTTGGTACCGGGTACCCATACAAATAATTCACTTTCGGTTCTGCGTATCGATTCCTGACCTAAACGTGCAGTCAAGCACTATTTATTTATTTAGCAGCAAACTCCAGTAAAGCACCGTTGTAAGGAGATGTATAGCTGTATGTCTCTCTGTAACACACCGTTGTAAGGAGATGTATAGCTGTGTGTCTCTCTGTAACACACCGTTGTAAGGAGATGTATAGCTGTGTGTCTATCTGTAACACACCGTTGTAAGGAGATGTATAGCTTAATATAATCATGTAAAACCATGACTGAAATGAAATAAATAAATATGAAATAGCTGTGTCTCTCTGTAACACCGTTGAATGGAGGAGTAAACAGCTGGAATAGTCAGAGCACACGCTCTGTATTCCTCCTCAACCGGTTAAAATTAGGCTGCGACACTTGGTGAAAAACGCTATTTTCGTGCTCGGACACAGCCAGGGACACCCAGACACAGGGACACAGCCACACACATAGCTGTCTATAGGAGTGGTTGCACCACTCAAAAATGTGTTTTACACAAGGCCTCCTGGTGGCGCTATAAAGAGCAGATGTGAAACAAGGCAAAGGTTTTCCTTGGCCTCTAGGGAGTGTGCATACAACGTTTTACACACATCGGTGCAGTTATAGGTAAATACACAACCATGCCAGTTATAGCGCCACCATGAGGCTGATTTGAGAAGTTTCAAGTGGCATTTTTTCCTATGACTAGCGGGAATGTGCGTGCATAAGATTTGCGGCATTTTCTTCAAAACTGAGCACTCCTGCGAACTTTGGAAGGCAATCTTAGCCAATCAGGATGGAGTATGAAAAATCTGAAAGACCAGTTTTGTGTAATGGCTACAGAGAGACTGTGTACCAATTTGAGTAATGTTTGGACCAAATCAGTAGGTGTGCTGTCCAAAAATGTGTTTTGCAATAATCGGCCTCCTGGTGGCGCTATAACAGGGCCATGTGGAGGCATCCAGGGAGTGTGTGTGCAGAGTTTGACTACGATTAAGCCAAACGGTGCCGGAGATTAGCTGTTCACAGACGGACATACACACGGAGGGCAAAACATACTCTACCCATGCCTTCGGCCTGGTGGAGACAATTAACTACAGTTTGAGTTTAGCGCTAGGACTCCTATAGGAGAAAGCATTACTCCACAACATTTGTGTACATGTGCTTTCTGTTGAAGATGAAATCAAAGTGTACAGTGACATGTAAACATGCACTTACTTATTCTGTGTAACTTTATCACAGGCTGCTTCAGCATGGAGGTCTGGTAGATCTGTTCCTCCGACATCTCTCTCTTAAAAAGCCCAAATAGTTCGTCTCCTCCTTCGGTCCGCTCTGACGGTCCAGTACGTTTGAGGCCCGCTTTTACCGTCTGGGATGTGACTTTACTCGCTGACATGTTGTGTTCTTGACTCAGTCCTCTGCTCTGCTTCCTGACTAAACTCTCCCAGATCAACAGAGAACAGAAGTTAGAACAGTGCTAAATGCTAAACTAATCTAACTGTAACAGAGCTAAGCTAATGGCCGCCGCTGTTTGTCTGTGGAATGAGCATCAGTGCCCATCGACTCTCAGAAAAGTTAGTCCCGTTTTTTTTTTTCTGAAACAGTGCAATGCATGTTGGGAAGAGGTAACTACTTTTAATGGGTCACAGTTCTCTGTGCAACACAGTGCAACATGAGAAGGTAAAGCCTGGTTTACACTGTGCTCACATAGTGTGATCTAGATCCTCTCATGAGAAGGTAAAGCCTGGTTTACGCAGACGTTTTTAATACTCTGTACGTGTGAGACGCACTGAGTGGAAAGCCTGGTTAGGTAAGATAACGGTTAACCGACTGAGATGCTGTGGATGGAGGAGGGGCTGGACGTTGGAGGAGCTGATCGGAACGCGCATGCGTCCACTGTGACTGTCCTCCTGAGTGTGCTGTCAGAGTACAGATGTAAACAAAACTCCTGGCGTGTTTTGTTTACATCTATGATTTCCACCACGTGCCCTATAGCTGTGTTCATTCCCTTATGAAGGTAAACTATAACTTCTTCAATTCACATGGCTTTTTGTCAGCTGCTATATCTATCATGGCAGTGTTGACTGTTGTTATTGTTACGGGAAGCTTTAGCTAGCGGTGCACTGCTAAGTGCTAACACATGATGCACATCACATCTCTAACTCTAAAGTGATCGATCTACAACTTCGATCTTACATCTTAAAATGTTTTTTGAGAGTGCACACACATAATGACTCATTTGCATTTACATACATCTGTATCTGTACACACTGTCAGTTACAAATGGAGAGAGTGTGTTGTATTTCACTATATACAGTAGCCCTAGAACGGTCAATTGTTGTTACTTACAGTATGTACAGTATTTCACATACAGAGCCATAGAACACGCTCCTTGATTTGTGGTAGAACGTTAACATGTGCGGCATAAATGTGATGAATGCTCCGTTTGTACTCACCCATTAAATTATTCCAAAGACGTGGAGTGAAAAATGGTCCTCTAGTTTTATATCCATGTGAAAGTTCTGGCACAAAACGCGTATTTAGTGAATTATCTCCACTTTTTCAAGAGATGCACACGGACGCCTTTCTCTCCGGCGAGGGGGGGCACGGGTATATCGATGAACCGATTTTAGATACTTCCTGTTGTCATCACAAATTGACCGGAGAAACACAAAAGTTTGCGGTCACACAATTGGCAGGTGGTGTGATTAATTACCCAGCACCTATCGCAAAGCACCTGCCAATTGTGTCACCCAAACTTTTGTGTTTTCTTGGTCAATTTGTGATGACGTCTTTGGTAAACAACAGGAATAGTATCTAAAATCGGTTCATCGATATACCCGTGCCCCCCCTCGCCGGAGAGAAAGGCGTCCGTGTGCATCTCTTGAAAAAGTGGAGATAATTCACTAAATACGCGTTTTGTGCCAGAACTTTCACATGGATATAAAACTAGAGGACCATTTTTCACTCCACGTCCAGAGCGTGCAAGTCCTTTCGACCGCTGTAAACTGTCAAATCTCAGTATCTCTGTGAAGGAACGTTTGAAATGTATAATTTTTAGATGTAACTATTTGCTACCTACCTACTTTATGCATATAAACACCTAGTATTATTAAGTATGATTCAAGTTTCTATCTATATAAGTTTGGGTGAAGAGCTAGTCATACATATACACACCACGTACTCTGGTCCCAGCAGATCAGGCACAACTTGCTATTTTATTTTTACTGATTATGTATATAGTATACGTATGACTAGCTCTAAATGATGACGTAAGAGATATGGTCATTTGTGGTCGTTTGGTCCCAGCAAAGCAGGCATATACTATATAGGCATATACTATATATAGTATATATATAGTATATAGGCATATACTATATACGTATACATATATACTATATAGAGTGTGTAGTTGTAAGTTGATTAGCGGTATACTGTGGTTACTTTGCGCCAAAAACCGTGACAGCTGTCCCGCCATTTGATGTTTATGCCAGAAAACAGCAAATCTGTGCCTGGTTTGCTGGGACCAAATGACCACAAATGACCATATTTCTTACGTCATCATTAAGAGCTAGTCATACATATACACACCACGTACTCTGGTCCCAGCAGATCAGGCACAATTTGCTATTTTATTTTTACTGATTATGTATATAGTATACGTATGACTAGCTCTAAATGATGACGTAAGACATATATATAGTATATATATAGTATATAGGCATATACTATATACGTATAAATATATACTCTATACTCTATACTGTATAAAGTGTGTAGTTGTAAGTTGATAACCGGTATACTGTGGTTACTTTGCGCCAAAAACCGTGACAGCTGTCCCGCCATTTGATGTTTATGCAAGAAAACAGCAAATCTGTGCCTGGTTTGCTGGGACCAAATGACCACAAATGACCATATTTCTTACGTCATCATTAAGAGCTAGTCATACATATACACACCACGTACTCTGGTCCCAGCAGATCAGGCACAATTTGCTATTTTATTTTTACTGATTATGTATATAGTATACGTATGACTAGCTCTAAACGATGATGTAAGAAATATATATAGTATATATATAGTATATAGGCATATACTATATACGTATACATATATACTCTATACTCTATACTGTATAAAGTGTGTAGTTGTAAGTTGATTAGCGGTATACTGTGGTTACTTTGCGCCAAAAACCGTGACAGCTGTCCCGCCATTTGATGTTTATGCAAGAAAACAGCAAATCTGTGCCTGGTTTGCTGGGACCAAATGACCACAAATGACCATATTTCTTACGTCATCATTAAGAGCTAGTCATACATATACACACCACGTACTCTGGTCCCAGCAGATCAGGCACAATTTGCTATTTTATTTTGACTGATTATGTATAATAGTATACGTATGACTAGCTCTAAATGATGACGTAAGAAATATGGTCATTTGTGGTCATTTGGTCCCAGCAAAACAAGCACAGATTTGATGTTTTTCTGCATAAACATCGAATGGCGGGACAGCTGTCACGGCGGAAGAGACCGGGCGAAAACATTACTTGCGCGCTCTGCTTGCGCAAGTAATAATTTGCAGAGGGGAAAATACTTAACTAAAACAGAATGGTTATCTCTCTTTAGGACAACGGTAGTTGAGTTTGTCAGTCATTGACCATGGCAGCCACCACAGCAGAGCCAGACACCACCACAGCAGAGCCAACCACCACCACAGCAGAGACAGCCACCACCACAGCAGAGACAGACACCACCACAGCAGAGACAGCCACCACCACAGCAGAGCCAGCCACCACCACAGCAGAGACAGCCACCACAGCAGAGCCAGCCACCACCACAGCAGAGCCAGCCACCACCACAGCAGAGCCAGCCACCACCACAGCAGAGACAGACACCACCACAGCAGAGCCAGCCTGTGGTCTGGACGGGCTGCGCGTACTGCATCAGGACCATGACTACATCGTGGTGGACAAGCACTGGGACGTCCGCATTGACAGCAAGATGTGGTACGAGACTCACACGGTGCAGACACAGCTCAGACAGCGCTTCCCAGAACTGGCTGATCCTGACACCTACTACGGCTTCAGGTGAGAGAGATAAGAGAGAGAGAGAGAGATGTTTTCTGTTACACTTTTTCTTAAGTAATGTAAACATATGTTTTCTCATGCCAATATAGCGCCTTTGAATTTAATTGAAATTGAATTGAGAGAGAAAGAGTGCACTATCTGCATTGATTGATCTCGATACAAAGAAATTGATTTATTGGAGATTATCACTTTCAATTGTACACACATTTTGTTCCACAACGTGTGTTTTCTCATGCCAATAAAGCCCATTGAAATGAGAGAGGGAGAGAGAGAGAGGACTAAGTTAACCTAGTACTTTGTATTGCAGTGATTACTGTATAGTAGTATGACACTCGCTTCTCAAAACCTCCATCCCAAAGTCCCAAACGTATCCATCCTTAAGGATTATGTACCTTGAGCAAGACACCGGTGTGAGCCATGAACAACAGCTAGACATGAAACATTTCGTTTCATGTCTATGTTTAGTTTTTCTGTTTATTTATACAAGGAAGCTCTATTTTGCAACGGTTCTTCTGTCCAATGCTGCCCCCCTGTGGTGGCAGCGTAACGGTCTGGGCACCGGACTGGTAATCCAGTCGCAGTGTGCCGCGGGTTCGACTCCCGGACCCGACACGGCCTTTACTGCATGTCATCCCCCCATCTCTCTCCCGTTTCCTGTCAGCCTACTGTCTGTCCCTTCAAAAATCAATAAAAGGCGTAAGCCGCAAAAAAATATCTTAAAAAAAAAAAAAAAAGAGAGTCTATAGGCAAAAATAGGGGTTGATGATAACATCATGTTTAAAAGGCTTAACATGAAACAAGGAGTTAATAATATATCTGAATCCCCCCCCCCCCACCCCATTTCCCCTCACTGTATATATATCTTTTCCCTTTTTGCTTCCTATATGATGAATTCCTGTTCTGTTCTTTAGCTACATAGAAGTGTCTATTTGTATGTCTCTAAATGTTTTGATGAATTGAACAATGTGGACCCTGTTGTAAACAAGTGTAATGCTTAATTGGGTCGTCCACTCACAGTTAACAGTCTTTGTATTGAGTTTGTGCTTAAAATGTACTGTAAATTCTACAAACTGTTAATAAATATTTCAATCAATCAATCAATCAATCAATCAATTCCCTGCCAGGTTCTGTCACCAGTTGGATTTCTCCACCAGTGGGGCTCTGTGTGTGGCGCTCAACAAGGCCGCGGCCGGCCGGGCCTACCGATGTTTCAAGGACCGCACGGTCACCAAGGCCTACCTCGCCCTGGTATGGAACCTCTGTCTCTGCCTGTCTGTCTGTCTCTGCCTGTCTGTCTGTCTCTATATCTGTCTGTCTGTCTCTATATCTGTCTGTCTCTGTCTCTGCCTGTCTGTCTCTATATCTGTCTGTCTCTGCCTGTCTGTCTGTCTGTCTGTCTCTGCCTGTCTGTCTGTCTCTGCCTGTCTGTCTGTCTCTGCCAGTCTGTCTGTCTCTGCCTGTCTGTCTGTCTCTATATCTGTCTGTCTGTCTCTATATCTGTCTGTCTCTGTCTCTGCCTGTCTGTCTCTATATCTGTCTGTCTCTGCCTGTCTGTCTGTCTGTCTCTGCCTGTCTGTCTGTCTCTGCCTGTCTGTCTGTCTCTATATCTGGCGCTTTCTGTCGCTGTGGCTGCTTTGCAATGTGTGTATGATACTATGGTGTTTGTTTGTATGTACTGCTTTGTCCTGCCAGTTCAACAATTGTTAGATTTCAGTTTATTAAATGGCGGCATTTATTGTCATTGCAGTTCTTACTATTGTTTTGGAGACAATTACTTTCGGCATAAGAGCGGGGCACCGCAAATAATTCTCATAATTTGAAAATAAACTGTAATAGACCTTGCCTGGATTCTATTATTTTCACTTCTCTGCGTGGGCGCGCTGTGCACGGTGCATTGTGCAATCATAACGTTGTTTCTCTTAATGTAGCTTAATACTTCAACTCCAAATGCATTCCTGCACACCACACAATAGATTGATAGATATTCTAAATGGCTAGATAGCTGGAGCGATGTTATTAAATCAAAAATCAAAGTGTCATAGGCTAGCTAATGGTCATTTTGTTAAATGAAGCTCATTGGTAGTATTGTTATGTTAACAGCTACGGGGCTGGGTGGACCAGGTGGATGGGGAGACCAGCACTCTGAACTAGTATTGTTGTGTTAACAGCTACGTGGATGGGTGGACCAGGGGGATGGGGAGACCAGCACTCTGAACTAGTATTGGTTTCGTCGACTACCTTTTTCCACTGAAGAAAACTAAATAGAAACTAAATGAAAACTAAGCTATGATGACTAAAACTAAGACTAAATATACTGACAATTTCGTCAACAAATAAAAACTAGACTAAAATGTTAGGAAGGGACTAGTGGACAAGAGATCCAGTATAAGTCATTTTACACTTTTTACACGCCGAAAATAGCCGATCTACAAGCTCACAACGTGTCGGTGTAAAAACAGTCCTTGCCTTACAAGTGTAAAAACAGTCGTTACGACGGCATCAATGCCCACCTAAATACATTTTAGTCGACTAAATCAACTGTAGATTTAGTCGACTAAAATCTCATGACATTTAGTCGACTAAAACTAGACTAACACTGGGTGGGTGGACCAGGTGGATGGGGAGACCAGCACTCTGAACTAGTATTGTTGTGTTAACAGCTACGGGGCTGGGTGGACCAGGTGGATGGGGAGACCAGCACTCTGAACTAGTATTGTTGTGTTAACAGCTACGGGGCTGGGTGGACCAGGTGGATGGGGAGACCAGCACTCTGAACTTCTCTATTGGAAAGAACTCCACAGAGGGAAAGACACACATGATGTGTATCGAAGGAACAGAGGGTATGTGTTGTTGTGGACATATATTTGTGTATTTTTGTATACATTTTTTTTTTTAAATTATGCATTTAACAATTTTATAATTGTACTGACATGTTGCATTTTGATGATGTTCATATATATATTTTGGTACATATTTTGGCAGCAACCAATCTGGATGTTGGCCAGAGTGAGGACACTCCCTAATTATTGGACTTTTGTCCCAACCTCTATAAATGTGAGCATCTCTACCTCCCCTGTTAAACCCTGAAGAAGACAACCTGTTTGTCGAAACGTTGGTAAAATAAAAGGTTTTTTTTTGGCATCGGGACTAGGAGTTTGTGCGACCTCTCCTTTCATTTTTAAAGTATATCTCCCGTGGTCAGCACCTCTCCTACCTCTTTGATTGCTCCAAAATATATTAAAATATTCTTCTAACTTTTGACGTTATAGCGGTTAACCCATTCTGAACGGGCACCCATTTTGGTGTCAGCATCATGTTATGCTTTAGCTATTGAAAAATAGCAGATCTACAAGCTCATATCGCGCCACCGAGTGGCGCGATACGAGCTTGTAGGTCTGCTATTTTTGAAAAATCGAAGAGCGACTGACATTTTTAGAATCTGATCTCAGGTCAGAATGGGTTCATCAGACCAGTGTGTGTCCGGCGGAAACCTCGTATGAATCTGATCTCAGGTCAGAATGGGTTAAGCGGTATTTGACGGTATATGTTTTGTGACGATGTGCCATTTGCATGTATCTTGTAATACAATGTTTGGTTTGTGTCATTGACACATACAGTACTCTCTCTCGGGTGTTCTCTCACTGTCTTTTCCCTGCTTTGCTTGACCTTTGGCCTCAGGTTGTGAGAACCCTAAGCCATGTCAAACTGAGGTCACAGTGCTGGAGTATGGGACGTATGATGGAGACCCTGTCACCAAGGTGCTTCTCCAGCCTCTGACTGGTACAGAGCACGCACGCACGCACACACACACACACACACACACACACACACACACACACACACACACACATTCTAATTTACACATTTGTTTGTTGTCTGGGCATTCTACTTGTTAATGGAGTTTTCCCGCAGTCCTGTATGTTTTATACACACTGATGACTACACCTCACGGTATACTTTGACATTGCTGCAAACACATTTTTAAAAACATTTCTTTTGAGACGGCTATTGGATTCCATTAATTTTAGTAAAGGTCGGCTTACATTAGTACACAAGCAGTCAGCAAAATGAGTGGTCAGCTTGTTACAACGCTGTATCGCAAAATGAATCTTGTTCAAGTTATTGTTAGATTGTAATACAATTTTAAAGCACGGATAGTCAGAAATGTCCCCGGGGAAAAGATGTAATTGATTTATAAACTAAATTAAAACATTCATGGCTTCTTACTGTATGTAGTGGGTAATGCAAGTTTAGCGTCAATTATTCAGATAAGCTAAGCAACATTTTAATCATTGTGGAGCAGATGCGGAATTAAAATAATAATGCCATCAACCTAAAAGATTTCTGTAAATATGTACAATAAATGGCTGTTGCTGTGAATTCAGTTGACAACTGAGTGACACCAATATGGTACTTTCAGGGCAGTGTATTCCTGTTTTGCTTTGTCGAGTTGGACATTATTTTAAAATCTTGAAAATGTGTGCGAAAATCTTTGAATATATATACTTTCCTAGCGAAATATTTGCTTCTGGGGGGTCCCTGGAACAACATATTTTCATTACGTATATGCTTGGGGCTCCTTGACATGATGAAAAAGTTTGAGCATAACTGATATAGAAATTGATTTAAAAGACATTTGTAGAATCTGGTCTCAGGTCCAGATGGGTTAACATCATAGACTGTAAAAAATATGGACAAAGCGTTCCCCGGGTCTAACATGAACGTAAAATGAAGCCTGAAATCCCTTGCATTCTAATGCACTGTAAGTCGCCATCTTTCAAGATCCGTTTTGGCCCAGCTGGCCATTGGCTGGCCCAGACAACGAGGCGGGACTTCCCCCCCTTCTTCTCCGTTGGTTTTTATTTTGACTCGAGTGAGTGGGGACTCCCGATCATAGACTGTAACGGTAGCCATGCCCCTCAGAACATACGCGACTTTATGGTCATTTATTTTATAAATGGGACCATAATTTTCCAAAAAGAATATTATGACATTAGAAATGAGACTTTAAACTAGTGACTGGAAGCAGAAAGTATTCATGACCATGTTTATTAAGGTAATACAGTCTAGGTGAAGTTGGGCCCAAATACATGGGCCTCTATGGAGCTATGGGGCTTTTTGGGTCCAGTCCAGCGCCACAACAGGCCATTATATGAACTACCGATTTCAAATGAGGCTTCACGAAATATCTGGCTGACTGCCCCCCTGGTTAACATACAGTAGGTGTACCACCAGCTGAGGGTCCACAGCAGTAGATGGGTTAACAGTAGATGGGTTAAACATACAGTCCTTCCTTCCCAGGCCGGACCCACCAGCTGAGGGTCCACAGCAGTGCGATGGGCCACCCCATCGTGGGAGACGTCACCTACAGCCAGGGAGCGGACGCCGCCCCGTACCGCATGATGCTGCACGCCCACTTCCTCCACATTCCCCTGGAGCCCCGGCCCCTGCTCGCCGCCGCCGGGGACCCCTTTCTGCCCGCCGTCGACCCCAAGTGGCGCCCGCAGCGCTCGCTGCGGCCTCTGGAGGCCACCGTGGAGGCCATTCTGGGCCGCAGGACGGAGGAGCTGGAGAGGAAACGGATTGAGGAGGAGGAGGAGGCAGAGCGCCAAGTGAGAGAGGAGGAGGGGAGGAGGAGGAAGGGGAGAAGGGGACAGAGGTCTGAGGAGGAGGAGGAGGAGGAGGAAGAAAGGATGAAGTGTCAACAGTGGCTGAGTGAATGGGCCGGGGACTGACATTTACTCAGTAGCACCATCTTGTGGGTTGATCTATTCTGTGTCTAATTTTATTTATTTATTCTTATAAATTGATTGTGAATGTTTACAGCGTGAAATACGTTTTTATTTGCTGACTGCTTGGCATGATGTGTATTACTACTGTAAGCCAAATACATGCGAACAAGCGTTTTGTTATGATTATTATTAAAAGATTATGTCTTCTCATGAAGTAAAACAATCGCATCGTGATTGATGATTTGAATAATACAAGTAAAGCAGTGTCACCAATTTCAATAGTGTCTATGAAAAGGTGTGTGGGCTATCATTTATTATGGTGTTAAGACTTGGACAGGATAAAAAGAACAAACAAAAAAGAAAAAGAAAAAACACATTTGAGACATTTATTGTCTGAGGAGTGAGGAGGAGAGTTGTAATGGAAGTTAATCTGTGGGATTCCTGCAAACTAAATGGAACCTACTAACTACTGTATTTCCCTCAAGCCTGGGATGTGAGGATACATCTCGTACGTAAGTATATACAGGTAGTCTAAATCATCTTAATTGCCTCCTTTTCTCTTATTGTATATTACCGTAATTCTCCTGCACCAAACCTTTCCACAGTTCCTACAGCATAACTTTCAACATGGGTCCTCAACAACTCAGCTAAGTTGTCTATAGTTATTCTTCACCGTTTAATACACGTACACGACGTCTTCAACTAGAGAACACAATCATAATGGCTACTTTTGGGGTCCAGGGACCCCCAGGGGTCCTTGAGGGAGTCCCAGGGGGTCCCCAGCTAAATGATCATTTTGAACCAAATGGACTCTTACGGGTCTGTAACTCTGAGAGTGTACAAATGGACCCTTGTTAGTGTCCCATTTGGTTCCATTTGTACACTCTGAGTTAAATTAACAATATAAATTGGGGGTCCCAGAGATAGAAATGTCATTAAATTAAAGTGTAGACTAATGCATGTCAAACTGGGGGTCCTTGATAGTAAAACAGGTTTCGCTAGAGCTGTAAAAAATATTCTCTTATGGGGGTCCCTGGCATATCTTTTCAAATGGGGGTCCGCATTCTAATTATAGTGTCAATTTGGGGGTCCTTGACATGAAACAGTTTGGGAACCAGTACTGCTTTATGATCAAATAATTGTGATCAGGTGATTATGTAATTGGGACATGCATCTAATATTCTGTTCTCCTCAACACTATATATCCATAATGATGGGGGGGGATGGGAACCAGGGGACCCCCAGGGGCCAGTCACTTGGGGGTTATCCAGCTATTCATAATTATTTTCGCTCCTATGCCACCAAAATGTGGAACGCCCTACCAACAGTCATTAAGACATGTGAATCCCTTGACTCCTTCAAAACCGCTCTCAAAGGGCACCTGCGGATGGCTGCAATTCCAAACTGGCCCCCGTAAAATCTGAATCCCTCCACCGCCCCCCCCATTTCCCCTCACTGTATATGTATCCTTTCCCTTTTTGCTTCCTATATGATGAATTCCTGTTCTGTTCTTTAGCTACATAGAAGTGTCTAAATGTTTTGATGAATTGAACAATGTTTGGACCCTGTTGTAAACAAGTGTAATGCTTAATTGGGTCGTCCACTCACAGTTAACACTAACAGTCTTTGTATTGAGTTGTGCTTGAAATGTAGGCCTACTGTAATTCTGCAAACTGTTAATAAATATTTCAATCAATCAATCAATGATCAAATGAAATACAGCCAATTGGAGAATGCTATAGTTCCATTTGTACGTTCGGAAAACTGTGCAATGTAAACTTAATAGGCCCTGAACTTGCTTCCCCCCCTCCTTTTCTTGTTTTGTGTGTTGTCTTTGAATTCTGTGTTTTTAGTCTATGTGTTTACTTACTGTTTTACCTATGATTTGATGAATTGAACAATGTGGACCCTGTTGTAAACAAGTGTAATGCTTAATTGGGTCGTCCACTCACAGTTAACAGTCTTTGTATTGAGTTTGTGCTTAAAATGTACTGTATTCTACAAACTGTTAATAAATATTTCAATCAATCAATCAATGTACTGTACAGCACTTTGTGGCAGCTATGGTTGTTTCAAATGTGCTATATAAATAAAGTTGAGTTGAGTTGAGTGCGCTTCGGTGCCGCGGTATTTCCGAACGCGCCCTGGATGGGGGTCCGTGGCCAGTGACTTTTGTCTTAATGCATAGAACTGGGGGTCCTTGAAATTAAACATGGGCGGTAGTCTCTGTTTTGTATGGCAGCTGTAATAACTAATCAGGAGAAAGTAGCGATCACATGCTAGCCAATCGAATTAGTGGGCTGACCGTCGTAATGGTTGTTGATTGGTTATTTCCCTGGACTCGGTCTCGGATGAACAGGAACTTCAGGAAGCTTATAGTTCTAGTGGTGAGAAGGTGACTGACTGTCTGATCTGACTGAAATCAAGCTGAAATCAAAAACAACATATCCCGATTCATTTTAGCCAAGCGAACACTATAGATCATCTGTCAAAATGAACTCTGGCGATTTCAGATTCACGGAGGTTTTCTCGTACGAAAGCTTGGTGCATGCGGTTGCTGGAGCAGCGGTAAACAACTTAGTTTTTATTGTTTTTATTTTGTTTTTCATTATTTTGCTTACGTGAATAGAATTCTGTACCTCTACAATTAAATAACTATCCCTGTTCGAGGGTTCAGGGGTTCACGTCCACAACATATACAGTATATAATATAGCCTATCCATAATGTTGTTGTATCCTATTAATTGGTCTAGATTTCAGCAGAAAACAATCTGACAACGGTCACGGTACATGCGTCCACATTTTGACATTCTAATCCTGTATTTATATTATTTAAAAATTAAACCAAACTTACATTAAAACAGGTTTTGACTCAAAACTTTAATGTTTATCTCTGCGTTTGTATTTCTCCTGTTTATGCTTACTTTTCTTTGTATGCTTCTGATCTTATAGTGTCTGTAAAGATGTTTTTAAAATGACTGTTTCAGGGAAGTGTGACTGCAATGACCGTGTTCTTTCCCCTGGATACTGCACGCTTAAGACTTCAAGGTAAACAGCAATGGAACCATAGCAGAGAAAATAGATAGTAAAGGTGGTGATATTGATATTATGAATAAACCCTAAAAGGTTGATGCGTAGTAAGCATTTCTAACATTATGTACAAAAGTTACACATGGAATGAGTCAAAGGAACACAATCTGCATAATAATGATAATTAAACAAATCACAAACGTACGTGTCTTCTATATTTTTCAATTTGGACATTTTCAACCCAAAACTGAATCATCTCATTGGGTTAGCCTACTGATAATTAACAGCAAGTCTACATTTTCACCTTGACCTTTTTGCCCCAAAGATTACTCTACAGTATGTGGAGTAGTCTACAAGTTGCATGGAAATCTGCCCATCTGTTCTCAATGCATTTTACAAACCAACACATGAACAAGCAGAATTAATAACAATACTGTTCCATACTAGTAGTAGCTATGGTATTACATTTGCAGTAGTATGACAAAGATGATCAAGGCTTTGAGGTGAAAACTATCTTCCTGAAATTGGTTCTCTACATTGTTTTGTTTCTGGGTTGTTCAGTGGATGATAAGCGGAAGGCTCAGTCAACTCCAACCATTCTGGCAGAGATTGTCAAAGAAGAGGGACTGTGAGTATAATAGCCAGGCAAGCAGAAGGGAGTGTCTTGACGAAACCTGATTTCCTTGTCCTGAATATGATATATGATATAGTTACTAGTTATTAGATTAGATGTCTTTATTATCCACAAGGGAAAATAGTTTTGCTCAGGTCAATGCATACATTCAGGACAATACATACAGGACAATAAATAATTATACAATAAAGCACCCAGCAAAGTACTAGTAAAATAATTATATTTTTTTTAAAGCTATTTAAAAGAAAGCAAAGTCTCTCTCCACACCATGAAACACTCTGTGTGTGTGTGTGTGTGTGTGTGTGTGTGTGTGTGTGTGTGTGTGTGTGTGTGTGTGTGTGTGTGTGTGTGTGTGTGTGTGTGTGTGTGTGTGTGTGTGTGTGTGTGTGTGTGTGTGTGTGTGTGTGTGTGTGTGTGTGTGTGCAAGCAGGTCCAGTTGAGGTGAATCGGGTATTGGGGGTTTGAGGAGCCTAATGGCAGAGGGGATTAAACTGGCACTGCCTTCTTGAATCTCGATGCAGTGTATCTCCTACCTGAGGGCAGACATTCCTCCCCTAATAATAATAATATATATATATAGAGAATTTATATAGCGCTTTTTTAGGTACCCAAAGTCGCTTTACAGAACAGAAGTAAAAACAATTTTATTAGAAAAACTAGTTAAAAGGATTAAAAGGTTAAAAACTAGAAATCAAAAACAAAGTGGATAACAAAGTGTGTGTGTGTGTGTGTGTGTGTGTGTGTGTGTGTGTGTGTGTGTGTGTGTGTGTGTGTGTGACTTCCTCTGTGACAGTAGCTTATTGAGTAAGAGTGCATACAATATAAATACTGTAAGCTTTGGCTATAGACTTTCCCCCGTGCAGACTAGCTCCTTACAGAGCTTGGTTGTTTTCTGTTTCCCCCGTGCAGACTAGCTCCTTACAGAGCTTGGTTGTTTTCTGTTTCCCCCGTGCAGACTAGCTCCTTACAGAGCTTGGTTGTTTTCTGTTTCCCCCGTGCAGACTAGCTCCTTACAGAGCTTGGTTGTTTTCTGTTTCCCCCGTGCAGACTAGCTCCTTACAGAGGTTGGTTCCCAGTCATCTGCAGTCTTTGCTGCTCCAACTTTGTGTACTTCTACTGCTTCCACGGCATGAAGGCTAGCTGGCTTAGGGGCCAAAAATCAACAACCAGCAGTGACTTAATTATAGGTATTTTTGCAGGTGAGAACTTTGTATTGTATTTATTTATTTAGGCCGAACACCCTTATTTCGGTACTAGAAATGGTTATAAACAAAACATAAACACACTGTAAGTGATGTGTGTCGGTCGCCCCATCTCTCCAGCTCTTCAATAAACTGGAAATACATTTTCAGGTGGTTTACCAATTTAATTTAACAATTAAGGAATGAGAAACCATTTATCAGCTTCAATGTTCTCTCTCCTGATTGGATAGAAGCGGTATATTTTTTCTGTTTACTAAAGAGCTATAGATGAGATGGGGAGACCCCTGTTATTGAACAAACAATGATTACTATCACAATGTAAAGCTATTTAACTAACATTTACTTTTATATTTAAAAAAAATAGTGAAGCACGATAACTTCCACAGGCTGTAACTACATTTAAAATGGCTAGCTATATACAAACATAACATAATGAAAACTCTGTTGCTGCAATCTTGCACTAAACACTATGTCCATTGTAATCCAAGCATGCACTATACTAGTGCATATTTGTCTCCAGCCTCTTCCTCTCTCTTCCTTCCATCCCTCCCTCTAATATTTGTCCTTGTTCTATAATGTCCCATCTGTCCTCAGGTGTTGTAAATGTGCTTGCGACCACTCCTCTGTGGGTGGTGAATACGAGGTTGAAGCTTCAGGGAGCACATTTCCGCAATGCAGACATCCGACCCACTAGCTACTCCGGCATGCTGGGTAAAATCTCCATGGTCTAAGTTGCTACCATGGTTTCATCTGCGGGTTTGAGTAAATGGTGCTCTGTGACAGCCAGTCGCTGTGATTGACAGCCTACACCTAAACCTAACCCTAACCTTGACCTCAGTAAAACTATACCTAAACCTAACCTCAGTAAAACTATACCTAAACCTAACCTCAGTAAAACTATACCTAAACCTAACCCTAACCTTAACCTCAGTAAAACTATACCTAAACCTAACCTCAGTAAAACTATACCTAACCTTAACCTCAGTAAAACTATACCTAAACCTAACCTCAGTAAAACTATACCTAACCTTAACCTCAGTAAAACTATACCTAAACCTAACCTCAGTAAACTATACCTAAACCTAACCTCAGTAAACTATACCTAAACCTAACCTCAGTAAAACTATACCTAAACCTAACCTCAGTAAAACTATACCTAAACCTAACCTCAGTAAAACTATACCTAACCTTAACCTCAGTAAAACTATACCTAAACCTAACCTCAGTAAACTATACCTAAACCTAACCTCAGTAAAACTATACCTAAACCTAACCTCAGTAAAACTATACCTAAACCTAACCTCAGTAAACTATACCTAAACCTAACCTCAGTAAACTATACCTAAACCTAACCTCAGTATAACTATACCTAAACCTAACCTCAGTAAAACTATACCTAAACCTAACCTCAGTAAAACTATACCTAACCTTAACCTCAGTAAAACTATACCTAAACCTAACCTCAGTAAACTATACCTAAACCTAACCTCAGTAAAACTATACCTAAACCTAACCTCAGTAAAACTATACCTAAACCTAACCTCAGTAAAACTATACCTAAACCTAACCTCAGTAAACTATACCTAAACCTAACCTCCGTAAACTATACCTAACCTTAACCTCAGTAAAACTATACCTAAACCTAACCTCAGTAAAACTATACCTAACCTTAACCTCAGTAAAACTATACCTAAACCTTAACCTCAGTAAACTATACCTAAACCTAACCTCAGTCAAACTAACGCAGTGGCTGGGGGGGCGTTTCCAAGAACCCGAATCCGCAGATGAAACCATGCAAAGTGTCAAAGTTAGATAGAGCCTGCCAGCGCCATTTATTGCCAGCTGTACAGCTTCTTCTGCTTCGTCTCACATTTTGCAGGCACCAATCATCCCTCATCATAACAAACATTAGCATGTTATCGCCTTTTTTAGTTTCTCTTTCAAACCTTTCAGATTCTCTTTATGTTATTTCCCAGATGCCTTTGCGCAGATTGTTCGTTATGAGGGAGTGGGGGCCCTGTGGAACGGGACCCTGCCCTCACTGCTGCTGGTGTTGAACCCGGCCGTTCAGTTTATGATCTATGAAGGTCTGAAGAGACAGCTGAGGAGAGGAACCCAGAGGGAGGTGAGGAGGAAGAGAGGGAAGGTACTGTGTTAGCCATGGTTCATGACTCTCGTATTCATACGAGAGTCAAGGCGCAAACTGCAGCCTGTTTTACGCGATCGCTACATTTACAATCAAAACGTGTATATATAAACATTCCGATTTCAAATATAAAGTACTCACAATTTGTCCCACGGGTGTTAGACATTTGCTGCACCAGCGATTAGCACTGCTGCATTCCGCGTTGTTTAATAAAAAGCATTTTTATCCGAGATGTTATTTTGCCATTGGCTTTCAACTACGCGCCCCTATCGGTCGGGAGGAGGGTGGCACTCGGTGTGTTCGATATAGGTACGCTGACCGCCCTGCCAATACAGACTAATAGGCGAGTGCGCTCCCGGTGTGCAACTGTGGATTTCCCAAACGAACCCAGTTTGAAAAAAGTAGCCGGGGCGCTTGGATAAAAATGCTTTTTATTAAACAACGCGGGATGCAGCAATTCTAATCGCTGGTGCAGCAACTAACTAACACCCGTGGGACAAATTGTGAGTACTTTATATTCGAAATCGGAATGTTTATATATACGTTTTGGTTGTAAATGTAGCGACCACGTAAAACAGGCTGTAGTTGCGTCATGACTGTCATGATAATTATCATGGCAGTCATGTTTCAGGGCTAGTACTGTGGATGCAGGGTTAGATATCCAGGGGGTTGGGAGGGAGGTGTGGATGCAGGGTTAGATGTCCAGGGGTTTGCGAGGGTTAAGGTCTGAACTTTACCGCAAGCTAAAGTAATTTACAGATTTTGCCACTAGCCCAAGCCGCCTTACAGAAGAGCAGATGAGATTGTAGAAATCAGTAGGACATGAAAGGAGATGAAGTAATCATGTGGATGACTAGGCACTAGATATGTAGACTTGGTAAGCCTGCTCTCGTGATGTCTGATGCGACGGCACAGCTAGTATAAGATAGTCACAGCTAGTATAAGATAGTCACAGCTAGTATAAGATAGTCACAGCTAGTATAACCCATTCTGACCTGAGATCAGATTCATACGAGGTTTCCACTGGACACACACTGGTCTGATGAACCCATTCTGACCTGAGATCAGATTCTAAAAATGTCAGTCGTTCTTCGATTTTTAAAAAATAGCAGACCTACAAGTGGCGCGCTATGAGCTTGTAGATCTGCTATTTTTCAATAGCTAAAGCATAACATGATGCTAACACCAAAATGGGTTCCCGTTCAGAATGGGATAAGATAGTCACAGCTAGTATAAGATAGTCACGGCTTATCACGCTTTACACGCTTATTTTGTCCGTTGTTACTCCAAACCAGACAAATAAATAATCATGTATACCTCACTCCGCCTATAGAGGGTGATAAAGGGCTGCATAACCAACTTGAACCTCAGGGCACATCAACAGTCACAGACAGTACATCGATGGTCACACCGTTACACAATTATTAAATCATCATAGGTCTAGACTGGTTTTTGGTTGTTTGAATAATGTTTTTTTTTTTTCCCCTCTCCAGCTCTCCTCTGTGGAGGTGTTCCTGATTGGTGCCATTGCAAAAGCTGTTGCTACCACCGCCACGTACCCTTTACAGACTATCCAGTCCATCCTTAGGGTAGGTTAAGAGCCTTTACAGACTATCCAGTCCATCCTTAGGGTGGGTTAAGACCCTTTACAGACTATCCAGTCCATCCTTAGGGTGGGTTAAGACCCTTTACAGACTATCCAGTCCATCCTTAGGGTGGGTTAAGACCCATTACAGACTATCCAGTCCATCCTTAGGGTGGGTTAAGACCCTTTACAGACTATCCAGTCCATCCTTAGGGTGGGTTAAGACCCATTACAGACTATCCAGTCCATCCTTAGGGTGGGTTAAGATACTGTAGGTCCAATGAAACCCCAGCTTTATTCCAGTAGTTAACAACATTAACCCACGGGGCATTCATGAAATGAAATGAAATGAAATGAATGAAATGAATGAAATGAATGAAATGAATGAAATGAATGAAATGAAAAACTTTATTCTGAACATAACAAGTCAAAGAATTAAAATAAGTGCAATATAGAAAACAAAAATAATATTCCCAAAGTATAAATAACAAGAAAAAAAAAACAAGCCACACTGGCTTGTTTCTTTCTCTTCTTTTTTTTTCTTTTAAACTTTTGTATGTTCAGAAAGGAGTAGGTTGAAGTAAAAAACGTATATAACCCTACCCCTTTATAGCTTAATTTCAGCAATCATCGCTTGACGTCATCTCATAACTACCAACATGGTATAAACTAAAAAATTCACAACAGAGAAACCAAGTTAAACTATTAAATAGTGTAATAGTGTAAGACTGTAAGTCATTGTATATTCGTTGCAGATTCACTGCCACCTTATTATATACGATACGTGACATGAATGCAGTGTCATTCAGTGTTGTAGTGCTACTTTTTGAAGTGGGGGGACGCACTATAAAACATGCAGACTTGTATATCCTATTTAGAAATGGGGGTTTACAATGCTTAATTTTGGGCGGCTGTGGCTCAGGAGGTAGAGCAGGTCGTCCAATGATCCATGGGTCGGCGGTTCGAATCCCGGCTCCTCCTGTCTGTCCACATGTGGAAGTGTCCTTGGGCAAGACACTGAACCCTACATTGCCTCCAATGAGTTGGTCTGTGCGAGCTTTCCACCGTTGGTGTGTATGAATGAATGAATGAATGAATGAACCATTGTAAAGCGCTTTGAGCACTTGAAAAAGCGCTATAAAAATGCAATTCATTATTAATTGTATCCGTATAAGTACATGACAAGTCAAAACACATTATCTTTGCCCCCCAAAAAGATTTGGCTTGAGGGAAGTGGGGGGGATGCCGCTTTAACTTGGCCCAGTAGTTTACGGATTCACCGAGCTTGTATATCAGCTATTTCTGGTATTTGTTGTGTGACAAAATATATAGGCCTTAAGACAAGTGGTAGTTTTTGGTCGTTTACGCATTTCTTGAACACTTTCTGCACGAGTGTGAAACTGCGTATGTGTGTATCTATGCTTCTATCTAAGGCTTGGTGACATGCCTAAAAAGTTAATTATTTTCACTCTTGTTCTTTTTCAGTTTGGTCAGCTTAAAGAGCCCACTGACAAATCACAACTACTGGCCAGTCTCAGGACTATCAAATGTCTACTGGTGAACAGAGTGAGGTTTGTGCACACACACACACACACACACACACACACACACACACACACACACACACACACACACACACACACACACACACACACACACACACACACACACACACACACACACACACACACACACACACACACACACACACACACACACACACACATAAATCATCAATCATCCATCCTTCCATGGATGTATATTTGAGGAGCCAGGAGGAGGCACCATGACCTCCCCCTGGCTAGACATGGGGAAGCGACCAAGAGTCATCCTCACTAGATACCAGAACCACCTGCCTTCAACTGGCTCCTTTCTACACACAGGAGCCGGTTGAACTGGTTCCACTCAAACATGGTCTCCCTCAGGGAGATGCCAGCCTAAACCTGACTCCGTCAGATTGCGGCAGTATTGAGTTCACCAGTTCCCTCCTCCTGCCTGCATCTGGCCTCTCTCAGACAGAAACGATGAACCCCCGAAGCAGCGGGACAAACATCTGTTATCTCCATAATCATTTCGAGTTGTAGTCACAGGAGGCCTTAGCTATGTTTCACCAGTTTCAATTGAAACGGGCCTCCACCCTCAGGAGGGCCTCCAAGCTCCAACTGAACGTCATGCGTCAGTCAACCCCCCACCACTCTTGGCTCTCTCTATCTCACTCACTCACTGCCCATGCTCTCTCCCACAATGTAAAGTTACGCCTATTTTATGTTATTAATAATCTGGGTAAAATGTGCAACATAAAGGGGAGACACTTTAATTGTGAAGGGACGACAGGATGAGGAGAGGTGGTGTTGTTGCTAATTGTCGAGATTAATGGCGTGTGTGATATTGAACAGTCAAACTATTTGTATCAATACGGCTGAATCAACAAAATAATTATGTCTGGGGGGTATATGGGGTATATGGGGCTAATGGGGGCCTCATATTTGGTCTTGAAACGGGCCTCCAGACTCCTAAGGCCGCCCCTGCTTGTAGTCCTGTGTTAGGTTGTGTTTACATTTGCGCTGTGGTACAGCTACAATACGTCACCAGTCACTCGTTGATCCCGCCTCTAGCGGCCGCATATCGCTGATCGGAGTACACGGTCTCTGCCCGAGAGAGACCAGATGGGAGCAGGAGGAGGGACTCACTGCTGTCGCCGTCTGGCGGAGTCGGGTCAATGCCATCCACCATCCTGAGTAAACCCATTTTGGCCGCTTATTATGGAGAAGTTATACTTTAAATTGCAGCTGTGCTTATTGACGACACTATTGACGCACAGTTCATGAAACCTGTTGATTATCTGACTCATCCATCTAGGGTGAACGTTTTTTTGTCTTATTTGTTTCAACTCTGCTTACACTTGAAGACTCCCTTAACCCGTTCTGACCTGAGATCAGATTCTAAAAATGTCTACATCCTGACAGTTTTCTGAAAAAGCTTATGTTTCTATGTCAGTCGTTCTGACATAGATCTGCTATTTTTCAATAGCTAAAGCATAACATAGTGCTAACACCAAAAAGGGGTTCCCACCCAAAATGGGTTAACTAGAAAGGTGTGCTGTACTTATTTGTGTATTCACCTTTTCTTTTTCTCCTTTTTCTCCATGCCATACTGTAGGAAGTATGGCATGTTGGGACTGTTTAAAGGACTGGAGGCCAAACTGCTGCAGACGGTGCTGACTGCCGCTCTCATGTTCCTGCTCTATGAAAAGATAGCCGGCAGCACCTTCAGAGTCATGGGACTGACCAAGCCCGTGTACAGCAATCGCTAGCTTGTGATATAGCGGTTAGCATTTATGGACACTATTAGAATGTAGAGCACTCTTTGCCCTGTTGTTGCACACTGTAAAATGAAGGTCAGATCAGACTGGTCTACAGCCTGCACTCATATAGACATACCTTGCAGCTGCCCTTCGTAACTGCAGTCTTTAACTCATTCTGACCTGAGATCAGATTCATAACGAGGTTTCCACTGGACACACACTGGTCTGATTAACCCATTCTGACCCGAGATCAGATTCTAAAAATGTCAGTCGTTCTTCGATTTTTCAAAAAATAGCAGACCTACAAGCTCGTATCGCGCCACTCGGTGGCGCGATATGAGCTTGTAGATCTGCTATTTTTCAATAGCTAAAGCATAACATGATGCTGACACCAAAATGGGTGCCCGGTCAGAATGGGTTAATCATTACTGATATACCGCAGCAGACGTTTTTCTTGTTGGCACAACTGTGTACTATTTGATTATTTTTTTTTTTGCATCTGGGAGGTAATGAAGGCGTTTAGGATTTAAACCATCCTTTTGTATTAGTAATACACTACTTTACAATCGGCACAGCAGTCAAAATATTTCAAGAAACACTACGTATACAAAGATCATATTGAAAGGCAACTACGGACCTTTGCAAAGTGAATATGTGTACATGCTTGTGGGGGAAACCTTCCTTTCCCCCTCATGCTATCCTCATTCTCTTTAGTAATTACGAAAAACGGAAACAAGACATTTCCATAAGAAAATGTCCAAATCCCCACAATGTTAGTTAGACATCTTTGAGCACTTTAAACCTACTGTATCTGGGGCCTGCTTCTAAAGTTAACCGTCTTAAACGAGCACTTGATGGGGGGGCAGTG
Organism: Protomyctophum parallelum; assembly: GCF_964188405.1. NCBI lineage: Eukaryota > Metazoa > Chordata > Actinopteri > Myctophiformes > Myctophidae > Protomyctophum > Protomyctophum parallelum. Next base: position 50,409,180 of record NC_139708.1, read on the forward strand.
ACAAATATGACCTCTGCTGGTCAAACGGCTGTACTGAATGTTGCTAGTAACGCTAGACTAGATGGATCAGGTTGAGTGATCTGATCAATATTTTAATGGTCGAGCTGTACGTGTCCTTTTTTAATTATTTGATATAAAAATATTGCAATCATTTATAGAAATGTATGAGTGCTCTCATGCTCTGTGCCACAGCTGTGTTACTCCCAGGCTACTAATAAAAGCAGGAATCCTATAGACAAATCCTCCAAAAGATGTCTGAGGTTTCTGCAGTGACTAAATCCATTTTATTATTCAAATATATATTCTATCCAGTTTATTTTTCATGAACAAGAAGATGTACTGTTTTTATTTATTTATTGATAATACAATGATTCATGCATTTACTATTTTAATATCCTGTCTTTTAGTAGCCTGGAAACCAGATTAGTAAGTAAAATTGCAGTGCACATTTTGTTCTGGCCCCACTGACTGGATTTCCCTGCCCCAGAAGTTGTGCTCCCAGTAGGCAAATATGGGGTGGGTGTATCTGTATCCCCAGAGCCGCATTTCTTTGGTTTCAGGTTCCACACAGACATTCCAGACTAATATATACGCATATTAGTCTGGCCATGTCAGGCTAGTCATTTAGTGAGTGACTGCCCAATGCATCCAAGGTGTCAGCCATAGCAGATATAAGTTATAATATCTCATCTGGGACGTATATAGTGCTTTACATGTGTGGGGAGTTAAAAAAAAACACTGGTGGGAACTCTACTTGAATCTTACTGTATGTCTGTTGTTGTTTTTTTTTACACAGCACATTTATTAACGTGATTTGTCAAAGGAGATCTGCAATGATTGCATGCAAGTTCCTGCCATTGATGTTATTAATAAATCCATTATTGTTCTGTTTTATTTTAGTGACAGTAAGATGACTTAAGGGATGTGCTTTTATAGGTTTATCTGGACTGGAACTCAAGAGTTTATTGTTTATAAATTAATAAATAAATCTTTACATTTCATATTTCTCTGTCATGGTTTTATTTCAATTCATATTTGAGTTGCAGTCTGCATGAAATTAATTTAGCACAAGCACATAGTTCATAGTTATGCATAATCCAACTGGCTAGTGTCCCAGCTGCATGCCTCTAGGTGCACACATTTAAATTAATTCAAACATTGTTTGCCATTATTTATAATGTTTTATCTACAAACCCTCCCGCGCACTCAGATCAGCCAACGCAGGGAAGCTGGAAGTACCCTCACTAAAAACGCCGGGACAACGCTCCACACGTCCCAAACTCTTCTCCCTTCTGGCTCCAAAACTGTGGAATGCACTTCCCATTGCAGTCAGAACTGCAGCATCACTCCCAATCTTCCGCCGTAGTCTGAAAACCCACCTGTTCAGACTCCATCATGGCCCGTAGCACTTACCCTACCCCCTTAGATAGCATTTGATACAGACTTATAGCATGTTATGTAGACAGCACAATAATTGCATTGTATGTAGTCATAGCACATCATAGTACATATGTATAGCATAGTATATATAGTTTCATTATATAGATATTCCACTGTTACGTTCTTTAAGCTTACGCATGTTTCAGGATAAATGCTTTTTATGTATTCCCATGCTTTTTTGTTCTTGCTTAATGTAAATCGCTCTGGATTAAGAGCGTCTGTTAAATGCCTAAATTGTAAATTGTATCTTATCACACACACTACTGTAATTTATATGGATGAAGTGAATGACGGCCACCAGTACTAGTAACCCCTTGACTTGTATGCGTCAATAGTATAACCAGACCATACTAGTTAGTATGACCAGACCATATACTAGAGTAGACCATAGAGACCAGACCATATATACTAGACCAGCGGTTCCTAAAGTGGGGTGCGCGGACCCCTAGGGGTACGCGACGCATAGCCAGGGGGTACCCAAGCCCACTCAAAGAAATAAAATTGCCTGCCCAAAACATTTGTCTCCCCAGTGTCCGCCATGGTGCCTCCCCAGTGTCTGCCCAGTACCTCCCCAGTGTCCCCTGAGTGCCTCCCCAGTGTCCCCCTGAGTGTCTCCCCAGTGCCTCCCCAATGTCTCCCCAGTGGCTGCAGTTTCTCCCCAGTGCCTCCCCAGTGTCCCCCCAGTGCCTCCCCAGTGTCCCCCTGAGTGCCTCCCCAGTGTCCCCCTGAGTGCCTCCCGAGTGCCTCCCCAGTGTCCCCCTGAGTGCCTCCCCAGTGTCTCCCCAGTGCCTTCCCAGTGTCTCCCCAGTGTCCCCTCAGTGCCTTCCCAGTGCCTCCCCAGTGTCCCCTCAGTGCCTTCCCAGTGCCTCCCCAGTGTCCCCCTGAGTGCCTCCCCAGTGCCTCCCCAGTACCCAGCCGAGTGCCTCCCCAGTGTCCCGTCAGTGCCTTCCCAGTGCCTCCCCAGTGTCCCCTCAGTGCCTCCCCAGTGTCTCCCCAGTGCCTCCCCAGTGCCTGCCCAGTGTCCCCCAGTGTCTCCAATAGCAATACAAGAGCAATAATACTAATTCATCTTAATTTATTAATCTTATTAATTAATTTTTGAATCAAATTAATTAATTAATCAAAATGTTCGACGCAAGAAGGCCCCCCCTGCGCCCAGCACCATGCCAAAGCTTTTTCCTGCAGGAAACACTGCTTGTGGTTGTAAATATATTGTTATCTGTGTTGCGAGGATGAGGGGGTACCTGGAAAAATATCTACCCAAAAAGGGGTACCTGGTCCAAAAAAGTTTGGGAACCCCTGTACTAGACCATAGACCATACTAGACCGTAGATAGACCAGACGAGAGGATGGACTCTGGTGACTGACAGCTCATTGAGGCAAGGCAGAAACAGGCACGTGGAGCAGAGGACGCATGCGCAAAACGGCCCCCCCTGAAGTGCTGAGCAACAAACAGGTCAGCGGCTCCAACACCGGGGAGAGGCCCGACACATGCTATACAGATCTGCGCTTCCTCCAACGCTGACGGCCCGTGCGTGGCGTTCCCTTTCGCACCCGACTTTCATATTACGTAAGCACTTCAGCCAGCGTCTCTGACTGAGAGAGAGAGAGAGAGAGAGCCCAATCTGAGACCCAATTAACTAAAGGAATTTGTGCCTTTCTTTTTATATATATAAAAAAAATTAAACGCCATGGATTCATCATCTGCCAATAATAAGGGGGAGACCGCCGAGGGGAACTGCGTCCTGTGCTGCATGGAACTGGACATCTTCGCCCTGGGGAAGTGCGACCACCCGGTCTGCTACCGCTGCTCCACCAAGATGAGGGTGCTCTGCGAGCAGAAGTACTGCGCCGTGTGCCGGGAGGAGCTGGACAAGGTGCGGCCTCTGTCTGGAACTCTAGTCCGGGGCTGCTGGGGGAACTAGGCCGCATACCGACCGGACTAGTGGCCGCGTTTAAAACAAAAGATCCCCCCCCATCTGTAAAGTAAACTGTTAAACATCCACAGCAACGCCATGGCTCCTGGTTGGGTTGGAGTTGGTTTTAAAGGGGGATAAATAACCTTAGCAAACAGAAAACCCACCAACATTACATTAGCCACTGTAGCAGCCACAGAGCCGGTGTTAGCGCAGGGTAGATAAACATGCAGAGCCACGCTAGCATGTTGTCACTTTGATTCACTGGTAACTATACCATTGTCAGCATTCAGTGACAAGGCATAGATTTGGTCTAAATGTTAAGGTTTTATTCCTGAAGGCACCGAGCATTGCTAAAGTAACCATGCTATCGGTTGTTTACTATAGGGTTATTATGTAACCTGTAATAAGGCTGTGTATTGGCAGCGTGTTCCATCTCTACAGTGTGTGAACTAGCTTGTTCCATAGAGCGGAACCACCCTGTAATAAATGAGTCAAATGACCGTGCTGTCTTTTGGCCACACCGGGTCACTCAAGGAACATCATGCTGGATTGTCTGTCAAGACTGCTGTCATCATATTAGATTAAGCTTGATTGAGAATTTGTAAGGTATCATCATTCGATTTAATACTTGACTGTATACTTAAAATATCCTTAACCATGTGATATTTGACTGAAGATATACTGTCATGGTTCTGTATATTTATTATTTATAAAACCACAACAGCATTCATAACATCCACAAGATCACCACACTTAAAGTGTCTAGAGTTGTGTCAATAGGATGTGTGAAGCGGTTGTACAGTGCTGTTCAGTGTTGACACAGAGAAATAAGCCAACTCACCTCCAAAAACAAGCCAAATCTTTTTTCTAAATATATCTTTTATCCCACGATTTTTGTAACCCATTTTTCACCCCTGTGTCAATCATCTACTGTGATCCTGGGCTCTACACACCCAACCTAGTCCCCATATATGGGGGACAAGGGGAGAGCAACGGACTTGAACTCATGCTTCCTTCATGCCTGAGTGTCCAAGTTGCTCCTTTACACCTGACAGGGGGGAGTTTCCCTGTTTGGACGTAGCGCGTGGAAGGAACACGTTATTCCAACAAGTTCCTTTCCCCTCCATCAGGCGCCCCGGCTGGCCAGGGGGAGGCAGTTTAGTGACCAGGATTACTGCATGTTTTTTGTCTACCCTAAGCCAAATCTTGATAGAAATAAGCCAAATCACACCCGTGTGAAGTGAGGGGCGCTAATATCTTAAAGTTTAACTCGTATTGATTAGGTGATGCGATCTGATGTAAAACAAACGGTGCAAACACAAACATTAAACGCCATTAACAATAAAGAGACAATATGACGTAAATGACACCCCCCCCCCCCCCCTGGTCTCCAGAACCTATGGGAAATTGTAGTATAATGAAATGTTGTCTTGTTAGATTTTCTAAATGAGTAAAAAAAAAACACAACCCACGAAAGGAAAAAAAGAAATATGGCTTTATAATCCTAAAGTTGCAGCCCTGGTAGTGATTTTTTTGCTGTTGTTTCCAGGTGGTGTTTGTGAATCAACTGAATGCCTTCTCTTCGCTGCCTTACCAGCAGTTCCAGTGTGAGAAGACGCATGACATCTACTTTGGTGACGCCAACATCTATGCCAAGTTCAGGTAATGCTCAGGACCATGTCATTAACCCATTCTGACCTGAGATCAGATTCATAACGAGGTTTCCACCGGACACACACTGGTCTGATGAACCCATTCTGACCTGAGATCAGATTCTAGAAATGTCAGTCGCTCTTCGATTTTTCAAAAATAGCAGACCTACAAGCTCGTATCGCGCCACTCGGTGGCGCGATATGAGCTTGTAGATCTGCTATTTTTCAATAGCTAAAGCATAACATGATGCTGACACCAAAATGGGTGCCCGGTCAGAATGGGTTAATAATAATAATGACCATGTCATTAATAATAATAATAATAATGATAATAATGACCATGTCATTGTCATTGTACACCCCCACACACACACACACACACACACACACACACACACACACACAGATAAACATATCCAGCTAAAATAGAATCCTCCCCACGGCTTTCTTCTTGGAATAAAAGTGTTGACTGTTCTGTGTTTGTGTTACTGTGTTTGCACGTGCACAATACATTTGCATCCACAAGATATTAAAGGAGAATTCCATGCTAGAATGCTTTCTTATCTTTCTTACCTTTCTTTGTAGTTGTTACGTCCCCACCGAAGAGGTCCAGGTGTTTTTTTGTGCAAAAACTCCTTATTGGCTATTTCCCCTACCATAAGCCCTCAATGAATTGCATTGCATTGAATGGGAATTGAATGGGGCTATGGGGTGGGTGTTATGCTAGTTCGCTTATTTCCATTGAAAGAAGTAGTAAAGTGTGCCGCTTGGGATATTATTTACATTATGAAGAGAGGATATATACAAAGAAATTATAATTTTGAGCAATGGAAATAAGCGAATTAGCACAACACCATAGCCCCATTCAATTCCCATTCAATTCAATGCAATTCATTTAGGGCTTATGGTAGGGGAAATAGCCAATAAGGAGCTTTTGCACAAAATAACACCTGGACCTCTTTGGTGGGGACGTAACAACTACAAAGAAAGGTAAGAAAGCCTTTTAGTATGGAATTCTCCTTTAACGCAAATGGCACTACATGGGAGGATATCTTTTATTGCTTAAGTTCCACAATTTACTAGTGCAATAAGTGCATGTGTGTGCAGATGTCAGATCAGTGTATCTTTCCTGTATCTCTCTACTGCGCTATTTAGAAACGCAGAGATGCCACATCTCGTATGCATGGTTTCCAACGGTGCTTTATAACAAGGACAGCCTTGGCTGAGAAATGCATGTCAAATTTATTTTATTCCTGAATTCAATTTGGACCTGTCAGCCTGAGTTTCAAATTTGTAGCAGCCAAAAGGTAATCTGGAGGGCTGCAGTAATAAGAGACATTATACAGAAATAATTATAAAAGAAAAAGCCGGGTCTTATTAGGAGTATGTGGACATTTAACCCATTTTGGGGCGGGAACCCCTTTTGGTGTTAGCACTATGTTATGCTTTAGCTATTGAAAAATAGCAGATCTACAAGCTCATAGCGCGCCACCGAGTGGCGCTCTATGAGCTTGTAGGTCTGCTATTTTTGAAAAAAATCGAAGAACGACTGACAGAAACATAGCTTTTTTCAGAAAACTGTCAGGATGTATAGAAGACACTTTTAGAATCTGATCTCAGGTCAAAATGGATGAAGTTGTTGTGGTCTGTGCCTCTACGTCTGCATGAGGCTGCTGTTATTATTATAATAATAATAATAATACGTCTGCAGGAGGCTGCTGTTATAATAATAATAATAATACGTCTGCAGGAGGCTGCTGTTACCAGAGTGCCCCCACTGTCCAGAGACCAAGGTGTTCTCCAAGTTTGAGGAGCTTGAACAGCACATGAGGAAGCAGCATGAGCTCTTCTGCTGCAAGCTCTGCACCAAACACCTCAAGGTAAGGCCCCTCGGAACCCGGCAGAGTCCACTTGGGCCCCTTTTTTTTTTTTTTAAAGATATCTTTTTGCGGCTTACGCCTTTTATTGGTTTTTTTGAAGGGACAGACTGTAGGCTGACAGGAAACGGGAGAGAGATGGGGGGGGGGAAGACATGCAGTAAAGGCCGTGTCGGGCTCGGGAGGAGTCGAACCCGCGGCACACTGCGACTGGATTACCAGTCGGGTGCCCAGACGGTTACGCCACCGCCTGGGCCTCGGGGCCCCTTTTCCACCGGTTGGTTCCCAATGGAAACCGGTTCAGTTCTTTTCCACCGGTTGGTTCCCAATGGAAACCGGTTCAGTTCTTTTCCACCGGTTGGTTCCCAATGGAAACCGGTTCAGTTCTTTTTGGTTTTTAATCCATGAGCCAGAGCTCCAAACGTTAATTATGAATTGAGTGGACAAAACCAGACCTATATTAGAATGTTATCACCATTAAACTTCCCCAATTGAGTACTTGCACAAAGGCAATGATTACAATTATTCAATTATTATTATTACAATTATTCAATATGCAAATTAGGCATTATGTAGGAAAATATGCAAAATAATCGAAAATATGAAAAAGCTACTACTGTGGAAGGGTTATCATGTATTAATTTACTTGTATTGATCCTATAAACAATTTAAGATAGGTTTAGTTTTTCCCACCAATTTTGGAGCTCAGGCTCAACCAACCGGTGGAAAAGGGGTCTCGGTGTACTGCAGTTGTTGTTTTACGACTAACACTATGACGACAAATGTTCGTTGACTAGCTTTTTTTCCACTGACTAAAACTAAATAAAAACTAAGCCATGATGACTAAATGGCTAAATATACTGTCGATTTTGTCAACAAATGAAAACTAGACTAAAATGCTAGGAGGGTACTAGTGGACAAGAGATCCAGTATAAGTCATTTTACACTTTTTATTTGCATGCTGAAAATAGCCGACCTACAAGCTCAGCTGTGAGGTTGTAGATCGACTATTTTCAGCCAGTGTAAAAACAGACATGACGACATCAAGGCCCACCCAAAACACATTTTAGTCGCCTAAATCACCTGTAGATTTAGTCGACTAAAATCATATGATATTTAGTCGACTAAAACTAGACTAACGATAAAACATTCCGGGTGACTAAAATGTGACTAAAACTAAATGAAAGCCATTCAAGAGACTACGACTAAAACTAAAATAGAAATGTGCTGCCAAAGGTCCAGAGGTCCTAATATCAGAGCACTGGTCTTGGTAAACTGTGTAGTTTGGGCCTTTCATCAAATCAAATGAACAAGTTTACCTTATTTGAGCTGCGACTAGTTGTTTAGATCCCATATTCTGAGAGGAAAGTGAGGACTATAGTCTCTAGCTTGTTTCAATAACTGGAACTCAACTGTGGGCTCTATTTCTGCTCATGCTATCATGCCATCTACATCGACATGTGAAGCTTGTAGATTGGCTATTTTAACTATCCAAAAGTGTTTTTCAAAATCACGGTTAAAATAAAAAAGTAGTTTAGGTATAACGGGTTTAGCATGGACGGAAATATAGCCCGGAGACTCTTGGCCACCAGACTTGGGCAATGTAATGGTATTTCAATGTAATGGTATTTAATGTAATGGTATTTAATGTAATTCTATTTCAATGTAATGCTATTTCAATGTAATGCTATTTCAATGTAATGGTATTTGGGTATAGAGCGGTCGCAGTCCCTCCCCCTTTCAGAACAACGAGTGGCCCAGGAAATGAATCGCAATGCATTTGTCCCATAGGCATTTCGTGCTTTATTTATTTATAGATTAGATTATTTTTATAGACCTTTTAAGCGTCGTACGAAGCCAACTCTTGTCGTGACAAATCATGACAACACACACAATATTTCGGACCAAACAAATAATTAGAAAGTAGAAAAAAACGGCAGGTTACAACCCTTTTTTTGTTGTTTTTCTTCTTTGTAATTATTTGTTTGGTCCGAAATATTGTGTGTGTTGTCATGATTTGTCACGACAAGAGTTGGCTTCGTACGACGCTTAAAAGGTCTTTAAATAAATAAAGCACGAAATGCCTATGGGACAAATGCATTGCGATTAATTTCCTGGGCCACTCGTTGTTCTGAAAGGGGGAGGGACTGCGACGCTCTATACCAGGTGTTGTAAACTCTTAAGTACTGGACCCTCGTCTGGTTTGACAGACTGGTAGTGTGTGCAGGCTGGGTGGTGTGTGGTTCTGACAGACAGGTAGTGTGTGCAGGCTGGGTGGTGTGTGGTTCTGACAGACAGGTAGTGTGTGCAGGCTGGGTGGTGTGTGGTTCTGACAGACAGGTAGTGTGTGCAGGCTGGGTGGTGTGTGGTTCTGACAGACAGGTAGTGTGTGCAGGCTGGGTGGTGTGTGGTTCTGACAGACAGGTAGTGTGTGCAGGCTGGGTGGTGTGTGTTTCTGACAGACTGGTAGTGTGTGGTTCTGGGTGGTGTCTGGTTCTGACAGACAGGTGGTGTGTGGTTCTGGGTGGTGTGTGATAATCCGGTTGAAGTATACCTTTGGTACGGCGACGGCGGCGGCGGGCCCTGGAGAACAATAACGCGACACGAGACAGAATCACGCTAAAGGTTCACAAAGTTTATTACACAAACAGGAACATTATATAGTGTTGGATCATAATGACGTGACCACAAGACATCAGACATAATAACGTGCCTACTGCAGCAAGGCTGACCTTGCTGTCACCGGGATGTCTCTCGTAGCCTAACTATAAAGTATGCCACAGTTCAGGCAGTACACGATACATATCAAGTACACTGTGTCTCACGTACTGTACAAGTACACAGCCATGGGCGATCAGATTGTAACACCAGGGTATTTAGAAATCTCGAAGATATGATCCTACCGTCACTCCTATTAGTCTGACATGATGTACTGTATTGTTGTTGTAGTGCAGAGAATGCACAGTTTCAGCTGAGAAAGATGCCTACTGTAGGTAGAGGGTGTCACGGCAGGGGATAGTACAGTACAGTACAGTACAGCAGAGGGTGTCACGGCAGGGGATAGTACAGTACAGTACAATACAGCAGAGGGTGTCACGGCAGGGGATAAATGCTTCTGCCACTGTATTTTGAGCTTAAGCCTGATTTACGATGTGCGACAGTTTCGCTTGCCCAAAAATACGGATTTCAGTCCTGAGGATTTCATAGGGGTCATTTAATGAGATCAGTGCAGATTTGCAAAAAATAAATTTCAGTCAAAGGAAAGGAAAGGTACTATGTTTACCCAGGGTAACTGGACTAAGGAAAGGAAAGGTACTATGTTTACCCAGGATAACTGGACTAAGGAAAGGAAAGGTACTACGTATGTTTACCCAGGGTAACTGGACTAAGGAAAGGAAAGGAAAGGTACTATGTTTACCCAGGGTAACTGGACTAAGGAAAGGAAAGGTACTATGTTTACCCAGGGTAACTGGACTAAGGAAAGGAAAGGTACTATGTTTACCCAGGGTAACTGGACTAAGGAAAGGAAAGGAAAGGTACTATGTTTACCCAGGGTAACTGGACTAAGGAAAGGAAAGGTACTATGTTTACCCAGGGTAACTGGACTAAGGAAAGGAAAGGTACTATGTTTACCCAGGGTAACTGGACTAAGGAAAGGAAAGGTACTATGTTTACCCAGGGTAACTGGACTAAGGAAAGGAAAGGTACTATGTTTACCCAGGGTAACTGGACTAAGCTCAAGAACTTGTTTACAGCCAGGCCCTGCTCATAGAACATTTCATGGTAGGGGTTCAATGCCTTGCTCAAGGGCACTTCAGCTGTGGTAATTTTAACATGCCGGTCCGTGGAAATGAACTAGCGACCTTCCGATATCAAGACCGCTCCGCAAACCGTTCGGCCACCGCTGCCTTGGGATTTTCTTTTGCTTTAAGCCCTGAGAACAGCCATTTTAGGCTAATTCATTAGAGACTTACAACACTGTCCTACAGCAGTGTGAGTATTAATTCATTAGGCCTAAAAAAAAAAAACTTTGGTTTCCGATTGGCTGTCATTTTTGGGCTGAGTAGGTAGGGAATTTATTTTATTTTTTATTTTATTTTTTCGTGGGAAGGATGGGTAGCAAGGAATTTATTTTATTTTATTTATTTATTTATTCGTGGGAAGGATGGGTAGCAAGGAATTTATTTTATTTTATTTATTTATTTTTTCGTGGGAAGGATGGGTAGCAAGGATTTAAAAAAAAAATCCTACGGCAATGATGGATAGGCTTCTACATATTTCATATTTTGGCTATGTGAAATAACTGTGGCAGTTTTAATGGTTAATACAACTTTACATTGTTTTCATTACACAGTGACATACCTGGAGTAGAGGCAGCAGGTTTAGAAAATAGGGTTGCTGATATTTTCTGCTGCCCTGCGGTTGGCTTTGGCAATTTTTTTGGTGGCATTTTAATGTGCGGTGGCAGTGGCACCACAACACACACGCAACAGAAACACAACAATATCGGCGTGTGTTATTCAATGTGTGTTTGTGTTTCCCATTGAACTGGGTCTGCATGTCACGTTAAAACATGTTCCCCTAAATATTTCTGTCGGAGGCAGCGCGGTTTAGTTGAGAGAGTTGCGACATCTCCGTTCACTGCTTATTCGTGGGGCTGCATGCGTCATTGATCAGTCCATTGTCGTCACTCTCTGTCTTTAAACAGCTCTAGTCTAGAGGCTGCGCTGCGCTCCGCGGTCAGAGCTGAGCAACATGGCGGCGCACAGAGCGCTGTGTTGACAGTGTTTTTACAAACGATAGTGGTTCCTACGTGGATTTAATTTTTTATAACGTAGGATGAGGTTGCTTGTCCCGATGGTCTCATCAAAGATAATTTTAATGATCAAAGACCTTTTTGGTCTTGACTCGGTCGTATTCTGAGCTTTTTTTTTTTTTTTTTTTTCCCACCAAATGCCAATAAAATAATATGGGTCGCGCATATTTAATAGTCGGTCGGCAACCGGAAACCAAAGTTGTTTTTTTTAGGCCTTAGAGACTTACAACACTGTCCTACAGCAGTGTGAGTATTAATTAATTAGAGACTTGCGACACTGTCCTACAACAGTGAGTATTAATGAATTAGTTCCAATGATACAGTACAGTACAGTACAGGCCCACTGTATGCTCACTGACACCACTTTCGAAAGACTTCCTGGAAGAATGGTCTGAGGATGCAATTGTGTTGGTTATCACCCACTCATTTCCATGATGGAGCAGGTAAGGATTTTGACCAATCAAGGCCTCCCATCACAGCATATGGCCAATGGATGAGCGAGTGCCCGTTGTTGTCGACGCAGACCTTATTAAAAGCAAGCGTGTAGAAGTGTGTCTTGAGCTGAGCTTTAAAAATGTCTACAGAGGCTACCTGACGAAGGTACAGTGGGAGCTTATTCAACGCCGTCGGCCCGTAGAAGCAAAAAGTGGCAGGCAATTCTTCAAAACACTATCGCTAGAGATTGATAGGAATGGCAGTGGATGAGGTGTATAATGCCCTTCAATGGTGAGTTAAGTGTAGCAAACAATTGTTTCCTTATTTACTTCCAAACACACAGGTTTACGTGTCGGTCACACTGAAGGGAGTTCTACTGCACTCCAGGCTCGCATGAAAGCTACTGGCCTGGGCCATGGCTCAGCGGTCCATCCTGGGCCGTGGCTCAGAGGTCCATCCTGGGCCGTGGCTCAGCGGTCCATCCTGGGCCGTGGCTCAGAGGTCCATCCTGGGCCGTGGCTCAGAGGTCCATCCTGGGCCGTGGCTCAGCGGTCCATCCTGGGCCGTGGCTCAGAGGTCCATCCTGGGCCGTGGCTCAGCGGTCCATCCTGGGCCGTGGCTCAGCGGTCCAGGCACCTTGGCTGGTAATCCAGTCTGGCAGTGTGCCGCGGGTTCGACTCCCGATCCCGACGGCCTTTACTGCATGTCTTCCCCCCCCATTTTCCTGTCAGCCTACTGTCTGTCCCTTCATAAAAAATATAAAATAAAGGCGAAAGCCACAAAAAAACATTAAAAAAACAAAAAAGCTGCTGCCACCCTCGCCTCTTTTAAAACGACACTCAAAACCCACCTTTTCAGACTCTCATTCCCTACCTAATCCATATCCCCCATTTATACCCTGTATATATTTTTTTTAACTTAATTTTTTTTTTTTTTTCTTAGTTTTTAACCTTACTAGCCCTTACCCGTTGTGAGATATTTGTGGCCGTGGGGGGTACTGCGCCCGGTGCGTTTTTAATTCAGTAATAAATTCATTAATAATCATTAATGTGTCAAATTAAAAAAAGGACACTACGGCTCTGACACACAGACAGACAGACATTGTTAAAATTTATAGCATGATGATGATGATAACTAGTTCATGCACGGTGGAGAATGATGTATCCATGAGTAACTGTCTATTTGTGTATATGTATTATATATGTACGATTTTGTGAGTGTCTTGTAAGCCCGTGTGGGCTGGGCATCTTATGATGTAGGACACTTTAATAAAAACTCTTATCTATCTCTATCTATCTATCATGCAAATAAAAACAAAAAAAGTCTTGACAGCCCTAGTCTTACCATGGCCCCTTCCCTTCCTCCTCCCCCCCAGATCTTCGTGCACGAACGCAAGTGGTACAACCGGAAGGACCTGGCGCGCCACCGCACGCACGGCGACCCCGACGACACCAGTCACCGCGGACACCCGCTCTGCAAGTTCTGCGACGACCGCTACCTGGACAACGACGAGCTGCTGAAGCATCTCCGGAGGGACCACTACTTCTGTCACTTCTGTGACGCTGACGGCGCGCAGGAGTACTACTGGTAGGGCTGCACGATTCATCGAATTTGAATCGAAATCGCGATTTTTTTTTTGGATTTGGACGATTACAAAAAAAAGAAAATCGAAAATCGTTTTTCCCTTTAACTAGGGTATTTACGGTAAATCTCTCTCGCACTCGCCTGCAGGCTGCCGGGCTACCGTAGTTACTTCCTCCTCCCTCTGCCGCGCAGAGAGAAAACCCTCAAACCAGCGTTAGCATGTCTGCCACGTTAGCATGTCTCAGATGTGGAGCATACAGTCTTGGAACTACTCCGCGGTGTAAAAGTTGTAAAAAGTGGATGCACACGCTTGCGCTTTGCACACGCCGCTGTGCTTGTGTTTGTTTCCAGGGTGCTGGAGCAGGTTGGGACGCTCGTGTTGCAGTCTCTCACAGGCACAGATCGACTTTTTACGGGGACAGGTTTTAGTTGGGTCGGTCCCTGTGGGAGACGGCAGCATGTATTGTTCCAGTGCCCGGAGAATGGACAGGCACAGCGGCGAGTAGCTCTGGTTCATAGCCGACCGGACCTCCTGTCCCTTATTATCATAAAGTCGGGTAGTGTACACTGTTTATTTTGCATCGAGGAGCCATGTGTCTGACTCTGTGTACGTCGCCTGGGCTAAAAACACAAGGGAAGCCTGTCTTGTGTTTTTCGCCGTACGACCTGTTGCATCAGCATGCTAAAAAATAGCTGATCTGCAAGCTCACAATGTCGCCTCGGAAACACGTGAGCTAGTGGATCGTCTATTTTCAGCACGTGTAAAATGGAGGATGAGACGTTCAGAAACCTTGGCCTTCAAAGTACACAAGCTGGCTGTCACAAGTTGAAAAGCCCATATGACGAGACATAATCAAAATGTAAAACGATTAATTTAGACCTACAGATATAGGGAATACAAGCTAATCGAAACTGCAGGCTTTCTAGTCCTGAAAAGTTGCAATGTGAAAATGGAAGCCATCGTTGGAAAATCTAAACATTTTTGCAAAATAAATCTTGTTTAAAAAAAGAATCTGCCTAATGATGATGTCACTGGAAGACTGTTTCTAAACTGCCCACAGCCCTCCTATATGAGACACAGACTGAGTAGAAAAAAATCGTGCCATTTTATCATGATTATTAGTGAGGACCTATTATGATGATAGGTTGAAAAGTGGTGAAGTGGTCCTTTAAAAGGATCCCTGGCCAGACAAATATGCCTTAAAACACTATACTTGCCCTCTATATCTAAAAAACAAAAAACACCTTAAATATGTTTTATTTCTTTCATAAATAGAGAATCTTTCACTCAATAGGAACTGCTCCTGACCAAGTTGAGGATGTCATTATGACATGTCCATGTGTGGTCCAGCCCCAGGGAATGTATGGAATGCACATGCTAATAAAAAAGTATTTAAATATTGCTTTGATGTTCATATTATTCTTTTGTGTGTGTGTGTGATTTTAATAGTGACTACCAGTACCTGAGTGAGCATTTCCGAGAGAGACACTACCTCTGTGAGGAGGGCCGCTGTGCCACCGAACAGTTCACGCACGCCTTCCGCACGGAGATAGACTACAAGGCCCACAAGGCTCAGGTGCACAGCAAGAACCGGGCCGAGGCCCGACAGAACCGACACATTGACCTGCAGTTCACCTACGCTCCCAGGCAGCAGCAGCTGAGGAGGAACGAAGGTAACCATCAAAGAGCCCAACAGATGAAGACCATATACGACTATTGACTGTGCATGGATTAACCCCTGTTGGTGTTAGCATTACGTTATGATTTAGCTATTTAAAAAATAGCAGATCTACAAGCTCATAGCGCGCTACGAGCTTGTAGGTCTGCTATTTTTGAAAAATCGAAGAACCACTGACATAGAAACATAGCTTTTTCAGAAAACTGTCAGGATGTAGAAGACATTTTTAGAATCTGATCTCAGGGCAGAATGGGTTCAAGTTCTCAAGTTCCACAACTGATTTCAGTCATTTGGATTCCATAGAAGCCAGCTAGCGTGTCTTCT